>NC_134793.1:29296485-29321485 GCF_046742065.1 Oratosquilla oratoria | reverse complement strand
AAATCTGGCTAACGACATCGATGTTGTTGATTTAGGACAGAGCCTCGCGTTGAAGGTTAAGACTTTCCCAGTTAACGACGTCACTAACGCCAGACGATATTACCCAATAAAAGAGCCGGACTTCGTGCCGAGGTACTTCAAGAAAAAAGCTCAACAGATGAAGGACAGAAAACACATGCAAGGATCACAAAAAAGACCGTCCCTGTATGACTGCAGACAAAAAAAAAATAATAATAATAAGTGAGATACGTTAACGAGGAAGCCATTGGTAGAAGCGGGATGAGATGTCGCAAGAAGATAATAGAGAGACGAGAGAGAACTGGCGTAAATGTCGGCTTTGTCAATACGGAGACAAACAACAAGATTTGTCTGGGAGGACTCCAAGAGATTTTATTGAGCTGAAGGTCAAATCACATCCTGAGTGAGGGCTCAAAGGGATCAAGCCAGTAGTCAAACGAGGGTCCTACTATCAACTGAATAATCAGCTACATAAAACCTTCCTGGCGCTACCGTTTACAGATTCTGAATAGAATAGTTCTCAATAAGATGAACAATCCCCCCGGTTGGAGAGGTAGGAACAGCTGGCTACAGCAAAGACGGTGGACTCGAAGTCTGAGTTCGAACGCATGCAGCAACCAGGTGAAGAAGACAGGAGCAGAAGAAGGAAGCCTCTGGACAGGAACCGGAGTTTGGAATGACCTCATTGGTTGATGCTCCAGATGACGACATTACACAAGATTGTTGCCAGAACGCCGCATTGCGGAATGCGAAACTGGTTTCATCAGTAGGTACTAGGACAGGTCCTTCTTTCTCTTCTATTCAACCTCTTGGTTCTCTCCCTCCTCGCCCTCTTCCTCGTCCTCCTCGTCGTCTTCTTCCTCCTCGTCTTCCTCTTCCTCCTTGTCTTCCTCCTCCTCTTCCTCCTTGTCCTCCTCCTCCTCCTTGTCCTCCTCCTCCTCCTTGTCCTCCTCCTCCTCCTTGTCCTCCTCCTCCTGGTCCTTCTCCTCCTCCTTGTCCTCCTCCTTGTCCTCCTCCTCCTTGTCCTCCTCCTTGTCCTCCTCCTCCTTGTCCTCCTCCTCCTCCTTGTCCTCCTCCTTGTCCTCCTCCTCCTCCTTGTCCTCCTCCTCCTCCTTGTCCTCCTCCTCCTCCTTGTCCTCCTCCTCCTCCTTGTCCTCCTCCTCCTCCTTGTCCTCCTCCTCCTTGTCCTCCTCCTCCTCCTTGTCCTCCTCCTCCTTGTCCTCCTCCTCCTTGTCCTCCTCCTCCTCCTCCTCCTTGTCCTCCTCCTCCTTGTCCTCCTCCTCCTTGTCCTCCTCCTCCTCCTTTTCCTCCTCCTATTCCTCCTCCTTCTCCTTTTACTCCTGCTCCTTCTTCTTTTCCTTCTCCTCTTCCTTTTCCTCCTCCTCCTCCTCCTCCTTTTCCTCCTCCTCCTCCTCCTTTTCCTCCTCCTCCTTGTCCTCCTCCTCCTTGTCCTCTTTCTCCTCCTCCTTGTCCTTCTCCTTGTCCTCCTCCTCTTGTTTGTCCTCCTCCTCCTCCTTGTCCTCCTCCTCCTTGTCCTCCTCCTTTTCCTCCTCCTCCTTTTCCTCCTCCTCCTTTTCCTCCTCCTTTTCCTCCTCCTCCTCCTTTTCCTCCTCCTCCTTTTCCTCCTCCTCCTCCTTGTCCTCCTCCTCCTTGTCCTCCTCCTCCTCCTTGTCCTCCTCCTCCTGGTCCTTCTCCTCCTCCTTGTCCTCCTCCTCCTTGTCCTCCTCCTCCTTCTCGTCCTCCTCCTAGTCCTCGTCCTCGCCTTCATCCTCGTCCTTCTCCTCGTCTTCCTCATCATCATTCTCATCGTTATCTTCATCTTCACTTTCACCATCACTTTCACTCTCACCCTCACCCTCACCCTCACCCTTATCTTTATCCTTACCGTCACTCTCACTTTCACTTCCCTATCTTCACCTTCACTGTCACCCTCAAATTCTACCCTCACTCTTAACAATCACCCTGAACCTTACCCTTGTACTCGTACTCACCTTTACCTTCACCCGCACTCTCACTTACTGTACGCCACCCTATCCTTTCCCTCACCCTCAGTCTTACCCTTACCCTCACCCTAAACCTAACCCTGACCTCATCCTCACGTTCATCATCACTTTCATGCATATCTTCACCCTTACCTTCAAGCGTATACTCACACCCTCCTTCACTCATCCTCACCTTCACAATCACCCTTAGATCTATCTTTCCCATCATCCTCACACTTAAACTTAATCACACCCTTGTATTGGGTGGCTAATGAAACAAAATCGAAATGAATATATAAATTATTTAGCACAAAAAAAAAAAAACGTGCATACGCTCTCGGGGTATAATCGAAACTGCTCACTTGGGGGGACGCCAAACTGTGCGGGAAATCTCGAATGAGCGAGCATAATATCTGGTTCTTATTTACATGCATATTTATAAAATAAAAATATTATATACAATAACAAATATACAATGTTTCAAATACACCGTTACACCTTCACTCTCACTCTCACCTCTGTTCTCACCCTCATTCCCAATATCACCCTTACCCTTCACTCAACTCATCTTTACTCTTACTTAAACTCACACCCACACCCCCACACCCTCACTGAAACCCTCACCCTTATCCTCATCCTCACCTCCACCCTCACCCTCACCTAAATCCTCACTCTCACCTAAATCCTCACCCTCATCTAAACCCACACCCTTATCTTCATCCTCACCCTCTCCTTAACCCTCATCCTCACCCTCTCCTTAACCCTCATCCTCACTCCTATCCTCATCTTCACCCTCACCTTAACCCTCACCCTCACTCCTACTCCCTCGTTTCTACCCTCACCATCAACATGAAACTCACCCTCATCCCCGTTTTATCTTCATCCTCATCCCCGTCCTAATCCCGCTGCTGCTGCTCCTCCTCCTCTCTCCTCCCCCTCCTCCTCCTCCTCCTCCTCCTCCTCCTCCTCCTCCTGCTCCTCCTCCTCCTCCTCCTCCTCCTCCTCCTCCTCCTCCTCCTCCTCCTCCTCCTCCTCCTCCTCCTCCTCCTCCTCCTCTTTGCGTCCTACAGATGCTCCTGATAATTTTCTTCATTTACATCATCATCGTTTTCATTTTCTCTTCGTCCTCCTCCTTTCCTTCCTCGTCCTTCGTTTGTAGCCCAAGAGGAAGAGGAGGAGGAGGAGGAGGAGGAGGTGGTTCTTCGTCAACGAGTTGCTTCTGACTTGTTTTCCCTCCCTCCTCTCCCTCCTCTCCCTCCTCTCCCTCCTCTCCCTCCTTACCTTCCTCCTCCTCTTCCTCCTCCTCTTCCTCCGTAACGCCCTCCCACTTTTGCTGAGTCCTACCACAGACCTCATTTCCAACGTTGCAGGTTGCTGCTGATGATAATGGTGATCATGATGATGATGACAAAGGAAAGGGTGACACTTATTACTGAGATTTGGCAATATGACGCCAGTTCTAGGAGGAACTATAATTAGAATGAGCTCCGGCAAATTCGTTAAAGTTTACACTTGTTTGGCCATAACAACGGGAATTCCTTTTTTTCCGCGGGGCAAAAAAAGTATTTCCGATCCATGCCAGTGGTTGATCATATTCTGCTAAACGCAATTATTAAAAGAAGATTGTCATGACCAAACCGTAATAGTTTTGGGAAAAAAAGAATATATTTTCTGTTTTAGTGTAATCATCCGATAATATTACCCAATGATAATTAGCATCACTGACGCAATGCAGCCAAAGTGACATATCTATTAGAGCGCAAAGAGGCGTATCTTCCTCCAACACAGAAGCCAGAGGACAAGGTGTCACTTCTTCATGAACAATTCCAAAACATGAACCCTTCATTGATCCCAAAGGACCCTCACACAGTCAAGATACACCCTACATATATACACAACAATTGTGTTGTCGATGTATCATTATCATCAATATTTGTTTTGGTAGTGTTTATTATTGATGCGAGTGGTCCTTTATGTGAGATCCCTGTCAGACACACTCGGTCAGCATTACTTAAATGTTGTCAGTCGATAGTTGATCCATATAACTTTAATCTTCTCAGTGAATATTGATCATATGAGGGTTCCTTGATCTTGCAATTTTTCTCTCTTTTTGTCGCAACATATTAAACTTTTTTTGTAAAAATCTTCCTGTAATACTACTGAACTGAATAGTCTGACGAAAGAAAAAGAAATACTGAGAGTCTGTATTGTCAGTTAACTCTTCCCTGCCAAAGAATTCCTCTTGGATGAATAAAACTCTGGATTTAGCTAGAATGAGCTTCTCCAAGGGGAGGCATTCATCCTTCTAGGCAGTAGAGTGTTGAACTTATGGTGGAACACAACTGATACTACAAAATGTAATACCGTATGGCTTTTTACATGACAACAGTTGTGTTATGGGTCACTCGAGATCTTCAGGCTACTATATGTTTTATTATATAATTTCTGAGTTTATACAATTTGATTCTGCTGAAGTGCAACCTTTGAACGACGTTGTCATCATCCCAAGTAAGTCCCTCAGTTGGTAACGACCTTTACAGGTGTTGTACTCGCTGACTTTGAACAATTTCATCCCTGTTTCTTGGAAGATCCTTGGAGTGGTTTTCCCTCAACTGGAAGAAATTGCTCAGCAACGGCCAGAGTAACGACTAAAGTCACAAACTGAAGCGAAAGGATTAAGAGAATACATAGCACTCAGAGAAGGTGATACAACATAACACCCAAGTCACACCAAGCTTACGACCTGTTTCCGAACACCGGCGACCACCAGGTGGTCGCCGACCAGTTGCAGGAGTGTCTTTGGAAGTCGTTGATAGTCGGTAATAAGATAGATAGATCGATATATAGATAGATATATTACAACACACACTGAATAGTCCCCAGTACATAGATTTTCATCTTATCAACCACATTAACTGTTTCCATTTCAGTTCCTTGCATAGGTTTTGTGTCGCCGACCGATCGCTTGATTTTCGGTCGAAGGTGGTCGGAAACGGGTCGTAAGCTTGGTGTGGCTGGGACTTGAGTCCACTTCATTTCAACGTAAAAATTTAGATTGTTGGCTCAATGCCAAGGACGCGATTCTCAGTGAAACCTGCCTGAGGGATTCGTGTCCTGTGATGATTTAGAGCCGGATCGTCTCCCGGGACTCGAAATAGCAGACCTTAAAAAAAAAAAAAAAAAAAAAAAAAAAAAACACCCGAAGTGCCGCCCATGCCTAAGACCTGTGTGTCTTTTCTTGAAGCATACAGTTTGTTTCACTGTAGTGAAACAGTGTAAAGAAGATAGATACGGGTTTCATTTTCAGCAAGAATTCTCTAGTGTTTTTCGTTATTACAGTTAAGATGACTAGAGTGCTACAGAGAAAATAACTAGTGGTTTTCCCTATTATAGCGAAATTCACTAGTGCTTTTCACTATCACAGTTAAGATTACTAGTGCTACAGAGAAAATAACTAGTGGTTTTCCCTCTTATAGCGAAATTCACTAGTGTTTTTCACTATTACAGTTAAGATGACTAGAGTGCTACAGAGAAAATAACTAGTGGTTTTCCCTATTATAGCGAAATTCACTAGTGTTTTCCACTATCACAATTAAGATTACTAGAGTGCTACAGACAGAATAACTAGTGTTTTCCACTGTTACAGAGAATTACTAGACCACTTTTCACTCTTGTAGCAAAACCCTCTTGCAACAAAGTTTTACTGTACTGCAATGATATATCTTAAACGAGTTTAGAAACAGCAGTTAAATCTGGGTCTTGCACCTATTAACCAACGTGCAGCTCTAGAATACTTTAATGTTTCAGAACGCTTGCTGCGGTCAGACTGGCTAACTTGTAAGAGTGAAACTCCCTCTTTTTTAAACGAACGAAACCTATGAAATCCAACCTTGTCGCGAATAATACCACCTTACGTAATTGTTCATGGCTACTTCCCTTGTAAGGGGGAAAAAGCCTTTGGTTTATGTATGTATGTACATATATGTTCTTGCTAGACAACCTCGTTCAGTTGAGAAAAGTTCCTTTCTTTTACCAAGTTTGGTCTCTTAAAACGTAGTGACGCAGTGCACTATCTCGCGTGTCATAGAGTTGTAGTAGGATGTGATAGCAGCAGGAGAGTTATTGTGCCATCACGAACTCTCACGGCAACAGAGTTTAAGTACAGTGTGCTGTGTGCATGTTCAATGAGACTCCAGTGCAGAACAGTGCACAGTAGTTAGTTGTATGCGTTACATTGATCGAGAATGCCGCGGGTGAGATACAAAGAATTGTACTCGTACATGATGTTGAGGCAACACCATTGTTCACCACAATGGTGTTGCTCACCACGCTAATTCTATTCTTTAAAGCAGTTTATTTTGCCTCGATTTTTTTTTTCTTCAATAATTCATCGTAGCGTACATAATTTGGTGAGGCAGTTTGCAGTACTAGTGCAAGATATCGTAGCGGTAGAATGCGATGTGGAAGCGTTATAGTACCGCTGAATTGTTTCAGCTCTTTCGACTGAATAAAACCGACTGGCGGCGACCAGAATTAAGGCATAATAGTCATTAGTAGCAGTGAATAGTATAAATGGGATAGTTTTAACCCTTTTCCTAAGTAAAGGGTCCCCCTTTTTCTGCATAAAACAGCCTGGCGGCAATTTGAAGTGCGTCTCTGAATTTTTGTTCAGACTGGTAGAGCGTTCAGTGGTGATACAAGAAAGAGCGATTTGATAATAATGTCGAGGATCAACGCGAGAATAAAGCATTTTATATCGTACCATGCTGCACAGGGGTAAACAAAGCATTTGACTCGCCCTTTAGAAGGAAAACTCGGGTGAATTCATCCATGCTGAGTATGGCGATCTTTGCCAAAGCACCATAGTAAAGTGATCTATTGCAGTAGAGTGCCTCTGAACCAGAGCGCTAGGGACACACAACGCACAGTACTATCGCATTAGCACCGTTGACAAGATAGGGTGTACGTATACGCCCATGTGCGTACGCGTGTACGTGCGTGTGTGTGTACGCGCGCGTGTGTGTGTGTGTGTGTGTGTGTGTGTGTGTGTGTGTGTGTGCGGGAGAGTGCTGTAGTGCTCCTGTGTACAGTACTGTAGTGTCGCGGGCGGCCGGAGCAGGCGGGTGGCGGGCGGGTGGGTGGCGGGCGACGGGCCGTCAGAGCCAGCCGCCTGCCCTTCACGCTATGTTTGGTTTTAATTTCCTGCACACTGCCAGGCTTGTCTCGCTGTCTCCCCCTGTCTCGCACGTTCTGTCCTTCCGCCGTCCTTCTTTTGTCTATTCGTCTCCCCGATCTTTTTTCCCTTTTTTTTTTTTTTTTTCTCTCCTCCTCCTCCCCGTCTCTGTTCTTCTGTCTTATACTCACTCCGTCTCTTGCTCTTTTCTCCTCAGTCGACTTCCTCTTTTTTTTTCTTCTCTTTTTTCTAACTCTGCATTACTGTTGGTATGACCTTTCAGGACTCTCGGTTACACCGTAAGACCGTTACAACATCCTATCCTCTCTTCGTCGTCCTTTCCGTCTCTTTTGTCGGCCTCTCTTAGCTTCTTCGCTCAGACGCCTACGCCAGCTCAGTTTTCTGACGCCTTCCTCTCTCCCTTTTTCTATTGTCAACCGTTGCCGTTTTTTTTCCTCCTTTCATAGTTTTCCTTAGAACCTTTTCGTTCCTTGGTTCATCTTGTGGCCTTCTAGAGAGAGGTCACCTTGTAAATTCCTTCTTATGGTCAAACAATTCTCCTCAACTGACGCCTTCCTCTCTCCCTTTTTCTATTGTCAACCGTTGCCATTTTTTTCTTCCTTTCATAGTTTTCCTTGGAATCTTTTCGTTCCTTGGTTCATCTTGTGGTCTTCTAGAGTGGGATCACCTTGTAAATTTCTTCTTCTTAGGGTCAAACAATTCTCCTCAACTGACGCCTTCCTCTCTCCCTTTTTCTATTGTCAACCGTTGCCATTTTTTTTCTTCCTTTCATAGTTTTCCTTGGAGCCTTTTCGTTCCTTGGTTCATCTTGTGGCCTTCTAGAGTGAGGTCACCTTGTAAATTCCTTCTTATGGTCAAACCATTCTCCTCAACTGACGCCTTCCTCCCTCTCCCTTTTTCTATTGTCAACCGTTGCCGTTTTTTTTCCTCCTTTCATAGTTTTCCTTAGAACCTTTTCGTTCCTTGGTTCATCTTGTGGCCTTCTAGAGAGAGGTCACCTTGTAAATTCCTTCTTATGGTCAAACAATTCTCCTCAACTGACGCCTTCCTCTCTCCCTTTTTCTATTGTCAACCGTTGCCATTTTTTTCTTCCTTTCATAGTTTTCCTTGGAATCTTTTCGTTCCTTGGTTCATCTTGTGGTCTTCTAGAGTGGGATCACCTTGTAAATTTCTTCTTCTTAGGGTCAAACAATTCTCCTCAACTGAGGCAACCTCGTTGCCATATTTTTTCCTCTTTTATTACTTTTCGTTGGACATTTTTCGTTCTTTGGTGCATCTTGTGGCCTTCTAGAGTGGGGTCACCTTGTAAATTTCTTCTTCTTATGGTCAAACAATTTTCCTCAACTGAGGTAACCTCGTTGCCATATTTTCCCCCTCCTTTATTACTTCTCGTTACACATTTTACGTTTTTTGGTGCATCTTGTGGCCTTCTGGAGTGGTGTAACTTTATAAATCTATTTTGCCTATGGCAAAACAACTCTCTTCTACTGAGGCGAAACTATTGCCATTTTCTTCCCTTCATTCTTAATTCTCATTAGACCTTTTCTTTCATTCCCTGTAGCATCAGCCCTCAACTTGATCTTGGATGATGTCATCGGGTGAATTCATTCTGCCTCTCCTTCAGTGATTCTATTCAAAATTGAAGCAAGCTATCTTACTTTCCCGCAGGATTGAAAAGCTACTTCGGTTAACTCGTTCGGAAGTAGCTCTGTCTTCCACAGCTCTTCTGGCTGAAGGCATTTAAAGGTGAAACATCAGGTGGTGATTCGATCCTGGACCTCTCGTTAAGAACTGAATGTTGACCTCAATTCTCTTGGTTTCCATTCTTATCCATTTTTTTTGTCTCTTGTCAGCAGTCGAGTCCCCTTTGGCCTGTGAACCTTCCTATAACATTACTTTCCATCTATTATAACTTATGATATGTCTTACTTTCTCCACCATGTTCTCATTTGATCCGAGCCCATATTTCTAGATATATTTGAATCTCGTGTCATTGTTTCCCCGCTTTGCATCAAATTCTTAAAATGTCTTTATCTGTGTCCGTCTCGATGTCTGAGACGCGTTTCCTGCATAGCCCTAATATGGGCATCCTTCCATGGGCCTTCCCTTGGTATTTGTCCCCCCCTCCCCCTACCCCTCTCCCCTCCCCCTCTCCCCTCCTCCCCCTCCCCTCCTCCCCCTCCCCTCTCCCCTCTTCCCCCTCCCCCCTCCGCCCTCCCCTCAACCATGATGTCCGAAACAGACCCCCTTCACCGGATGTTCAAAGAACTTTCTTTTTACCTTCTGTTTTCTTAAAATTAGTGTGCTTGATAGAGCAAGATTAATCACACACACACACGTGTATATATATATATATATATATATATATATATATATATATACATGTATATATATATATATATATATATATGTACTGTATATATATGTGTATATATGTATGTATATATATGTATGTATATATGTGTATATATATGTATATATATGTATATATATATGTATAAATATATGTATATATATATATATATATGTATATATATGTGTGTATATATATATATATATATATATATATATATATATATATACACTTTATTCATATATATATATATATATATATATATATATATATATATACACTGTATTCATATATATATATATATATATATATATATATAATATATATATATATATATATATATTATATATATATATATATATATATGCAATGTCTTCACATATTCCCCAAAACTATTGTTTCCTCTCTCCGTTCTATTTTCCTCTATTCCTCTCCACCTTCTGCCGGCCAGACTTCTCCCCCTCTTCCTCCTCCTCCTCCACCCGAGTTCGAACATCGAGAGTACTTCGATCTAATCCGGCCTCTCATCAGCTTGGTCCTCTTTTTCGTATCCTGTCGGACTTTCCCTATCTCTGCCTCCTCTTGCTCCTCCTCCTCCTCCCTCCTCCTCCTCGTCCTCCTCCTCCACCTCCTCCTCCTCCTCCTCTTCCTCCTTTGTTTTCTCTCTGTGACCAGTCCTCCTGTCTCCATCTCTCCTAACATTTCAAATTTCCTTTCACTCTTTTTTTTTCAAAACTTTGTGGAACGTTTATCTGTAGTTAAGCAATTTTGATCCCTCCAAACTATACTCTTTTTTCGCTTTTTTTTTTTTTTATATTTTCGTCCTCCAACCTTCGATCTGCTTCGTCCTTACCTAAGACCATTTGCTTTGTTCACGTTCCTCGGGGTCACTCGTTCTGTCAATCTTTAATTTGAGTTTTATCTTTTCCATCTCATTCACTTCCACTTCGTCCGCTCTTGGATATTCAACAAACCTTCCTCCCTTCCTCCTCCTCTCTTGCTCCCTTCTCCTCGTCCTCTTCCTCCTCCTCTTCCACCTCTTCCCCCTCCTCTTCTTCCTTCTCTTTCTCTTCCTCATCCTCTTCCTCTTCCTTCTCCTCTTCCATCTCTTCTTTCTTTTCTTCCTTCTCTTTCTCCTCTTCCTCCTCTTCCTCCTCCTCGTCCTCTTCTTCCTCCTCTTCCACCTCTTCCCTCTCCTCTTCTTCCTTCTCTTTCTCCTCTTCCTTCTCCTCTTCCATCTCTTCTTTCTTTTCTTCCTTCTCTTTCTCCTCTTCCTACTCCTCGTCCTCTTCCTTTTCCTCCTTCTCGTCCTCGTCCTCTTCTTCCTCGTCCTCTTCTTCCTCCGCCTCCTCCTCTTCCTCGTCCTCTTCTTCCTCCTCTTTCTCAGCCTCCTCCTCTTTCTCCTCCTCTTCTTCTTTAGCCTCACCCTATTCCTCCTCCTCTACTTCCTTCTCTTTCTCCTCTTCCTCCTCCGCTTCCTCCTCCATATTCTCCTCTTCTTTTTCACAATTCTCTTTCGTACCCTGTTCCTCTTTAGCCTTACGCTCCTCCTTCTTCTCTTCCTCCTCCTCCTCGCCTTCCTCCACCTCGTTTTCTTCCCTCTACTCGTACTCCTCTTCATCCTCTCTCCTTCCTCTCTCTACTCTTTCTACTCTTTTCTCTCTTTCCCTTCATCGTGTTTCTTCTTCTTATATTTTTTCTTACTCCTCTTCCTTCTTCCTTTTCTGCTTTCTCCTCTTCCCATTCCTCCTCTTCTTCCTCCTCTTTCTCCTCCTCCTCGTCCTTCAGCTCCTCATACTACACTTCCACCTCATCCTCCTCTTCCCCCTCTTCCTCCACTTCTTCCTCCTCCTCCTCCATTTCTTCCTCCTCCTCCATTTCCTCCTCCTCCTCTATTTCCTCCTCGTCCTCCCCCTCCACTTCCACACTTCATCATTCTCTTCCTTTTCCTCCTCCCCTCCCACTCCTCCTACTTCTTTTCCTCCTCCTTCTTTTCCTCCTCCTCCTCCTTCTCCTCCTCTTCCTTCTTTCCTTTTCCTTTACGCTTCCTTTTCCTCCTTCTCCTCCTTCTCCTCTTCCTACTCCTCCTCCTCGTTCTCCGCCTTCTCCTCTTCCTCTTATTCTTCCGCATTCTGCTTTTCCCCAACCACCTGCAATTCCTCCTCCTCTTCCACCTCTTTCCCTCGTCTTCAGCCTCTTCCAACTCCTCCTCCACCACCCCTCCTCCTCCCCCCCCTCCCCCTCCTCCTCCTCCTCCTCCTCCCCCTCCTCCTCACCCTCCTCCTCCCCCTCCTCCTCCCCCTCCTCCCCCTCCTCCTCCCCTCCTTCCTTTCCTCCTCCTCCTCCTTCCCCTACTCCCCCTCCTCCTCCTCCCCCTCCTCCTCCTCCCCTCCTCCTCCTCCTCCTCCCCTCCTCCTCCTCCTCCTCCTCCTCCTCCCCCTCCTCCTCCTCCTCCCCTCCTCCTCCTCCTCCTCCTCCCACTCCTACTTCTTTCTCCTCCTCTTCCACCTCTTCCCCTCGTCCTCAGCCTCTTCCACCTCCTTCTCCACCTCCCCCTCCTCCTCCCCCTCCTCATTTTTCCACATCTATTTCTTTCTCCTCCTCCTCATCCTAATCCTTATCTTACTTCTCCCCCTATTCCTTCTCCCTTTCCACCTCCTCCTCTTCCCTTCCTCCTCTTCCCTTCCTCCACTTCCCCCACCTTTTTGTCTCCTCCTCTTTCCCTCCTCTTCCCCTCATCCTCTTCCCCTCCTCCTCTTCCCCTCATCCTCTTCCCCTCCTCCTCTTCCCCTCCTCCTCTTCCCCTCCTCCTCTTCCCCTCCTCCTCTTCCCCTCCTCCTCTTCCCCTCCTCCTCTTCCCCTCCTCCTCTTCCCCTCCTCCTCTTCCCCTCCTCCTCTTCCCCTCCTCCTCTTCCCCTCCTCCTCTTCCCCTCCTCCTCTTCCCCTCCTCTTCCCCTCCTCCTCTTCCCCTCCTCCTCTTCCCCTCCTCTTCTTCCCCTCTTCTTCCCCCACCTTTTAGTCTCCTCTTCTCCTCCTCCTCTTTCCCTCCTCCTCTTTCCCTCCTCCTCTTTCCCTCCTCCTCTTTCCCTCCTCCTCTTTCCCTCCTCCTCTTCCCCTCCTCCTTTTCCCCTCCTCCTTTTCCCCTTCCTCTCCTCCTTTTTCTCTTCTCCTCTTCCTCTCCTCCTCTTCCACCTCCTCTTTCCCTCCTCCTCTCCTCCTCCTCTTCCTCTCCTCCTCTTCCCCTCCTCTTCCACCTCTTCCTCTTCCACCTCTTCCTCTTCCACCTCCTCTTCCCCTCCTCCTCATCCCCTCCTCCTCTTCCCCTCCTCCTCTTCCCCTCCTCCTCTTCCCCTCCTCCTCTTCCCCTCCTCCTCTTCCCCTCCTTCCTCCTCTTCCCTCCAATTTTTCCAATCTTCATTTTCTTCTTCCGTCTCGATATCCTTCTACTTTTTTTCCTCCTCCTCTTCATGCCCCTCTTCCAGCTCCAACTCCTCTTTTTCCTCATAACCCTCATCCTTACTCTCCTACTCCTCCTCCCACTCACCTTGTCCTCCTCCTCTTCCTCCTCCTTTTTCTCGACCTCTTTTCTTTCTCTTCCTCCTCTTCCTCTACTTTCTCCTCTTTCTCCTCTATGTCTCGTTTCTTCTTTCTCCTGCTTCTTCTATTCCTCCTCCTCCTCTTCCTCTTCCTCCTCCTAATTCTCCCCCTACTCTCTATCTTTCTCCTCCTTTTAGTTCCCTCCTCGCTCACTCTCCTCATCTTCTCCCTCCTCCTCTCGCCTCCTCATCTTCCATCTACTCTTTTACCTCCTCTTCCATATTCTTATCCTCACCCTCCTCCTCACCCATTTCATCATCCTCTTCCTTATCTTCTTCTTCATCCTTTTCCTCATCCTCTTCCTCATCCCCCTCCTCATCCTCTTCTTCATCTCCTTCCTCATCCCCTTCCTCATCCCCTTCCTCATCCCCTTCCTCATCCCCTTCCTCATCCCCTTCCTCATCCCCTTCCTCATCCCCTTCCTCATCCTCTTCCTCATCCTCTTCCTCATCCTCTTCCTCATCCTCTTCCTCATCCCCTTCCTCATTCTCTTCTTCATCCTCTTCCTCATCCTCTTCCTCATCCCCTTCCTCATCATCTTCCTAATACTCTTCCTCATCCTCTTCATAATCATCTTCATCCTCTCCCTTTCCCTCTCCCTCCTCCTCCTCTCCTGCTCTTCTCCTTCTCTTCTTTCATTTTAATCCTCCTCCTCCTCCTCCTCCTCCTCCTCCTCCCCCTCCTTCTTCTCTTCCTCTACCAACCACGACATCCTCCTCCTCTTCATCAGCAGCCTCTGTAACTCAACCCACCTAGGGGCTATCTGTTGTTTGTTATCCAAGTTAGCTCCAAAAGACTTTCTTCAGCTATAAGAGAATATCTTCACACTTTTTCAATGTTATTTTTGCTTACGTCAGATGATTTTATTTAGCTGGAAATTATCTCTTGCGACACTGATCCTGACTCAGGGGAGTGGGCGAGATGCAGGGATGACCCGTCATCCAGGAGGAGCCAAGATAAGAGGGAGGAAAGGGGGTGGATTGGAGTGGAGTATGTGGGGATGGAATGGGTTGGAGTGGATTTTATGCCTTTTTCTTTGAGGGGGGGGAGCTACCTCCCTTGTAACGGGGAAAAAGCCTTTGGTATATATGTATGTATGTGTGTATGTATGGTATGTATGTATGGTATGTATGTATGTATGTATGTATGTGTGTATGTATGGTATTATGTATGGTATGTATGTATGTATGTGTGTATGTATGTATGTGTGTATGTATGTATGTATGTGTGTATGTATGTATGTGTGTATGTATGTTTGTATGTATGTGTGTATGTATGTATGTGTGTATGTACGTATGTATATGTGTATGTATGTGTATGTATGTATGTATGTGTTTATGTATGTATGTAATGTATGCATGTGTGTGTATGTATGTAATGTATGTATGTATGTATGTATGTATGAATGTATGTATGTGTTTATGTATGTATGTATGTATGTATGTAATGTATGTATGTGTGTGTATGTATGTATGTAATGCATGTATGTATGTATGTATGAATGTATGTGTTTATGTATGGTATGTATGCATGTTATGTATGTATGTATGTATGTATGTATGTATGTATGTGTGTATGTATGTATGTGTGTATGTATGTGTGTACGTATGTATATGTGTATGTATGGTATGTATGTATGTGTATGTATGTATGTATGTATGTATGTATGTATGTATGCATGCGTGTGTATTTATGTATGCATGTGTGTGTATTATGTATGTATGTGTGTGTATTTATGTATGTATGTGTGTATGTATGTATGCATGTATGTATGTATGTATGTATGTATGTATGTATGTGGAAATGATCTCAGCTTCCCATAGGATGACCCGTGCCTTGACCTCGCTTGCCCTCGCTTGCCCTCGCTTCCATTCTTGCTACTCCCGGGCCTCAAGAGTTTACTTCTCCCAATAAATCTCTAAAAAAATTCTTTCATTTCTATTTACTGTCTTGTGCTGCATTTCCTACATGTCTCTCTCTTCCCATATTCTATCTTCTCTTCCTCCCTTCCCACCTCTCTATATTTGTTTACTCTTATTAATACTTTTTTTTTTTTACCTATTTTTCATCCGTGCCTCTCTTTCTCCTTCCCTCTGCTCTCTTAGACACTTTCCTCTCTTCCTTTTCTTTTCTGTGCTAACTTATACATCTTCCCCCTTTTCTTCACTTTCACGTTTTTCATATATCTTCTTTTCTGTATCTTCCTGTTATTGTATTGGTTTACAACACACATTCGTTTGCCTCTTCCTATCTTCTTCCATCCCTTCCATTTCCTTCTCCTGTCTTCTTGACTTTTTTCTCTTTCTTCCATCTCTTTTATCTATCTCCTCCGTTCCTCTCTTCCCCGTTTTTCTCTTCTTTAGTCTTCGTTATTGCATGTAGTCCCAACTCTCTTCTCGCATCTCAATTTCCATTCTCCTTCACACTCCAGATCCTTCGGTTCTATCCTATTCCCTCCTCCGCTCACTACTCCATAGTTTATGACCAATCCTCTCATCACCATCCTCTTCCGATAATTTCCTCTCATTTCTACCGATTCTTTCCTCTTTCTAATCACAGTTCAGACTCTTTAGGTTTGTTTTCTTTCTTGCTTTGACATACCTGTCAGCGGCGACAGATTGTCTACAAGGAGAATAAAAGTACCGGTAAATCACATTCCATAACAACCAACCAGTTCTTTCCTCGTCCCTATTTCACTTATTTTCTTAACCACCCCACTTCCACCTCTACCACTAATCTCTCTCTCTTCCTCTCTCTTTTCTCTCTTTTCTCTCTCTCTTTTCTCTCTCTCTCTTTTCTCTCTCTCTCTTTTCTCTCTCTCTCTTTTCTCTCTCTCTCTTTTCTCTCTCTCTCTCTTTTCTCTCTCTCTCTTTTCTCTCTCTCTCTCTCTCTCTCTCTCTCTCTCTCTCTCTCTCTCTCTCTCTCTCTCTCTCTCTCTCTCTCTCTCTCTCTCTCTGCCTCTCTCTCTCTCTGCCTCTCTCTCTCTCTGCCTCTCTCTCTGCCTCTCTCTCTCTCTGCCTCTCTCTCTCTCTCTCTCTCTCTCTCTCTCTCTCTCTCTCTCTCTCTCTCTCTCTCTCTCTCTCTCTCTCTCTCTCTCTCTCTCTCTCTCTCTCTCTCTCTCTCTCTCTCTCTCTCTCTCTCTCTCTCTCTCTCTCTCTCTCTCTCTCTCTCTCTCTCTCTCTCTCTCTCTCTCTCTCTCTCTCTCTCTCTCTCTCTCTCTCTCCTCCCTATTTCTCATGTTCTGCTATCCTTCCCATTCCATTTTTGTTCTGCCCAAAATTCTTTTTCTTCACACCTATCATCGCTACCCACGCTAGGGTGTGACCATCGTTGATAGCTGCATAGATTTATATAAACACAGATGTCAAGATGAGGGGATAGACACGGAACATTGGATGTCCTTTGATGGTTTCGACCTGAGAAAACTGTAAGTTGAGATCGGGCGAACAGTGTTATTTGCTTGATTAAAGCACTTCCAATATCCAGCGTTTCCCTTCCCCTCTCCCCATTGCTGGCAGCTTTAACGTGTATTTCGTCCATTCGTGTTTCCCAACGGCCCATCAGCCCATCCCGCAAAGACTGGAAACTTGTTTTGTCGTGACCACGGGCCTATTTTTCCGAAATGGCCCGCCAGTTGTTGCAGACTAGTTTAAAACTAGTTTTTGTGTTGCTTTAACACTTGCCCAGTAGATTGAACAGTCGTTCTGTTTTACTCGTTCATTTTTACTCAATTTCTGCAATTGAACAGATGTCGTTCAACACGTATTCTACAATGTGATGACTCATCTTATGTCCTTCTAGCACCAAACATATTGATGAGACTTGCAGGCTGACTAAGGACAGTATAGATGCAAACATTGTGTTCATTGAAGCACCTTTGTATTACTACAAGAGGAAACAGATAACAACAACACTTCAACCAGACCATTTGACTGCAACAAGTATTAACACAATTGGTTTATCTAATAAAGTTAATCATGATATAGTTAACATGTTATTGTTTCTTTATTGTTGTTCATCTATTCCTGTAATTGGTTGTTTAATCATATTATCATTACTTTTATTTTTCTGTCTCTTTATCTATTAATTTTGTAATGTCTTATTTGTCTATTACATTGTTTACTTTTCATGTTTTTATATACATGTTTGTTTGTTTTAATTATCTTTCTCTTTCTACCAATTGTTTAGTTGTTTATTCTTTTGTTAATTTGTTCATTTATTTGTTGATCAATTTATTAATTTATGTATTTATTCAATTATTTATTTTATAATTTGTTAACTTATTCATCTATCTATTTGCCTATCTATTCTCTACGTATTTACATATCTACTGTATTTACTTTTTCATTTATATATTTATTAATTAGTTTTCTATTTATCGGCTTATTTATTCATTTATATATATATATATATATATATATATATATATATATATATATATATATATATATATATATATATATAGTCGTTTCGTTTTGTAGGGTCGAGATAGCGTGATCGGTAAGGTCTTTGTCTTACAAGACGCAAGCCGCGTAGGCAAGGGTTCGAATCCCAGCAGATGAGATGAGTCTATTTCCAATATATATATATTCATTCAAACACAATTCACCTTTAATTCCATGCCATCGCAGTCGAAACTAAGAAGCTCGAAGGAGGCATATATTGGAAATTGAGACGTGGTCGAGCCGAGGACTCAAACTCGGTTCGAACGTGACAAAGTGTCAGTGACTTGACCCATTAAGTCACTGACACTTTGTCACGTCCGAGCTGAGTTCTAATCCTCGGCCAGACCACGATTCGATTTCCAACATATGCTTCCTTCGAGCTCCTCGTCAGTCTCGACTGCGATGGTTTGGGATTAAAATAGAATTGTAGTTGAAAAGATGTTAATCTATTCACTGGGAACCATTCGGTGTATGTATGTATATATATATATATATATATATAATATATATATATATATATATATATATATATATATATATATATATATATATAATATATACACACACACAAAGTGTATATACATCTATTTATTAATTTATTTATCTATTTTTTTATTATTTATTTTTTTATTTGTCTATTTATTCATTATTTATTTATTTATTTATTTATTCATTTATCTATCTATTTATTTATTGCAGAAACCACCGCGAAATTTAAAAAAACAGATACCTGGTACCTTTGAAAATGTCTTAATAGACGAAAACATTCGGTATCTGTTTTTTTAATTTCCCGGTGGTTTCTGCAAAAATAGCTTATCACATGTGTTTTATGATTTCTTTGCATATATATATATATATATATATATATATATATATATATTATATTCATATATATATATATTTATATTCATATATATATATATTATTATCCATTCATTCATCTATTTATTTATTATTTATTTATATATTCATTCACCTATTTATTCATCTAATCATTTATTTGTAAATCTTTTTATTTATTTATTTTTTCTAATGTCTCATATATTATCTATCTGTTGATCTATTTAGCTATTAACATTTATTTACTTATTCTGTCTCCGCTATCCTCCTCACCTCCTCGTTTCTCAGTCTATCCAGCCTAGTAACCACTATCATACTTCCCAGGCACTTCATCTCAAACACATTCAACTCCTCTCTTTTTTATATTCCATGTTTCTGCTCCACACAGTGCTGTCGGCACAATCACTCCTTTATACAATCTCCTCTTAGCATCCATTCCCAATTGTCTATTTCTCGTTACACATTTTAATCCCTCAAAGCATTTACTCGCTTCTCTTAATCTACATTCCACCTCCACCTCCACTCCTCCCTTTCCAGCCACATTCGCACCCAAGTATCTAAAACTATCCACTTCCTTCAGCCTCTCTCCTTTAGTACTCACTTCCAATTTGCTGCTACATTCTCACCTTGTACATCTCATCACCTTACTTTTATCCACTTTTATCTTCAACTTCCTTCTTTCGCACAGCTTCCAAAATTGTCACTAACTTCCTTATACCTCTGATCCTGCCACAAGCGAAGTATCGTTAGTAAACAACAACTGGCTTATCTCCCACTTTTCTCCATTTTCTTTAACCATCTTGAATCCCAGGCCTATTACTCTTGCGTTTACTTCTCGCACCACCCCATTCATGTTTAAATTAAACAACAAAGGCGACATAACACATCCCTGGTAAAGTCCCACCTTTGCCATAAACCACTCACTCTTTTCATTTTTAATTGTAACACAGGTTCTGCTACTCTCGTAAAAGATCTTGACTGCTCTTAACGACTTTTCTCCTATCCCGTATATCTGCAGTACCTCCTACAGTGCCTTCCTGTCTACCCTGTCATAAGCCTTTTCTAAATCCATAAAAGCCCACAAGTATCTTAAACTTTTCCTAAAGCTTTCTCACATATCTGCCTAAAATAAAATTGATTCACGCAACCCCTACATGTACTAAACCCACACCGTACCTCACCAATTACTCCTCTGTTCCTCTCCTAATCATCTCATTCAAGATCCTCCCACAAGCCTTCCCAACTACACTCAACAAACTGATCCCTCTGAAACTACTACACTCACACTTGTCCCCTTTTCCCTTGTAAAGCGGAACTATACAAGCACTCCTCCAGTCGTCCACCACTCTACCTCTTTTTAGACAAACATTAAACAACCTCACTAGCCAGTCCACCATCACTGTATCTCCCTTTTTAGACACTCCGTATGACTCCCATCCAACACAGGTGCCTTACCTGATCTCACCATTTTAATAACTGGTTTCACTTCATCTTTCCTTATTTCTTCTCCATTTTCCTGACTCATCAATGTCATTTTCTTAGCGCTTCCCACTACAACTACCTTTCCTCCCCTATCCTCCTTCACATTTAGCAACTCCAATGATAATAATAATAATAATAATAACAACAACAACAACTGTAATAATATAATTATTATTAATTATCATTCTCAGATATCGTTACCATTAACGCAATGAAGTCTCCCAAAACTATAATTGTCTTGTAGCGGGTACTAGTTGACTACAGAGTCAATTGTCATAGAACATAATTTTTCTAACTTCAGGCGCTTTGGTGTGACCATACAATTTAATAAGAAAGACCAGCATTACAAGGTCATCAATCAACTAGATATGCCTACAGCTAATTCCAAGAGGTAAACCCAATCAATAGGGCCCGAGTAATATTAAGCCGCGTCCACACTTGTTGCATTTCCACGTATCGTATCATCTTTGCGTACCACCTAGTGATACGATACGGTGCAACAGGGTATTGTACCCACTTGTTGCGTATCCGTATACAGCAGGCGAATACGCAACAAGTGGGCACAATACCCTGTTGCAACATATCGTATCACTAGGTGGTACGCAAAGATGATACGATACGTAGAAATGCAACAAGTGTGGACCTGGCTTTAGGCATAACCCTCAATTCTCACCAATATTCGGTCTTCTCGCCACAGAGAAAGTCACTGTAACCATCCTGAGTCACCTGAGCCCCGCCGATAGAAACAGTAATCAAAGCTCCTAGGAAAAGGAGAGAGTGTTCCAGTTGGCCACCCAGGGAAATACACACTGGGGTTGGCCCACCGTACTTGTGTTTTATTTGCTTCACCTTGGCAGCCCGTTTGGTGGTTTTGACAGGGCAGGTTGCAAGTTCAGCCCTGCCATATGTGCTATGTATGGACGCGACAGATATAAGGTGGTGACAGGGAGATGATCCTCGCTGACGTCCGTTCACGATGACCCTGTCGTATTTGAAGTAGATGTAAAAAAAAAGTAAAAATAATAATGTACAATAAAAATTAAAACGTGGCAGAATTTTTCCGTGTTTGTGTTCCTTCAGACACGCCATCTCTTACTGTATTCAAACTTCCTCAGCGTACTCGTTATTTTTCTAGTTTATCTTATATCTTTCCGTCGTACCCCAAATTTTCCGCTGGTCTCGTATTTCTCCACTATACCCGTTATTTCCTGCTTGGCTGCCGTTTCCCTTGCTGGAAAATAACTGAATTGGAACCAAGAGTTGTTGTTTTTATTTATTTATTTATTTATTTTTCTATTTCATTTTTATTTATTTATTTTTGGCGGGTGGTGATCCTCTGTTGATTGTTGATGCTCTCTGTTCTTGGAACCTTTGTTCATGGGTTTGATTTACCAGCGGCTATTAAAGTACTATTGATAGTTTATGTACTTCCCTTGTGAATATCATTTGTCTTTTTGTTTTCATTCGAGCGCCATAGGAGGAGATGAAGGAAATCCGAAGCAACTAAGCGCTGACGGCAAATGGTGACATGACGTCATCATTATGCAATCTGGGAAACACATTCACATGAACCCAAAGTTCAATCTGTTATATATTTATTTATCATTATTATTATTATTATTATTATTATTATTATTATTTTTTTTATTTTTATTTTTTTTTTTTTTTTTTTTTTTTTTTTTTTTGCATCCGACCTAGTTATGGGCCAAAAGGTCTCCTGTCGACATACCCCCTCCTTTGTAATCCTTTGTTTATCGAGGCGCATCCATATTAATGTGATCTATTTTGTTTTGGTAGTCATATGAAATATGCCCTTTTCCATTCAAAGGATCTACAGTAGGTGCGAAATATGGCATTACTAATCAGCAATATATATATACATATATATATATATTTGCTCTTCATATCGATGTCTTTATTATCAACAATTCCCGTTTCCTCGTATAAGACTTGTTATGCATCCTCTATTGCTATATTACAGTAGCTTAAGTATTACCACATCGTCGTCGTTTTTTTTTTTTTTATCCTTAATGTCCACCTGGCAAATAAAAGGTCCGGAGAACGATGCAACACGTCTACCGGGATGAAGCACCATTTTTTTTTTTTTTTTTTTTTACTTTTATTTTATTTTAATTCAATCTTCTTCACATTACCCATTTATCAATACTTTTCTCTTTTTTAGGGGGGAAGGTTTCAATTCCCAATTTCTATCATTCCACTGCTATAGAAACCACTTCTTTCCCTTCTTATTCCTTTCCATTTTTCGCACCTTTACCTTTATATTTTAGTATTAGACAATTTCGCCAAGCACGTAGTCAAAGAATATGTATAATGTATGCGTGTGTGTGTGTGTGTGTGTGTGTGTGTGTGTGTGTGTGTGTGTGTGTGTGTGTTTGTGTGTGTGTGTGTGTGTGTGTTTGTGTGTGTTTGTGTGTGTGTGTGTGTGTGTGTGTGTGTTTGTGTGTGTGTGTGTGTGTGTGTGTGTGTGTGTGTGTGTGTGTGTGTGTGTGTGTGATCGACATCTATTACACACACGCACACACACATACACACACACACACACACACACACACACACACACACACACACACACACACACGACTCGACAGCGCGGTAATAGTATTCGCGGCCGCCACTACGGCGGTCCGGGTTCGAATCCCGCCCAGGGCTGAAATAATTTCAGTATCGCTGCGCTGCGAGTCGCTACTCCAACTCTCGTGGACGGGGAGTTGGGGTGTGTGTGCGTGTAAGGTCACAGCAGTACCCATGGATCGGTCATATATGAGCTCTGAGCTCTCTTCCGGGAGGGAAATAGCTGTCGATCACGAGTGTAACACGTGGGAGTGGGTGGAACTTGCAGTGATGTGAATCTTTTCAACCCTGAACGGGGAGCGAACGCAAGACCCCTCAGTTATCATGCCAAATGTGCGTGCATGTGCGTGTGTGCGTGCATGTGCGTGCGTGCATGCATGAGTGCGTGTGTGCTTTCGTGTCCACTAGCCAACACGTGCTATCTGGAACCAGTTAATCCATGTTTACTTGCACTGCCTCGTACCTCTGTTTGCCAACATTCAAAGCCACCAGCAGAGAAAGATTAAATCAATTGCTGGCAATGAGAGACACAATGAAAATGTCATCACTCATAATTGGCAGATGCTCTGTCGATAACAAATGTGACGTCCAAAGCACAGATGGAAATGTTGAGTATCTGATGTTGGTCAATAGTTTGGCTTCGTTGGAACTCGGACAATCCGTATTTGTATTCATCATTATTACTGGTAGCATCGCGATCATCATAACCAATTGTTGTTGATATCCCAGTTAATGGATTCTTGGAATAAAAATTCACAACTAATCTGCGGTTTGGTCTGAGTCGAGACAACGGAAATAGTTAAATGATGATGAAAATGGACTGTGAAATGACGAAGCTGGCTGAATACTCCCAATTTATGGAGTGGGCCCAGCGATTTCAACGAATGTGGAAGACCAAAGTGGCGTTCTGGGAGAGACGAATGCAAAAGGTAAAACAAATGACGAACTAAATCGAGTTCGATAAAAAACGAAAAGTAAAAAAAAAAAGTTTAAGAATTGGTAGAGAACAGAAGAACGAAGAAAATAAAAAAAAAACGAAGAAAAGAAAAAGAAAAGACGGGAAGAATTGAAATGCAGATCGACAAGACTTGAAACTCCGTGGGTGTGATTTCAAAACGATGAACAAAGAACAGAAAGCGAACGCGTAAGAACGAGCGAAAGAGAACAAGAACAAAAGGTGACGACAGCAGACAAAGCAGAACAATAAAGAAAAGACCAAAGAAGCAGAGGCGGCATCAAAGAGAAATAGATACACCTGAATAGAAGGGAGGGAAAAAAATCTCGAAAATTATTAGAATATTGACAAAAGAAACGGCGATGAAAGAAAAAATAAAATCGGGGTAATTGTACATCATAATGACATGTTAACATTTATTTAATTATTTACTTTATTTACATGAAAGACATAATATTGATAAATTCACATCGTCAAGGCATATGCCATTGAAGATATGCACACACAAACACGTACACACCCACGCGTTCGTACACACACACACGCGTGCACACACATGACTCGTGGCTCAGTGGTAAAGTTCTCGGCTGTCACTACGGCGGTCCGGGTTCGAATCCAGTCCAGGGCTGAAATAATTTCAGTATTGTGGGCGGGGAGATTGGTGTGTGTGTGCATGTAAGGTCACAACATTACCCATAGATCGCTCATATATAAGTTCAGAGCTCTCCTCCGGGAGTGAAATAGCTGTCGATCACGAGTCCAACATGTGATCCAAGACTATGGTGAATCACACGTACCCACACACACACACACACACACACACACGACTCGGTGGCGTAGTTGGTAGAGCGCTGTACTGCCACTATAGTGGCCCGCAGTTCTTGGTTCGAATCCTCCCCAGGGCCGAAATTATTTCGGTACCGCTGCGCTTCGGGTCGTTACTCTGACTCTCGTGGGCGGGGAGTTGGGTGTGTGTGTGTGTGCAAGGTCATAGCATTACCCACAGATCGGATCTACGAGCTCTTGAGCTCTCTTCCAGGAGGGAAATAGCTGTCGATCACGAGTCAAACACGTGATCTAAAGACCAAGTGAAAGACCAAGTGAATACACACACACAGACACACACACACACACACACACACACACACACACACACACATCTGTGATGATATATAATTTTAAACTATTAAATGCCTTGCATATATCTATTGGCACCTTAAGGTCTTGTCTTTGTTTTCAAAATCCATTTAGAAATGTGCCTTCAAGTAGCGATTCCGAGATGATGAAAGAAGGATGAAGGTACAGCATCTCCGACGGCGCGAGATTGTCGATAAGAATAAAAGCGCAGACCACAACCAACAGAAAGAATAGCATCCTCGAAGGAAGGAATAGCACAAACTCTATTTAACAAATTAAATCCATCCCCAGATAATATGGAAAGAATTAAAATCAAATTTTACACAAAAGATGATCTTACTAATAAAAAATTAAATTAAATTAAAGGAAAATGAGTTCACTAAAACAAGGTAAAAAAGGTGCAAT
>NC_134793.1:29288985-29293985 GCF_046742065.1 Oratosquilla oratoria | reverse complement strand
TCCCTCCCTTCCCCTCCCTTCACCTTCCTTCCCCTCCCTTCACCTTCCTTCTCCTCCCCTCTTCTACTTCTCCCTCCCTCCCTCTCCCTTGCCCTCACTTCCCCTCCCTTCCCCTCACTTCCCCTCCCTTCCCCTCCCTCCTTCTCCTTTTCCCTCCCTTCCTCTCCCTTCCTCCCCCATTTCCCTCACTTCCCCTACCTTCACCTCCCTTCCTTTCCCCTCCCTTTTTCTTTTCCTTCCCTTCCCCTCCCATTTCCTTTTCCTTCCCTTCCTCTCCCTTCATCTCCCTTCCCTTTCCCTTCCTTCCCTTCCCTTTCTGTTCCTTCCCGTCCCTTCCCCTCCCTTCTCCTTCTCCCTCCCTTCCTCTCCCTTTCCCTCCCTTCCACTCCCTTCCCCTACCTTCACCTCCCTTCTCCCTCCCTTCTTCTCCTTTTCCTTCCCTTCCTCTCCCTTCCCCTCCCTTCACCTCCCTTCCCTTCCCATCCCTTCTTCTCCTTTTCCTTCCCTTCCTCTCCCTTCCCCTCCCTTCACCTCCCTTCCCTTTCCCTTCACCTCCCTTCCCTTTCCCTTCCTTCCCTTCCCTTTCCCTTCCTTCCCTTCTCTTCCCCTCCCTTCCCCTCCCTTCCCCTACCTTCACCTCCCTTCCCTTCCCTCACCTCCCTTCTCCTTTTCCTTCCCTTCCTCTCCCTTCCCCTCCCTTCACCTCCCTTCCCCCTCTCCCTTCACCTCCCTTCCCTTTCCCCCTTCTCCTTCCCTTCCCCTCCCTTCCCCTCCCTTCACCTCCCTTCACCTCCCTTCCCTTTCCCTTCACCTCCCTTCCCTTTCCCTTCCTTCCCTTCCCTTCCCTTTCTGTTCCTTCCCCTCCTCTGTACTCCAACTCTCCTTTGTTCCTCCTCTGCTTCCCCTCTTCTCCCGTCACCACGTCCCCTCTTCATTATCCATTTCCTTCCTTTACCTTTCCCCCCCTCTCCTTCTCTGCCTTCATTGCTCCTTCCTCCTTCCTCCTTCCCTCTTTCGCCCTCAACCGATCCTTACAAATCTTGTTCACGTCCTTAGTTTCCCAGCAATGGAGCCAAAACAAGAAGAAATTCAATCCTCCTCCTCGCCTCACCACGCCTCGCTCTGCTTCGCCTCGCGTCGCGTTGCTTAGCTTCTCATCGCTTCGACCCTGAGAAACGTGACTGAGGCTGGGGATGGAGCTGAGGCCGTCGCCTCTGCCCCACTTATTTCTCTTTGATACAATTTCGCATAGCCAGGTACTAGTCTCTCTGGTGTTCGAACGCCGGTCTTGGTTGGCTCTCCTAGTGGAGGTATTTTTTTTTTTTTTTTTTTTTTTTTTTTTTAGGTACCTTCCTCCTTTGACCCTCACTCACCATACTCCCAGCTCACTTCTCTCACAGTCCCTCCCGACTCCCACTTTCCAGAACTCCCACTTTCCAGAACTCCCACTTTCCAGAACTCCTTACTGGTTACTGTCCTCTTCGACTTTGCTTCTTGACTTGCTGCCACTTCGATTCTGTGATTCTCTTGAATATATAATGTCTCTCAGGTCTCTCTCTCTCTCTCTCTCTCTCTCTCTCTCTCTCTCTCCCTCCCTCCCCTTTGCACCATGTGTCTATACATTCAAAATACCCTTATGCTCTCATACGCAAGTACTTCAAAATCTCACACCAGAAGAATGAAATTATCAGAAATATTCTGACGTTAGCCATTACAAAGTCTCTTATGAGTTTCATTTTAAGGAAAATTGTTGAATGATAAAAATCCTTACCTCCTTTAGCATCAGTGCCTGCCTCTTTGGAATTAGATCAATACTAACCCGAACCAAATTTTCTTAAAGACGGCAAAGGAGACATGGACTGGGAGTAAAGGCGTTTGTCCATGACCTTTCGTCTAACTTGAAAAAGTCTGTGGACGAAACGTCAGGATTAAATGTCTTCATTCCAAGTCCACGTTTCCCTTTGCCCTGATTAAGCAACTTGTTCACAAGGATATTGATTTTCAGAACCAAATCTCTAACAGTTCAAGTTCAGTGAGTGCTGAGATTGACTCAATTCAGTTTTAGAGTTCTGCTTCAGCTGATTGAAATCGCCTGAGTTTAGACAGGACAAAATCTACAAAGCTACTCATTTTGACAGACTTCATCACTCTAGCATAAGGTTAGGACTCGACCGAACCAAATCGCCTGACAGCAGCTAGAATAATATATGTAAATCGTATCACTGGAATGAGAGGTTAAAAGTCGTCTATTTTGTTTATTAAAATACTCCTTTGGCCCTTTGCCTTGCCAATTCATTTCTATGTGCGGTCTGTGTTATCGTCTCGAGGTGTACACACTTTTGTCACTCCTCTCGTTACACTTATGCTTTCAACTTGAATCTTCTGATCTCGGTCATATGGTGCTGCCATCTACCTATGCGGTCGCATCTGTCCGTCTTTCCGTCTCTTCTTGATCCCTACTGTCCCTCCTCTCTCTCTTTCTCTCTCGAAAGAGAGAGAGAGAAAGAAAGAGAGAGAGAGAGGGAGAGAGAGAGAGGGAGAGGGAGAGAGAGAGTGAGTGAGTGAGTGAGTGAGTACAAGGTTAATACTACAAGGGGTGGGATTGGGTGGGAGTGTAGAGTCGGGGGAGGGGGGGAGGGATTGTGCATGATATCTCCTTCTCCTCGCTCCACTGAGTGAATAAATCATCCTCAATCCCGCCTCTTTCCCGTCAAATCCCGCTTCTGTTTCTCGTCGTTTCTCGCTCCTGTGTGGTGGAGAAACCCGTGTTTCTGCCAGGCACCTTCGTCTTGATCTTTGTTTTCTGCCTCTCATTGTTTCTTCACCCTTCCGGTAGTGCCGTCGTCCACGTAACCTTTTTCTATCAATAATTCGCTGGGAACGGGAAGGTGTCCATGGACCAATTGTCCTCAACCTATGACCCATACACCCCTAGTGACCCATTGAGCTTTGCAAATGGAAACCTGAACAAAGAGCAAGTAGTAGTTACTGGGTGTTTAGTGATATCATATAGTGTTGACATCATCTACTGGAGGTTGAAGAAAAACAAATCAAAAGTACGGGATGCATGGAAATATAGGCCAAGAATCCATAATATGAATCAATAAAATCGTCCTGGCATTGGCCAGAGTAAGAACATAAGAATGAAGGAGAGTGCAAAAGACCATAAGGCCTACACTAGGGAGTTCTATGTTCATTACCACCTGTCATCTCCATCCATAAACTTGTCTAACCGTTTCTTAAAACAACCGATAGTTTCAGCGCTCACTACTACACGGTTACTAAGTCTATTCCATTCCTTGACCACCCTATTAGTAAACCAATTCCTCCCTATTTCCTTCTTGAATCTAAAATTGTCCAATTTATATCCATTACTGCGAGTCCTGCCCTGTAAAATCATTGAAGGTTAGCTGGGGTAACCATATTATCTTCAACAACAGATACTGCTTTCAGCTCAATAAAATCATCTGGAGTTAACCAAACATTCTGTGAGGTGTTATACCAACAAAAACATCACCAAATTCCTTGTCCTCTTGCTCACTTTTTTTTTTTTTTTTTTTTGTACAAAAACATTTGTTCCTTTAATCATACTTACCTCACCTTATTCTTATTAATCTAGCGTCGTTCACTCTTTCCTTTTGCATTAGTATATTCTCTTAAATACATTTCCCTACTTCATCATTCTTGTTTCCACTGTACACATCATATTCCACCAGTCTTTACTCTTGCTCTGCTTTTGTCATTCATTTAATCCGTTTCTTTCGTCTGCTTTGTCTCGTTTCCTCTTTGCTTCGTCATACTATTCACCTACGGACTCTCCCTATGAAGTCACCACGGTTCCCTCTCCTCCCCTTGTTATCTTACTTCCATCTTTATTTACTTTTCCTCAATGTTCTTGTTAGATAGATTATCAGTACATCCCCCTTCTCCTCCTTTTTCCCATCCATAGTTCAGTTCCATTGATTTCATCCACACGTGTTTTTCTCTCTACTTACTGCATCAACTCTCTACTTACTGCATCAACTCAAAATCCCAACCGTGCTACCCTCCTTTCTCCTTATCTCCCTCCCCCCCCATAAAAAAAATAAAGGGAAAGGGGAAGAGAAAGGGGGCTGGGGGTGAAAGTCTTCGAAAATGGAGACCCCTTATCTTCCTTGTCTTCATTACGACAATTAATTAAGTTCACCCTGAAAGCCACGACCGCCCATAAGGCTCCATTCTGTGTTTACTAATTACAGGCGCTGTGTAAACCCGACCAATGACGCGTGAAATCGGTCTTCTGTCAACAACTGCCCTGCGCTCATTGGCTGACTGGGATTTAGGCCACGCCTACTTGCTTCGCCTTCGACCAATCATGTAGAGTCGCTGGATCAATGCCTTCTGTGGAATTACTGGAAATGTAAAATGGGCTTTTCACAGGCCCAGATCACAGACTGGATGCAGATTATCCTCCGTACATTATGTTATATTGCTAATTCTCCCGCGTATTGCGCAGATGCTCTCAGTATTTCAGTGGCTGATACACAAGAAGCTCCTCCTGTGAGGCACTCCTCGACTCCCTTCCAGACCTCGTCTAGTGGCTCGTGTGGGCGATGACACAGAAACAGGCTGGAAGAGGATGAGGTTCCAGAGGAATATGCCTCGGAAAACATTGGAATAAGGATGAAAGTATTTGGGGGGTCGGGGAGCATAGACGATAGTACAACAGGCAAAGAACATTTGGGGAAGCGTGGTCCCTCTCAACCCTTGAACTGTGGCGACCTCTGGAATACTTCACAGAGACGTTCCAGAACCAAGAAGACAAACGTTATGAAGAACAAGCAACAAACAAACAAGTATCCACTCATACCGACCGCAAACTAAATAGTTCAACATTATTTCTCTCTCTATCCCATACCAAACCCAACATTCTATAACCTAACTAGTATCTTTCATGTACACTATACTAACCTCCTCTCCACATCACTCCCATTCCTTATTTTTCTCCTTCCTCTCATATT
>NC_134793.1:29271485-29276485 GCF_046742065.1 Oratosquilla oratoria | reverse complement strand
CATATTCATACATACATATATATATATATATGTATATATGTGTGTATATATATATGATATATATTATATATATGTATATATATAATTATATATATATATATATATATGCAAAGTAGACCACTTGGAAAAAGAAACTAACGAAGCAGAGCGCTTTCGTATATTACATCTTCAGTGCAAAGTGGTCTATACATATATATATATATATATAATAAATTTATATATATATACATATATACACACATAAACATATACATACACACACACGCACACACACACACACACACATATATATATATATATATATATACATACATATTTATGTATATGTATATACATATATATATTTATATGAGTGGAAGGGTGGTGAGATAAACACCGAGTAATGTTGGAGTGTAAATTTACTGACGTTTCGTCCTTAACACACATATACACACACACATATATATATATATACATATACACATGTTATATGTAATATATATATATATATATATATATATATTATATATATATATATATATATATATACACATACATGTACCAAAGGCTTTTTTCCCTCTTACACGGGGGGTAGCCAAAAAGAAAAAGGCATAGAAACCACTCCCACCCATTCCATCCCCTACATATTCCACTCCCCTCCCCCTCCTCCCTCCCTCTTATCTTAGCACCTCCTGGATGACGGGTTATCCCTGCATCCTATCCACTGCCCTGGGTCAGAAGCAGTGTCGCAAGACACAACACATCCACAGCAAGGCCGCTTCATTAATTCGGCGACCTCCCCCCCCTCTCTCCGTCCCCTCATGCAGAAAAGGAGAAGACGGGGAGAAATCTCTTCGGGATGCGTCAAATTATTTACCATACATAATTCCTCACCCTCATCCCCCACCCACTCCCCCTCATGCATCACATTATCATCCATACACAACCCTTCTCCTTTCACCCCTATCTTCTGTCCTCTCCCGTCCTTCCTCAACAGACATTCCTCTATTTTGTAATGTCCCTTTTACACCCATCCATCCATCTCATCCTAGGACGCCCCCTCATATTCACTCCTTCCATCTCTGCCTTCCATACTTCTTTTACTAATCTTTCTTCACTCATTCTTTCCATGTGTCCAAACCATCCTAATACTTTTTCATTAACCTTATCTCCCAACTCCCTTTCCACTCCTGTTCTCCTCCTCACCTCCTTATTTCTCACTCTATCTAGCCTAATAACCCCTATCATACTTCTTAGATATTTCATTTCAAACACTTTCAAATTCCTTCTCTCTTCCTCTCTTATGTTCCATGTTTCTGCCCCGTACAGTGCTGTCGGCACAATCACTCCTTCATATAACCTCCTCTTAGCATCCATTCCCAAATGTCTATTTCTCATTACACTTTTTAATCCACCTTGACATTTGCTCGCTTCTCTCAATCTACATTCTACCTCCAGCCCCACTCCTCCCTTTCCTGCCACATTTGCACCCAAGTATTTAAAACTATCCACTTCCTCCTATCTCTCTCCCTTAATGCTCACTTCCAGTCTGCTGTCACTCTCTCCCTTAATGCTCACTTCCAGTCTTTTCCCCTTGTACAGCTACACAGAAAACTATCGTTAGTAGGGGTGTCGAAACATTCGCTAATGAACATAACCTTATGATACCGAAGGGTTGGTATTTCTGGGGTTCGAATTGTTCGAATTCCTTCTGAATGAATATGAATCGAATAATAGTTCCGGAGTTCATATGGATTCACTATGACATGATAATCTTATTTCCGATGGAGACTTCAACTTGTCTCAAATAGTTTCGTTGTTTTGTGTCAAAATGATTAGCGTGATTTACTAACGATAGTTTTCTGTGCAGCTGTACATCTCATCACCTTACTTTTACCCACATTTATCTTCAGCTTCCTTCTTTCACACACCTTCTCAAACTCTGTCACTAACTTTCTCAATCCCTCCTCTGATCCTGCTACAAGTGCAGTGTCGTCAGCAAACAACAACTAGCTTATTTCCCACTTTTCTCCATTTTCTTTAACCATATTCAACCCCTGACCCACTACCGTTGCATTCACCTCTCGCACCACCCCATCCATATAAAGATTGAACAGCCAGTGCGACATAATACATCCCTGACGAAATCCCACCATTCACTCTCTCCATCTTTAATCCTAACACAAGCTCTACTACTCTCGTAAAAACTCTTGACTGCTCTTAACAGCTTTCCTCCTATCCCATATATCTGCAGTAACTCCCACAGTACCTTCCTGTCTACTCTGTCGTAAGCCTTTTCCAAATCCATAAAAGCCCAAAAAACATCTTTACCTTTTCCTATAGCTTTTTAATATATCTGTCCTACACAAAAATATGATCTACACAACCCCTACCTGTCCTAAACCCACACTGTTCCTCGCCAATTACTCCCTCTGTTCCTCTCCCGATCCTCTCAAGACCCTCCCATAAGCCTTCCCAACTACACTCAACAAGCTGATCCCTCTGAAACTACTACACTCACACTTGTCCCTCTTACCCTTGTAAAACGGAACGATACAGGCACTCCTCCAGTCCTCCGGCACTCTACCCTCTCTTAAACAATCATTAAATAACCTCACCAGCCAGTCCACCATAACTGTACCTCCTTTCCTCAGACATTCTGTATGGCATCTATCAAACTCAGGTGCCTTACCTGCTCTCATTATCTTAACAGCTACTTTCACTTCATTTTTCCTTATTTCTCTTCCATTTTCCTCACTTATCACTCTCATTTTCTTAGCGCTTCCTACCGCAACTACCTTTCCCTCCCTATCTTCCTTCACATTTAGCAACTCCCTAAAATACTCTGTCCACCTTCCTCTCACTGCCTTCTCTTCCATTGTCATCTCTCCATCTGCACCTTTTACCTTTTCTTCTCTACTTGATTCGCCTCCTCTTCCTCTTTTAATTTCCTTCCAAAAACATCTTTTTATTACTTTCAAAATTTTGTCACACTCTTACCCCATTTCACATCTCCTCACCTCTTTGCTTCCTTTATCTTAAGCTTAACTTCCCTTCTCTTTACACACACACACACACACACACACACACACACACACGCACACACACACACATATATATATACATATATATATATATATATATATTATATATATATATATGTATATATATATATATATATATATTATATATATATATATACTCGTACAACACCTTGCCCACAAGATTTGGAGTGCCGGCTCGCAATGCAGTGATATTGAAATTTTTAGCCTCGGTTCGCTGAATCAGCGATGTGTGTGTGTGTGTATTCACTTGGTCTTTGGATCACGTGTTGGGCTCGTGATCGACAGCTATTTCCCTCCTGGAAGAGAGCTCAGAGCTCGTAGGTCCAATCTATGGGTAATGCTATGACCTTACACACACACACACACACACACCCAAGTCCCCGCCCACGAGAGTCAGAGTAACGACCCGAAGCGCAGCTGTACCGAAATAATTTCGGCCCTGGGCAGGATTCGAACCAAGCACTACGGGCACCACCATGCTAGTAGTTCATCGCTCTACCAACTGCGCCACCGAGTCGTGTGTGTGTGTGTGTGTGTGTGTGTGTGTGTGTGTGTGTGTGTGTGTGTGTGTGTGTGTGTGTTTGTAAGTATGTGGAAGCTTTAGAGAAAGCGAATACGGAGAAGAGAAATACCCAGGATGGGAGAGTAGGAAGAAGAGATAGTGCTTACTGCTGGAGACTTAGAAATAGCAGACCGTCAACAAAATAAATAAATAAATAAATAAATAAAGGTTGAAAGACACACCACAAAGTCATCAAGGGTGATGCAACTCATCCCAGCCCCTTTGAGCACACCATCAAGGGTCTGATCTCCAACATCAAAACGCGGACCACATAAACTGCAACAAATAGCTCATAATTACCCTAATTATAATCACTTCGTTATTGTCACTACAGGGAGAACCATGGACAAGACTCATCATCTGGTATTCATTTATCTGATTGTTAATAAAGCTTTAATGGCAGAAATTCTATGGATCTGAGGTCATTATATTTACGTTAGGATTGTAAATTTTCATGTAATTTGTATGTCATCTATTCCCTTTTACATGTAATTTGTATACATTATTGAGCAAGCGTGTGATGCTGCTATGGCGCGTTGGTTTTGACTTCACGGGCTTGGACCAATAGATTTCAGTTATATTCGCCTACCCTGGCAGTCCTAGATCTTATGGCAAAGGTGGTACATTGGGTCATATGAACATAAGAATGAAAGAGACCATGAGGCCTACACAAGGTAGTTCCATGTCCATCACCGCCTGTCATCCCCATCCATAAAGTTGTCTAATCATTTATTAAAACAACTGATAGTTTCAACGCTCACTACATGGTTACTAATTCTGTTCCATTCGTTGACCACCCAATTAGTAAACCAATTCCTGCCTCTTAAATCTAAATTTGTCCCATAGATAAGCGTTTCGTAGTTTAAACTCTTAACTATTACACTTCCTGGTAAGATCTATACTCGTGAATATATCCATATAGTCGTATATCAAATACATGAATTTAAGATGACTGGAACGTCTTCCTCTACCTGTACCTATTCTTTCATGTATCGACCTTGGGTCTGCGTCTTTGCAAGCCTTTGACGCTAACAAGTACATAAGTGAGCCGTACGAGCTATGGGTAAGTATTCACTATGGTCTTGGATCACGTGTTAGACTCGTGATCGACAGCTATTTCCCTACCGTAAAAGAGCTCAGAGTTCATATATGACCGATCTATGGGTAATGCTTTGACCTTACACGCACACACAACCCCAACTCCCCGCCCACAAGAGTTGGAGTAACGACTTGCAGCGCATTGTTACTGAAATTACTTCAGCCCTGGCAGGATTCGAACCCGGACCGCCGTAGTGATAATCGGCGACTCTACCAACTGTGTGTGTGTGTGTGTGTGTGTGTGTGTGTGTGTGTGTGTGTGTGTGTGTGTGTGTGTGTGTGTGTGTGTTTGTGTG
>NC_134793.1:29256485-29263985 GCF_046742065.1 Oratosquilla oratoria | reverse complement strand
TCCTTCTTAAATCTAAAATTGTCCAATTTTTATTTATTTATCTTTTAGATCGGGAAATGATTTTATTGAGATGCAGAGGAGACTGTTTATGAAAAACGTCTTTATATGTCGACCTGCTGTACAGTATTGTAAAATCTAGAATACTTCTTACCTTCCCGATATTCTCGGGACCACCGCAGCATCCTCCTCCTGAACTTCTTTTTTCTCTAGTAAACATTACTAATGTCACCGCCCTTGCTGTTATGTCACTGTCTTCGACAACCTGTTTATCACTCAAATGCACGTCTTTTGTTTTTCCAAATTACCTTCCCCGTAGTTCCCCTCAAGCTTCTGATGTCTCCAGCAGCATTGTTAACATCCAGGTATTCCAATCTTCTCGTTAAAAGATTGCAAATTTGCCACAAACACCGTCCTACTCTTTTCATTGTCTTAGTCAAGGAAGTCATATCGGAATACTTAAACCAAATGATACCGTACTTCTTCAACTCTTTAGTGGTCCCTCCATCATTCTTCTTGTTCCTCTTATTTCCTCTTCTTTTTCTTCTTCCTTCTCTTCCTCCTCCTCTTGCTCCTGGTCCTCCTTCTCCTCCTCATTATCCTCATCATATTCAACGTTCTCCTCTTCCTCTTCCTTTTCCTTCATCCTCTCCTTCTCCTCTTTCCCTTCTCCTTCTCCTCCTCTTTCTACCCCCTTTTACTCTTCCTCCCCCCCTTCCTCCTCCTCATTAGACTCCCCTTTTCAATCTTCCTTCTTCTTCTCCTCCTACTCCTTCTTTTCCTGCTCCTTCTCCTTCTCTTCCTCCTCCTCTTCTTGCTTTCCTTCTTTTCTTCTATCAGCTTTTATCACCCTACCCCCTTCCTTTCCTCCTTCCTCCTTCCCCTCTCCCCCTCCTTACCTCCTTCCTCCCTCCCTTCTCCCCCTCCTTACCTCCTTTCTCCCTCCTCCCCTCTTCCCCCTTCCTATCCTCCTTCCTCCCTCCCCTCTCCTCCTTCCTTTCCTCCCTCCTCTCTCCCCTCTTCCCCCTTCCTTTCCTCCTTCCTCCTTCCCCTCTCCCCCTCATTACTTCCTTCCTCCCTCCCCTCTCCCCCTTCCTTTCCTCCTTCCTCCCTCCCCTCTCCCCCCTTCCTTTCCTCCTTCCTCCCTCCCCTCCCCCCTCCCCCTCACCCCTCACCCCTCTTGTGCCTCCCAGAACTCCTCTCCATGGGACTGACTGGGCAGCAGTTGGCGTCCAACCACAGGATTCACAGACTAACGTCATCATACACTCCACTTGCTCTTGTAAAATGCCCCTTTGGTTACGCCTGGGGGCAAAGGAGGGAGAGGGGAGAGAGAGGGGAGGGGGGGAGGGGAGGAGGGGAGCAGTGTATGTGTAGGCAAGCGTTATAGGGAGGAGGGGGGAGGGGGGAGGAAGCAAAGGAAGGGGAGGGTTCAAAGGAGAGAAAGAAGCGAAATTATAATTTGTGGTTAGAGACAGAGAGAGAGAGACAGAGAGAGAGAGACAGAGAGAGAGACAGAGAGAGAGACAGAGAGAGAGACAGAGAGAGAGACAGAGAGAGAGAGAGAGAGAGAGGGAGAGAGAGCAAGGGGGTGGGAGAGAGACAGAAAGAGCGGGAGAATGGGAGAGTGTATATAATAGAGAGGCGGGGGAGGAAGAGAGAAATAGCGAGAGAGTGGGAAAGTGTGTATAAGAGAGAGTGAGATGGAGGGAGATAGACTGAAGTTGGAGAACAAGGGTCTGAAGAAGATGGACGACGAAGATGTGGGTGGGATCTTATGACCTGTAAATAGAACGAAATTGAGAAGAAAAGAGAAGGAGAGGAAAGAGGAGGAGGTGGAGAAGGAGGAGAGAAGGATAAGGAAGGAGAGGAGACGGAGGAGGAGCAAGAGAAGGAGGAGAAGGAAGGAAGTAGGAGGATGGAAGGGAGGTAAGGGGAAGAGGGAAGGAAGAAGAGGAGGAAAAGTAAAGAATAAGGAGAAGAGAAGATGGAGGAGAGTAGGAAAATGGGGAAGGGAAGCTGGAAGGGAGGAGAAAGAGGAGTTGGAAGAGGAGGAGGAAGAGGAGAGGAAGAAGGAAGAAATGTAGATGAAAAATAAAGAAAAGGTAGAAGGAGGAGGTGGAAGAAGAAGCAGAGGAAGAGGAGAATGAAAAGAACTACATGAAACTAAATAGAAAGAGAATAGAAGTAGAAAGTTGAAGGGAGGAGGAAAGGAACGCAACCAGGAATTACGAAAGAAAAAATATATTTAGTAAGGACGGTAGGAAAAAATAGGAGAAAGAAAAGGAAGAAAATGAATCAGATAAATGAGGAGGAGTGGGAAAAGGCGAGGAGGGCGGAAAGGAAGAAGATGAAGAAGAGAAAGAGAATCTGAGAAAAGCGGAGAAAAAGAAAACGGAGATCTTAGAGGAACTCGAAAGTGGTCAGCGCAAAAGAGAATAAGAAAGACAAGGACAAAGAATATCATGTCTAAATGGAATAAGAAAGAGCATGAGAAGGAAAAACGAGAGAAAGCCACACTGGGGGATTACAGAAGAAGATCAGAGAGAGAGAAAAGTAAAGAAATTCGCAAGAGAGAGCAGAGAAGGAGAAACGAGGAGAGAACGAAGCAAAAAAGGATGGCATTGGAAAACGATGCATACGGAAGAGACGACTACGTAAAGGGGAATATAAAGAGAAGAAATATTTAATCTAACGTTTCAGAGTAAGACGACAATAACAAAACAGAAGTTAGGTGGAAGGTACAACACAAAAGGGAAAACAAATAGGTCAATTGCTACAACAGGTGTAATGAGATGGGTATAGATTTCAGGAAGAGAATGACAAATGCTAACATAGCAGTTTCTGCATTGGAACAGCGAAGTACGTCAAAATAGTTTGAGGCAGAAGATGACAGACGGTGATAGAAGAAGACAGAACCAAGAAAAAATGGATTGGTATAAGGACGTATGGGGAGGAAGCAGGTACTAAAGAAATAAAGACTACAAATCAATAAAAAGAAGAAATGAATACGAGGCTAAGTAGTGAAAGAGAAAGAAAAAGATAAAAATTTCGTGATGGACGTAGATATAGATGAAAAGATAAGCAAAACGGAGAAGCGAAACGATAAGAAACGAACAGGTTTGAGAGGAGGAATGTGGTTGCATGACGGAATAAAGATAATCTCTTTTGACAATCTAGTATAGTGTTATTTAACGTTAATGACATTAGAAAAATACATTAAGGTTACTGGGCAAGTAAGAAGGGAGAAACAAGATGAAATGTGGCAAGATGGCCAGGATGGGTAGAATCAGACAAGAAACAACAGTCTCAAACTGTCCGGAAATAGATTCAGTTTGGAAGTGGGTAGAAACAACTTCGCCAACCGTGTAGTTAATGAATGGAATAAACTTCCTACAGAGGCAATGCATTGTAGTTCAGTTCGAAGCTTTAAGATAAACACCTAAGATAAATACCTAAGCAAGATGCTGTAATGATTATCATTTATTTTATATTATTTGTTTTTGTTTTGTTATCATTTGTCTGATTCTCATTTATTATTAGTTATATGTCAATTTATTATTATTTACTATTTACCTGTTTGTTTATTATTTAACTATACCTATGCATTTATTTATGCATTTTATTTGTTATTTGCATTATTATTGTTTTAATTTATTAATTTATTATTATGATTTTTTTCGCATCCGACCTAGATATGGATCAAAAGGTCTGCTGTCGGCATGCTCCGCCTTTGTAATCCTTTGTAATCTTTATATCAAATGAAAAATTGGGACGGATATTACAATCTTGTGAAATGTTGTGGAGGGAGAAAAAAAGGATAGTAATTAGCATGTGGGAGCAGAAAGCTAAAGGAGTAAACAAGAGATGGTAAAGCAGGGAGTGACCAGGGAGGTGATTGGCAAAGAATTTACCGGAGACCAAAGGGAATGAGTTGTGTGTTTCATATATAGTAACCAGCGCTTCTTTAATTGAAAACAACATACCTGTCAAGTCTTACTTTTTTTTTTTTTGCGTAAGTCTTGCGTAATTTCTATGATTTTCAAATCTTACGGCGTAAAATGAAAATCTTACACTTTTTCTCCACATGTGATGTGTTTTTAATGTATTTGTTTTTAAACAGTTGTAAATAAATTCCCCTTTTCAAATGTTATATTACATAATACGTCAAGTCTTACATTTTTCGCGAAAGTCTTGTAATTTCTAAGATTTTCAGTGTGAGCGCTAGATTATGAAAAACAGTGCCGTTTACAACCTTTGTAAACAGTACTGTTTTTTTATTATGTGATGTTCATACTCGGTCATGTGTTTACATTGTGTTTTCATTCTGCATTTGTTTTGAAACAAACGAATATTGAATGACAAAAATATGGCTTTGTTATGGTTTAATTACCGTTTTATACACAAACTCATGGTTTCTAACGCAAGATCTTACGGCAAGCAGACACCACAGTAATTTGGCAGGTTATGAAACAATAAACCGTAGGTCAGAAGTCATGTAAGTGCGAATGAAAGATGTATGGAGGACAGCAAGAGGGAGAACAGAAACTCAATGTAACCAATATTCTTCTTTCAGTGGAAATTAGTCTACATTCATAAGCTCTGAGGGACTCTGGTCCCTAAGAGTGTTCGTTGAAGTCAGTACCCCATACAGGGCTAAATGGAGAGGAGGAGAACATCATGAATAGGGGTATATGAAGTAGATGCGAGGAAGGTCATCATGAATTAAGTATGCGCAAGAACAGAACCCTAATTCACCCCTCGGATGGTTTTGTTCTGTTTGACATATCCAAGCAATTCTATTCATCTTTGACAGTGTTTCCTAACCTTTTTCTTCAGGCGACCCTAATATGATCCTCATGGAATAACCGCGACCTCTCTAATCGTATATGTGTTAATACAGAAATGACTAGTTGTTGACTATAAAAAGTAGGGGACAAGTATGATCAATATATATGTGTGAAAGGTAGTGTAAGGTTATAAAAGACGAAGTTAACATCACTGAATTTTTATTAAACCAATATGAATCTGGAAGCTTGATATTAATTTAGCATACAAGATGTCTTGGCGACCCCAGGAAGAAAAACGATTGGCGACCCTGCCAGGATTGGGAAACGGTGATCTTGGAGGACAACTTCCTTGACTCATCATCGCCCATTGATGCCCTTTAGGTATAATGCTCTGGCTTGCCACAGGCGATTTTATTCAGTGTAGAAGAAATCTCACCGATGACGCCTCTGTCGCCAGCTGTGATCACCACAATTCCCCGTCGCGTCTCCGCTTCAGGTCTGGTGCCAAGAAGAGCTTTGTTCGTGTACGCGATCATCATTATGTAATAATACGTATGAGGCTTCTTGTGTACTCGCGTATATTTGCGTGCACATGTACTTGTGTATATGTCCATGTACACTGAGTACAAAGGGAAAAGGCACGGAGAGAACAGTTCTACAAATGCGTATGTGTATTTAGACATACGCGGGCACACACACACATACACACATACACACACACACACACACACACACACACACACACACATACACACACACACACACACACACACACACACACACACACACACACACACACACACACACACACACACACACACACACACACACACACACACACACACACACACACACACACACACACACACACACAAATACGTATGCACAGTCATGATATTTTTCCACTCCTTACGATTTGTCTTGTTCTTTATGTAATCGATCATACATTTGACTGCTTAGAAGCCTATATCGGCCCACCTCTCTAGTTGCCAGGGATTTGGAGTTGGTGGGCTGGTTTGACATTTCCCGGTGCATGTATTGACAAGATAGGCAGCCTCACCAACAGCTTCTCCTACGTCTACTGACACAAGATGAATGATGACGTGGAATGGACCACGCCTCATGAAGGGGAGAAATAGTACAGAGAGAGAATAGGGGTGAGGGGCGGGGTGATGATGATGGGGAGGGGGAGGGGGAGGGGGGTATGCCATCCGGGAGGAGAAGGGGAGAGGGAATAACAAAGTGTAAAACAAGTGAAGCGCACTGAACTAAAGTGCGAAAGGGGGCAGACGTGGTTTGAGAGTAGCGTAGAGTCGGGTCATATGGAGGACGGAAGGAGCGTAGACAAAGACCCTTGTCTGGGGTCTGTCCTCAAGGACTCTCCCTCCTTCGGGGGTAGGGATGGAAAGGGTGATGGAGAGTGTATGTAGGATGGAGAGGGAATAAGGATAAAATGGACACGGAAGGAGAGGAGCTCTGAGCAAGAGAGACGCGTCTAGATTCAGCGGCAAAGTGAAGAAATACTAAAGAGTGGAAACTGATCTGCACGGTCAGACTGAGTCAAGAGGAAATGGAGTTAAAGATCGACTCTTCCTCAGAAGAGGTCAGTTAGATTGCACTTACGCCAATATATTTGCACGCAGTCGCCTATACATTCAAGAAATATGTGACAATATGAACATATATGCCTGTATTTATAGGTATACATGCATACAAACATTAATGTATGTACAATATAAACATACCTAATTTCATTAACACAAACAAAAACAAACGTAGACATTGAAACAAATGTATGAGTTCATTTACACTGTAGTTGCAATGTAAAATGCACAAGTACATATGAATACACAATAGAGACAAAATACATACGTATATATATTCAAACATACATACACACATACATACATACATACATTCATACATACATACGTACATACATACATACATACATACATACGTACATAAATACGTACATATGTACATACATACATACATATATACCAGAATAGAATCGTCAATGAAGGCGATGTCAATCAAATAATTGCGACAGTTGTCCCCGGGTTCGAGTCCGGGGCAACTGTCTGTATTATTTGACATACATACACACACACACACACATACATACATACATACATACATACACACACATATACATTCATACATACACACATACATTCATACATACACACATACATTCATACATACACACATACATTCATACATACACACAGACACACATACACACATGCACATTTATATACATACTTTTAATATTAATCTGAAATGGAATATGAAAACTTATGTGTGTTTAATCATAAAGGCAATGAACAATTATAAATTTAACATAAACATAATGAGCGCAATTAATTTATTACATTTTGAATTTTTGATTGGTCCTGTACAGCGAACAGATATTTTGTAATATGTCACAAATCATAATCAACGTATCACATTATTGTCACAATAGAAAAACAAAAACAAAAACAAAAAATTCTAAACAGCAGTTCAGAAGTTGGCAGACAGTTTGTGCAGTGTAATGGATGATGTCAGGAGGGGGGTCAGCCAAGCTAGGAAAGTTGCAATGAGGATTGGGTAGGAGGGGGGGGATGGGAGAGGGGGGGGAAGGCGCATTTCCCAAAAGAATTGGGCCTGCGCATAAAGTTGCCGAAGAGAGGCATAAAGAGCTTCAAAACGAGGCCCTTGATGCTTC
>NC_134793.1:29226485-29236485 GCF_046742065.1 Oratosquilla oratoria | reverse complement strand
CTCCTTTTTCGTCTACAGGGCTCCGATTCTCTTTTCTTTCTGTCTCCTACTTTCATTTCCTTCCCGTTACTGTCTTCGCATTTCCTCCTTTATCATCTCCTTTTGCTTTCACGAACGCTGTCCCTCTCAACTGGTCTGCGGACAATCTTTCCTCCTTTCATCTCTTTCCCTCTGTCCGCGGTCGTCACACACAAACAATACGACAGAAACTACAATAAGAGACAGAAACTCGCTTCCCAAACACGTGAGCATCACTGTCTAAAGAAATTCTTGTTCTTCTTGTCTTACAAACCTTAGCTAGCTTTGTTTCTTTTCTTTTCCTCTGATCTTGTATCTCCTCCTCTTCCCCCTCCTCCTCCTCCTCCTCCTCCTCCTCCTCCTCTTCATTCTAGTCCTACCCCATCTTCTACTCCTCCTCTTCTTCTTCCTCTTCCTCCCCTAAATCTGAGAATATTCGAGGAGCATGGCTTGGAAATCCCAACTCAGTATAATTTTATGCACCGATAGAATTGAATTCAACATGCGTGCGCCAATATTGAGGACACATTTTCAGCTGCGTTCGAATTTGTTTCAAATTTGTTGGGTTCAGTGAAAACATAACGGGCTCTTTGAAATAACATTATGTTGATATTATTTGGTGTGTGTGATAAAGAATATTTATTTTCCACCTACACGAAATAATATAAAATATATACTTACATGCGTTTAAATGTTTTTACTGTAGGCAGCATTAAAACACAGCAGGGTGAATGAACCAAAACGCTAAATAAAAAAAAAACGAGGCTACCAACTGTCCGTTGTGAGTTGGTCAAATTAGAGGGAGTCGAGTCAAGCTGGCAGTTGCCATCTACCGCCATATAAAGTTTTACTCCAGGTTTTACTTGTGGATATTGAAATCCATTTTGTCGACATTTTATTCTGTCCTTGTCGTATCCATAACTCATTGTGACCACAGGTAATGTTTTGTTACCATCCTATTTCGTTTTAGGTCTATGTCTTCGATGCGTATGTACGGGTGAAGACTTTAAAACACTATTAAATCATTTTTGCTTTTATCATATATTTATATATATATCTATATATATTTATATATATATATATATATATATATATATATATATACAATAAAATACTTCAACGTGAAATTTAGCTTCACTTCAACCATTTAAATCTAGTTAACAGATACGTATTATCAAATGCCATTGTCCCCCAGTAAAAAAAAAATTATATTCTTTACAAATTTGAATGAAGTCAAGGGGAACAAAAATTATATATTGAAAAGTTGAAAGCCAATTTGAATAGTTGCCGTATTCTGTAACAGAACTTAATTCTGCATTTTTTCCATCACGCTTGAGCATTATTGCTGTCCAGATTAGTGGAAAAAACTTATGAATGTGTAATGGGTAATGCTCCGCACACACACAAGCTGGTCGCAGCACGCTCACCTACATGCTCATGGTTGTAAACTTAATACATTTATGCTCTAAACGAAAACGTACATTAGCGTGTACGCATTACACAATATCAAAACTAACGTCGGGAGGACATTCATTGCTATATGAGTTCAACTTTCATCCGTATTTACGCAAAACAAGTTACTGGAAAATAGAAATAGACAGGAAGGAAGACACATGAATAGATAGATGGGTAGAAGGGTAAGAATATAGGCACATGAACAAGTCCAGATATATAAAAGAAGATAGAATAAGACAGAATGAGGGAGAGCGAGAGGTTGGCAGAGATGAGAGAGAATGATAGAGACCGAGAGATGAGGGTGAGAGAATTAGAGAGCGAGAAAATTAGAGAGAAATAGATATAGATAGAGAGAGAGAGAAAGAGAGGGAGAAAGATACACACGCACACACACACAATATGTATATGTATATAAATATATATATATATATATATATATATATATATATATATATATATATACAGGGTGACCACACACACGCGCGCGCACACACACACACGCCCACACACACACACGCCCGCACACACACACGCCCGCACACACGCACGCACACACACACACACACACACACACACGCACGCACGCACGCACACACACACACACACACACACACACACACGCGCACACACACACACACACACACACACATATTATATATATATATATATATATATATATATATATATGCATATTATATATGTATATCTGTATAATATATATATATATATATATATATATATATATATATATATATATATGTATAATATATATATTTAAGATTATTTCAGACAAATGAGAGAGCATGTGGGTGGGGAAGGGCAAACGATGATGTGTTAGGAATAGAGTTTATTGCCCAAACATATATATATATATATATATATATATATATATATATATATATATATATATATATATATATATATATATATATATATATAACATATACATATACTTATACACTGTATGTACATACATTATATATATGTATATATATATATATATATATATACATATTAACATATATATATACATATACTTATACACTGTATGTACATACATTATATATATATATATATAAATATATACATATGTATATATATATATATATATACATATATATATGTGTGTGTGTGTGTGTGTGTGTGTGTGTGTGTGTGTGTGTGTGTGTGTGTATGTTTTTGTGTATGTGTTTTTGTGTATGTGTGTGTGTGTGCATATATATATATATATGTAAATATACATATATATATATATGTATATAGATAGATAGATACAGGCCAATCAGTTTGACATCAGTTTTAGGTAAAATGTTTGAATTAATAGGTAATAAAATCAGTGATTACAATGAGACATAATTTGCTTCGTGACACAGCATGGTTTCACCAAGATTAAGTCATGTGGAACTAATATGATATATTTTTACACTAATGTCTACAAGGCGTCAGAAAACAATGATAGTTGCGATGTTGTTTACTTTTACTATACCAAAGCATTCGACACGGTGCCCCGCCAGAGACTACTAAATAAAATCAAAGCCCGTGGCATAGGAGGAAATATGTTTGGATCACAGGCAGAGAACAGCGGGTCACCATAAATGGTGTAAGATTCAAATAGGGGAGTATTGCTAGTGAAATTCCCCAGGGTTCGGTTTTGAGTCCCTTATTGTTCATTATGTACATAAACGACTTGGACAATGGAATTAGTAGTGATGTTAGTAAGTTTGCGGACGACACTAAAATAGGACGCCTAATTAGGTCAGGAGACGACGCCGAGATTCTGCAGAACGATCTTAACAAATTGTTCACGTGGTCGGTGAAATGGCAAATGAACTTCAATATCTCAAAGTGCAGCGTGATAAAGGTAGAGCTACACAACCCCGAACGCAGATATAGCTTAGAAAACACGTTTTTAGAGAAAATTGAGTGCAAGAGAGACTTGAAAGTTCAAGTGAGTCCTGATCTTTAAGTCCAGGAAAAAGTGCGTTAGCGCCAGAAATTGAGCTAACAAAGCATTAGGTTTCATTGCTAGGACGGTGACCAATAACAGTGCAGAGGTAATAATTATCAACCTCTATCTGCTGTTACTTAAACCCATCCTTGACTATGCGGTATAGTTTTGGCATCCGTCATATAGAATGGTTATCGTTTTGCTAGAACCAGTACAGAGAAGAAAGACCAAAATGATACAAAGGCTCAGAAATTTACTCTACGAGGACATGCATTGGTGTACACACTCTAGAAAGACATACAGTGCAAGATGATCTAATAGAGGTGTTGAAGTGGATCAAGGGCTTTAACAAAGGAGGTACAGACAAGGTCATGATATTAAGACAACAGGGCAGGAATCACAGTAATGTATTTAAATTGGACAAATTAAGATTTAAGAAGAAAATAGGCAAGAACTGCTTTACCAATAGATTTGTCAACGAATGGAATAGACTTAGCAGCTATGTAATGAGCGTTGAAACTATCGGTTGTTTTAAGAAGCGGTTAGACAACTTTATGGATGGGGATGGCGGGTGGTAATGGACATGGAACTGGCTAGTGTAGGCCTTATGGTCTCTTACAGTCTCCTTCATTCTTATGTTCTTATGTGTGTGTGTGTGTGTGTGTGTGTGTGTGTGTGTGTGTGTGTGTGTGTGCGCGTGCGTGTATGTGTATGTGTGTGTGTGTGTGTGTGTGTGTCTGTGTGTGTGTGTGTGTGTGTGTGCGCGTGCGTGTATGTGTGTGTGTGTGTGTGTGTGTGTGTGTGTGTGTCTGTGTGTGTGTGTGTGTATACACATATTGAAATACACATAACCTGCATTAGGACTGGGGTAAGTACATAACGCCTCAGAATGGTAAGAAGACTACAAAGTTACATAGTCTGAATAAATTAGCTATTTACTTACGAGCCTAGTTATACAATTCGAATAAAACTTGCTGAATATTTACATTGAAATCCTAGGTGATATCAATTAACATGTATTCAACAAGAGTCCTTACTATAGTGTTATTGACGTATGTGAGAATTTTGGTATTGCCCCAATCCACTGGATAATTATCTTTATCATCAAACCTATTTTCCAAAGGTTTGGCAGTCTTACCTACATAAGATCAATGATACATGGGATCTCATATACACAGTCTCTTTGACACTTTACGCCATTGTTCATGAACTTATGCTTTACTGTTTGCCATTAAAACTACCTTTACATCAAAATTTGTTAATAACCCCGAAAATTTTGTGACAATGGAAAATTAACTTTTTTGACTTCTTTCGATGGGATTATGAAGGCCTTTCTATCTTAGAACCAGTCAGTATCCAAAACATATTAAAAAAAAAATCACCTTATAGCCAACCTAACAAAGATTTCCTTATCAACATTCACGAGAACCTTTCATACCATAACCAGTAATACCTATGGCACCTGGAGTAACAAGGTAATCAGTGATAGTATTAGTGTTACCAGTATCTTGACATCCACGGAGGTCCAGCCTCAAGTGGTGAGGTAATTTTTGGATTCTACAGTAATGACATTCTCTCTAATCTTCGCAGCGTTAACTGCCCGTTCTCTACCCCTGCCACGATCAACACTACCATTGGGGCGCTAGGATGATGGAAAATTGTATATATATATATATATATATATATATATATATATATATATATATATATATATATATATATATATATATATATATATATATATATATATATATAATTTTTTCATTTTTTTTTCTGGTGTTGCTATTTAATACAAAAGTAGTCCCAAGCTGTACAGGGTTTAGCTTCATTTAGTATTTTGACGGAAATACTAACGATTCCATCTTTGGAGACAATGATTCCAACCTTGGAGACAATTATTCCATCCTTGGAGACAACGATTCCATCCTTAGAGACAACTATTCCATCCTTAGAGACAACTATTCCATCCTTGGAGACAACTATTCCATCCTTGGAGACAATGATTTCATCTTTGGAGACAATGATTTCATCTTTGGAGACAATGATTCCATCCTTGGGAACAATGATTCCATCCTTGGAGACAATGCTTCCATCTTTGGAGACAATGATTCCATTAACATTCTCTTTTCAGAGGAGATTAGTCTTCAATCATAGAATCAGAATGCTGTGTGACTCAGGTCCGTAGGGATGTCACAAATGCAGTAAATAACATGTACGGAGGGTCGCGATCCAGAGCAATCCAACTCAGGCAGGAGTCCTGCCCTTACCTGGATCATTCTTTGTAGTTTGTCCACAACACTCGATGGGCGTACAGTAGCACTGGAAAGGTCACAATAGCTCAACAAGAGACCCAAGTTTAATCCCACAGTAAGATTGGATGCACAGAAAACATACATATACAAAAAGCTTTTTCCCCCTTGCAAGGGAGGTAGCCAAAAATCAGAGGCATAAAAACCACTCCCACCCATTCCATCCTCACATACTCCACTTCCATCCGCTCCTCTCCCTCCTTCTTATCTTGGCTCCTCCTGGATGACGGGTCATCCCTGCATCTCGCCCACTGCCCTGGGTCAAAAGGAATGTCGCAAGACACAGCAAACAAATTCGATAAACGCATCCAGGACAGTAAACAAATAAACAGCCTCATTGGCAGACCTCACATTCTGTCGCTGGGTTCTTTAACCATCAAGTCTTAAAACTTGGAACTGCACTGCATTCCAGTGCATCTTTAGTAAGCTTCTGCCACTCACCGACAACGGATTTGTCGAAAATGGTTCTTCTTATTTCTAGACTAAATCTAAACCTCGACAGCTTTGGGTCATCGTTTGTCATCTAGTTGGTAGTGTGAATCTAATCTAGATTCTAGTGCAATGGACTCCCTTAATCTTAAGAGCTTTAGATAACAAGATTTACCAACTCATACAATTAATTTCATTAGCAAAGATCTTCACCCTGCAAGTTACCTTAAATCACATTTGCCTCCTCACAATATAGTATACTTGTCTAATATTATCATTAGATATCCATTAATTCAATCATATAAATCACAAAGCACACATATACGCACGCAATACATACACACAATACACACACACACACACACACACACACACACACACACACACACACACACACACACACACACACACACACACACACACACACAAACTAAAACAAACACACTCATACACACACAGACAGACGTACACTAAGCAGAACAGAATTATGAATGTACTCGCGGTGGGCTTCGATGCCGTCATACCTCTACACTCTGCCGAATGAGTGTAGTCCCGAAGAGCACACTAAAAGATCGGCAGGAGCTCTACTCGGGGTGAGAAACTGCCAACCGGAGCGGGAGGAGGAAGAGGAGGAGGAGGAGAAGGAAGAGGAGGAGGAGGAGGAGGAGGAGGACAGGGCATGAGTAGCTGAAACCGATCTATCCCCTTCAACACCTTAGAATGCTTAACTCAATTCTGTTCGACATCTTTCCATTCTATTCAGTTAGGGTTGACTTCCTGGAATAAAGGTTTTGGACTATCAAAGTTACAGACCCTCTTTATTTTGTTCGATAATATTTGAATCTATTAAGGGTTGGTTTAGGGAATAAAGCGTTTGAAATCATGAGAATTATCTTTATTAATGCGATAAAGGATTAAGATACTGCCCTCTTTAACACTGAATGGATCAAGTCAGCAGACAACGTTGCTTGCTTTCGTTTGGTGTTTGTCTAACACAGAGTTAGTCTTAAAGTGCACAAAGCTCTCCGCAAGCTACTTAAACGAATATGTCTTCTTGAACAACTACTGTCGACATCACCATCTCTTGAATCCAAAACAGTGCTATTATAGAAAGCATATGAAGCTTAGAAATATGTGGGCAAGATGAAAAAAATAGTTTGTATGAAAACAAAGAACTCAATCGTAAGCTAGAACCCTGAGCAAAGTGATGGGAGCTTTCAGATCGGAGGTGATATAATCTATAAGGCAATATATCGGAAGAACTATAAGCTATGAAGAGGTAGACCGCGTCTCGGAGTTGTACGAGAGGACTCTGAAATTAATGAGGAAGTTAACATACTTCAGCAGGGGGAGGACGTCAAATGGGGGAATGACAAGTTGTGGCTGAATAACAATGAGACTCGGAAGTACCACACCAGAGGCAAGAAGTGCAGCAGTCGAACTGCAGCGCTGAGAATGGCGAACAGGTACAGACAGCATCAGATGAAACACGGTTAACGAAAGAAAGTATCATTGCGAGCCACAGTATAGCTACCAGTTCCTAATCAGTGAAACTAAAGACAAGAGTTACAAGAGAACAACTGCCTTGTGAGAAGAAGAGACATAAGAAATTAAGAGATAAGATTTTGATCAGAGTAAATGGTGTTGAGAGGAGCAACGACTCGATAAAAGAGAAACTTAGTTCGAGTAATTCTCAGAAACCGTCGCCGAGGGTCACAAGAGGAGCTACAAATCGAAAAGTAGAGGTAGTTAGTAGATACTTGACAATTTTATTCAGTGTTGAAGTGGCCTCTGGGAGACTAAAGAACAGCAATACATAAGTATAAGATTCATGAGAAAGACTGAAAATCCATGTTTTAGACAGTGCACTTGCAAGAAGTGTGAATAACAAGGGAGAAATCCATGATCACCACGTCAAGTTCCACATAGACCCAGCACAATGGCGAACAGTTAAAACTAAAGAAACCATCTACAAGAAAATAATCAATTCAGAAAGTAGCATCACCTTTAACAAAACTTATCTGTTGGAAGACTTGCTACCTGTCTACACCATTATTTCTGTCAAAAAGACGCAGGGAATAGTCAGTACAGTTGAAAATGATCATGTGTTATATTGGGATGTAAATGGTCCCATCGTTAGTTGGTGAGCAGGTTATAGAAAGGTATTACAAGAAGAAAGAGAGCCTGATTGATAAAGAGATGAGCGTTTACATCATGAAAGAGGTTTCAGGGCGGAATAATGAGCATTTGCAAGAGAAGGAAAGAGCGAGAGATGGAGAGAAGGAGAGAAAGAGAGAGAGAGAGAGAGAGAGAGATAGAGAGAAAGGGAAACAGAAGGAGAGAGCGTGAAAAAGGGAAAGAGAAAGAGAGAGAGCGAGAGAGAGGTGCAGAGAAAGAGAAAGAAAAGGAGAGAGCATGAAAGAGAGAAAGAGAAAGAAAGAGAGAGAACGAGAGAGAACGAGAGAGATGGAGAAAAAAGGAGAGGACATGAAAGAGAGAGAAAGAGAAAGAGAGAGAGAGAGAGAGAACGAGAGAGAGAGCTGGAGAGAAAGAGAAAGATAGAGAGCGAGAAAGAACGAGAGAGAGAGATGGAGAGAAAGAGAAAAGGAGAGAGAAAGGTTGCATCTAGGATGGGAGAGCATCTTCAATAACAACTCCCTTTTCACGGAGTGCCAGACAGCTGCAAGTCTGAGGGACGAGCAGCTGCGAGACGGAGAGACGAACAGCGGCAGCTGCAAGACGGAGAGGAGAGGCAGCTGGAAGGGTCCTCCAGTGGGTCCTTGAATTGAATCCAAATTGCATTTTAAGTGAAATCTGAAGGTAACGAACCGACCAGCCGCGGTGATTGCTACAGTCTCAGGGAGTTGGGCTCCCTTCCCCCTATTCTCCCACCCTCTCCCACCCTCTCCCACCCTCTCCCACCCTCTCCCATCCTCCATTTCCCCTCACTTCCTCTTCCTTCCCCTCCCTTCCCCTCCCTGCCCTCCCCCTCCCCACCTCCAGGTCCTCACTACCTATTTCTCTTCTCATCCACCTTCCTCCCTTCGCCTTCTTTCTTATCTACCCTTTTCCATTGTCCCTTCTCTCCCCTTCCCCTTCCTTCCCTTGTCTTCCCTTCCCTTTCCCTTCCTTGTCTTTCCTTGTGCTCCTTTTCCGTCTCCTCCTTTCCTTTCTTCTCTCTTTTCTCCTCTCCTTCCCCCCTTCCCGAGTCCCCCCTCTTCTTCCCTCCTTTACCCTCCATCCCCGCTTCTTCCTCTTTCCATCCTTCCTCTCCTCTCCTCCCCTTCACTAGCCCCTACCCTCCTTCCCCCTCCCCTCTCCTCCCCCTTCCCTCTCCTCCCCCTTCCCTCTCCTTTCCTCCTTACCCCTCTACTCTCTTCTCCTTACCTTTCCTTCCCCCCTTAGACTTCCATCCCGTCAACTATCTTCTCCTCTACCGTATCCACTCACCCATTCCCTTTTTGTTGTTGTCTATTCTCTTCTTTACTCTTTCCTCCTATTTCCCTCTTGTCCTCCTTCCTCTCTCCTCCCATTGTGTTCTGTGCCCACCTTGTCCTCTCTTAGATAATTATCCTCTCTTTGCTTTCACCTCCTTTTCTTACCTTCTCTTTCAGACACAAACTTTCTATTAGTTATCTTTATAGTCTTCTATCCTTCCTCATATCATTCCGTTCTTTATATGCCTCGTTCTTTTTTCCTTATATTTCTCTTATTCTTCTCTCTATTGCCAATTCCCTCTTTCCTCTTTTCCTCGTCTGCCTCTCCTCCTAGTCCTCCCTCTTCCTTATATCTCCTTCTTACTTTTTCTCGCTCTCACTTTCTCTTGCTCCACCTCCTCCTC
>NC_134793.1:29201485-29213985 GCF_046742065.1 Oratosquilla oratoria | reverse complement strand
CACACACACACACACACACACACACACACACACACACACACACACACACACACACACACACACACACACACACACACACACACACACACACACACACAGACACACACACATAAACACACACACACACACACACGTGTATTTGTGCCTTTAAACTTGCGAAACCAGTCAACTGAAGCACCGGTCTCTCTCTCCGGATCATCACGAAAAGTGATCTGTGCGTATTCCCAACTTCAAAAGGGATGAAGATCAAGCCAGCCAGTGTGGGTTGCCCGCAATATCGGGTTTTCCAAATATCTCCGACATTCCAGCCCCCTTAGAGATCCCGGAGGACAGAATCTATCTTAAACTAAAACGTTTCAATTCGCCCAATCAAAATTTAATTATCTGGTGAGGCAAAAGGAAGCTGTTCATGTCTCGGGATAAATTAAGTCGTCCTTTGTGTAAGGAAATTAACACTTGGCTACCTTTGTGACAATGTTGCCATTATGTGAACACAAGATAAAAGAAATGGTTCAGAGTTCAGAGGCGTCAAGTCGAAATTAGAGTGTATATGAAATGGAAGAACGCTCTTAATAGCCTCATACTAAGACTATGAGTAGTCACTTTGTGAGATGTGTTAAGGTGAGGCTAACCTAACCTAACCTAACCTAACCTACGCTACCTCAGGCTAGTTTCACTCACGTTCGCATACTCAGGCTACCTTCACTCACGTTCGCATAATCAGGCTACTTTGACTCACGTTCGCATACTCAGGCTACCTTCACACACGTTCGCATACTCAGGCTACTTTCACTCACGTTCGCATACTCAGGCTACCTTCACTCACGTTCGCATACTCAGGCTACTTTCACTCACGTTCGCATACTCAGGCTACCTTCACTCACGTTCGCATACTCAGGCTACCTTCACTCACGTTCGCATACTCAGGCTACCTTCACTCACGTTCGCATACTCAGGCTACCTTCACTCACGTTCGCATACTCAGGCTACCTTCACTCACGTTCGCATACTCAGGCTACCTTCACTCACGTTCGCATACTCAGGCTACCTTCACTCACGTTCGCATACTCAGGCTACCTTCACTCACGTTCGCATACTCAGGCTACTTTCACTCACGTTCGCATAATCAAGCTACCTTCACTCACGTTCGCATACTCAGGCTACCTTCACTCACGTTCGCATACTCAGGCTACCTTCACTCACGTTCGCATACTCAGGCTACCTTCACTCACGTTCACATACTCAGGCTACCTTCACTCACGTTCGCATACTTAGGCTACCACAGTAGGAAATACAACGCCGAGAACCATTTATCAACATTCTGTCTTCCTGTTTTGATTGTATCAGTTTCTTTATCATTTTTTTCTGTTTTCCAAGATAGTGTTTGATTTAATTTTTCTATGGAAATGAAATTTAGTTTACTCATTAGTATCAATATGTTTAACACTCACTTAGATAATAGCTAAAGTACTCAAGTACCATAGGAATTTAAAGTTACTGTGCGGGCTATTACATATAGTACATATACCAAAGGCTTTTTCCTCACAAGGGAGGTAGCCAAACAACAAAGGCATAAAAACCACTCCCACCCATTCCATCCCCAACATACTCCACTCCCCTCCACCCCCTTCCCTCCCTCTTATCTTGGCTCCTCCTGGATGACGGGTCATCCCTGCATCTCGCCCACTGCCCTGGGTCAGAAGCAGTGTCGCAAGACACAGCACATCCACAGCAAGGCCGCTTCATTAAATCGGATGTCCACTAGCATACAAAAAAACAAAAAACAAACATAGAATTGGGTTTTAAAAATTCTCGAACATACTATAAGACTCACAAACTTGGGTTTCAAGTGTTTTTGAGCATCCTTAGAAGACCCACAGAATTGGGTTTCAAAAGCCTTCGAGCATACTGAGAGGACCCATAGAATTGGGTTTCAAGAGCCTTCGAGCATACTGAGAGGACCCACAGAATTGGGTTTCAAAAGCCTTCGAGCATACTGAGAGGACCCACAGAATTGGGTTTCAAAAGCCTTCGAGCATACTGAGAAGACCCACAGAATTGGGTTTCAAGAGCCTTCGAGCATACTGAGAAGACCCACAGAATTGGGTTTCAATAGCCTTCGAGCATACTGAGAAGACCCACAGAATTAGTTTTCAAGAGCCTTCGAGCATACTGAGAAGACCCACAGAATTGGGTTTTGGGTGCCTAAGAGCGGTAGAAAACGTGGCTGTAATCACTTTAGGGAACAATTTGGCCAAGCAGCCAGCCGTGACGATTGCATACCAGAGCCTCAGGGGAAGACTTCTCTTCCTTCCCCTTTCTTCATCCCTTCTTCTTCCTCCCGTTTCTTTCACGTGTGATTATTCTTCCATCTTCGCTGTTCCTATCACTATTTTTTCTACTTCATCCTGTTTCTTTTACGTGTGATCATTCTTCCACCTTCGCTGTTCCTATTTTTTTTTTTTTTTCACTTTTATGTTTACGGTTTATGACCTTCTATTTCCTTCCACGTCCGACACATTCGTTCTTTAATCACAAACAAAAATCTAGCTTGTATTAAGTATCTTACCATATACATCTTTTTATTTTCATTTATTTATTTATTATTATTATTATTATTATTATTATCATTATTATTATTGTTATTATTATTATTATTATTATTATTATTATTATTATTATTATTATCATTATCATTTATTTATCTTTATTTTTTTTCTTTTTTATTTTTTTATTTTTTCTTTAGTTTTTCACTGCACATAAAGTGGCCTTGAATCGGCCACCCCCTTATAAGGAGGAAAAGGCCTTTGCCATACATAATTTCAAGACGACAGTTAGTTTTTTATCTTTGATAATATAAAACCTTCTTTTCAACCCTCATTTAAGAACTTTCTTCCATCTCTTTTTTTGAGTTAATTCAATATGCGCCTCACACGTAATCAGAAGGCGAGATTCTTCTCCATTTCCTCTTTTTTTTTCTTAACTCGCAACTGTACGTAAACATTACCATCCTTTATTTCATTATCGTTCTCCTTTTCTACCACGTCTAATCTGTCCCTCTTCTTTTTTCCTATCACTTCCACATTCCATATCTATGTATGATATACGAACAGACTATATATACATACATATATATTATATATATATATATATATATATACATTATATATATATATATGTATAAGTATATGTGTATGTATACGTATATGTATATGTATATGTATATATATAGGTATATGCATATGTATATGTATGTTTAAATTTCCAATTCAAACACAGGCTCTACCCTCGTAAAAACTCTTGACTGCTCTTAACAGCTTTCCCCCAATCCCATATATCTGCAATACCTCCCACAGTGGATTTCTGTCCACCCTGTTACAACCCTTTTTCTAAATTCATAAAGGCCCAAAAAATACAATTACCTTTTCCTAGAGCTTTCTTACATATCTGCCTTACCACAAAAATCTGATCCTCGCAACTCATAACTGAGAGAGCGAGATATATATATATATATATATATATATATATATATATATATATATATATAAGAGAGAGAGAGAGAGAGAGAGAGAGATAGAGAGAGAGAGAGAGAGAGAGAGAGAGAGAGAGAGAGAGAAGATGGGCATTACATGTAAGAGCTCGGTCAGGGGACGCGACACAAGTCCAGCAGATATACGCTCTGGCGATTATACATATATACATATGTGCATATATACATGTATGCGTACATGTATACATATGTACATATATATAAATATATACATATCACTGGTGAGAAATGTGGTAACACATTTGTAAATCACAACTAACACCACAGTCGGACGAAAGAAAGAGCTGAGTAAGCGAAACTATATATTTCGATTGCTAACTGCAATCCTCTTCAGTACTACTGAAGAGGATTGCAGTTAGCAGTCAAAATATATAGTTTCGCTTATTCAACTCTTTCTTTCGTCCGACTGTGGTGTTAGTTGTTATATATACATATATACATGTCCACATATATACATGTATACATACGAGTATGTATATATCTGCATATGTACATATACATATACTGTATTCTTATGTACATAGATATTCATATCGTTGTATACATAGATATATATACACATTTATAAAATAATACATTTATACAAGCATCCATTCATACAATCATGCATTTACAGAATAACTCATTTATCATTTCAACATTTATACATTTCAACATTTACATATTTATACATTTATACATCGATACATTTACATATTATACAATTATAATTTATACATTTATATATTTATACATTTATGCATTTATGCATTTACACATTTATACATTGATACATTCATACACACATACATTTACACATACAATTATACATTTATACACTTATACATTTGTACAGTTATAGTTTTATACATTTATACATTCATACTTGTATACATATATATTTTTATACATTTATACATATACACATATACACATGCAAGTATATTTAGATGTATGCTTTTTTATTTTTGTGATTATTTATTTCATAAGTGTTCCTGTTACAATGCTTTTTTTTCTATTCCCTTTAGAATGGCTATTGTTTGTAACTTTTTTTTCTTAATGGATTTTATTCACTTAAATCATAAATGCCTTTCGCTTGATGTTAGAGAATATCTATAATGTATTACCTATGTCTTTTCTCCCTTCCTTCCCTCGTTCTGAATCAATGTTAAACATATTTTGTACATTTTACTTTGATTACCCTTATATTTGTTTCTAATTACTGCCTAACTCATTAATTAACAACCTTGTTACATTTCCACAGTTTTATATATATATAGTTCCATATGCTGTTATATTTGTTCTTGATTCATACTTCCAATTCATGTTGGCTAAGTAATAACATTTGATTAATGTAACTTAATTTATATATTTTTTTTTGTTTCATCTCTTCAAATTGATTTCTCTTATCTACGTGTTGTTTTCTTCGTTCACTTTCCTTTTATTGATATCTGCTCTTCATACATCAGTTCACTTCCGCATTTACCCGATCCTGTTTCATTCTTTCATACAATTATCACTCTGTCCTCCATAACTTATTAGGCATTTGCAATACATAATTATCTTCTCTCTCTCTACAAGTCTGCAAATGTTCATATATGCATGCGTTTGTGAATGTGTGTGTGTGTGTGTGTGTGTGTGTGTGTGTGTGTATGTGTGTGAGTGTGTATGTGTGCATGTGTGTGTGTGTGTGTGTGTGTATGTGTGTGTGTGTGTGTGTGTGTGTGTGTGTGTGTGTGTGTGTGTGTGTGTGTGCGTGTGTGTGTGTGTGTGTGTGTGCGTAAATATGCAGCCTCTTATACGCGTGTGGATGTGGGTATATTTGTGTACGTGTGTTCATGCGTACACATACTTTATTGAATAAGTGTGTTGATATCTATCACTTCTAACTTTCACTCTACATCAACTTTACTTCAATCTCCCTTCTCGTCTGAGTTTTTCTTGTCATCTTCTCTTATGATCTTACCTTTTCTCAGTGTATTGTTCAAATACCTTCCAATTGTTATACGTTATCTTCATTTACTTCTAATTCTCTCCCATAATCCTTATCTTCCATTCTCTTTCCTCAATCCGCTTCTCTTTATTTCCTTTGTTCTCTCTTCGTCTTTCCTTCATCTTTTTAGTTTCTTCCTTATAAATCTCACTTTCTCTCTTTTCTAACAGATTATGTACACTATATTTAAGTCTAGATTTTTTGTTTGCATACAATACCTAATTACAATAACTTTCCTTTAATCTACATTCAGGATCGACTCGTTTGCTTAATACATTCCGTCTTTTTTCAACTTCAGTTAATACTAAACGCAGATCCACGTTTCCTGACGTTAATAGATATTATTACAGGTTTGCAAAATATTTTGTAACGTGTGTGTGTGTGTGTGTGTGTGTGTGTGTGTGTGTGTGTGTGTGTGTGTGTGTGTGTGTGTGTGTGAGAGAGAGAGAGAGAGAGAGAGAGAGAGAGAGAGAATATGACATCTGCTTCCTACTTGTTGGCTGTCCCATGATCCAACCTATGTATGTATGTATGTATGTATGTATGTATGTATGTATTTTTCTAATTAATTCTATTTCCTTGTTTAGTATAGAGGTTCTCCACCAGGGACCCAAAGATCCCTAGGGACCTAGAAAAGCTTCACTAGGGAGTCGAAAATTAGTGGGAGTTAGTGGCTAGATGACGATTATAGCTGGTGTTGAAGTGATCTTTAGGTGGCTAAAGAACAGCAGTCCATAAATAGAGGAGTACATGAGCAAACAGCTTGAATACGCCTAGTCTTGAGTGTTTCCTTTGACGTCCTTCTAAGTAGTTATCTAAGAACGATGATGTAGCAACCATCCGTGTTATCTTGTTAACTAGTTACTAGGTTGATTTCTTCGAAATTGGTAATCCCCCCCCCCAAAAAAAAAAAAAAAAAAAAGTTCTTGGTTGCTACACTGACATTGGGAAATATTGGGGATGTGGAAGATAGGTATGACTTTGACGTGTTTTATTTTTGTGTAGATTGTTAACAGATTTCTCATACTACTTTATGTACAGGAATTATGGTCAAAATATTTCTTAGGCTTCCTGTAGTGTCTTGTATTGTTTAAAGCCATTGGTATTTTTCTGACGTAAAACGAAATCCGCTTCTACTTCTGTTACGTTTACTGCCCCTATTTGACTCCCATAATCTTAAATTAATCTTCAACGTTCATATTATCCATATTTTCTCTTCCCTCGCCAATTTACTAATTTTAGACAGAACAGAACATCAATTCAAACGTTGCAATCATTAAACAAGGCATTGTTATATTTTCATGTTTACTTGCCTTCGTCCTATTTGGCTTCGTTCAAAAAGTCTTCTCTGACTCGGGTTCTGATCATTGTTGAAATTTTATGTCGTTTTGAAATGAGCAGAAAATTAATGTATGATAAAGTCTTTCGTCATTTAAGTAATTATCGTTTAAATGAGTACCTCCCTCAGCATAAAAAAAGAAATCCTGTTCGTCGGATCAAATGTTGAAAACATTTAATCTAGAATGCATTGCATATCCATTTTCTTGAGATTTAAGTGCACTCTATTCAGCCTATAAAACCCAGGCTTCTTTGCAAAACTCGTTGGCTACAAATAAAGTACCTGAAACTCCCGGATTTGTTTCATAGGCCGGTTCTTCCCATTCCATTCAGTTCGAAATCCCTTGAAGGTTGTCGAACTCTTGCAGACTTTCAGAATTATTCTTTGGTGTGTTCTCCTATTCGAGACTCCTTTACCTCGACATTCCATCCGATTCACACATTTACCATTTTTCCTCTCGTCTGCTATCTATCACTCCTTTAATGCTCCTCCATCCAGCGTTCCCTCTTCTTTAACTCAATCCTTCTTCTCATTAAACACCTAATTGTCCTCGACTTTTCTCCTTTATTCTCCGTTTCTATTTACCTCTTTCTCTGCATCAGTCCCAACTCTATTTCCCTCTAATTTCCTGCTTTCCTCCGCCTTCCTTCTGAAACTTTCTTTTCAACTCGTATTTCTACCCACACACACCTCCCGCCGGCTCCCACAAGCAACTCCTTTACCCACAACTCACTACCCACCCTGCATAACCCCCAATCAAATACTTTGTCTCCCCACTCTCCCCGTTTATCACCCCAAAACGTTCCTTTCACTCTCACCCCGCATCCAAATACTTTCTCTCCCCACTCTCCCCGTTAATCCCTCCAAAACGTTCCTTTCACTCTCACCCCGCATCCAAATACTTTGTCTCCCCACTCTCCCCGTTTATCCCCCCCAAAACGTTCCTTTCACTCTCACCCCGCATTCAAATACTTTCTCTCCCCACTCTCCCCGTTAATCCCCCCATAATGTTCCTTTCACTCTCACCCCGCATCCAAATACTTTGTCTCCCCACTCTCCCCGTTTATCACCCCCAAAACGTTCCTTTCACTCTCACTCCGCATTCATAAGCAAAGGCACCATCTCCCCCAACATCTGAACTCCCCTCCCCACATTGCCCCTAACCAACTCCCCCCACCACCAAATTTACCTTCCAAATATTTCCTTTCACCTCCCATTCCCTCCTCCTTCCAACAAACAAAGGAAACTCCACCCACTACCCATCGCCCTACCCACATTACTCCCAACCAACTGTTCCCCCCCTTCTCCATTGCCCCCCCCCCTCCCGTGTTCGCCCTCCGCCCCCCGCTGCCGTTCCCCTTCCCCTCTACCCTTAGTGATTGCACATGAGCCCTCAGGGCTCGACCGACAGCGTTCCCTACACCCTTAGTTGCCGCCGCCCCTTTGAGTCCCCCTCCTCCTCCTCCTCGTCCTCCTCGTCCTCCTCGTCCTCCTCCTCCTCCTCTTCCTCCTCCTCTTCCTCTTTCCTCTCCTCTCTACCCCCTTGTCATTTCCCTGTTCGATTAAAATCTTTCCTACTTCGACAATTTTTTCTTCTTCTCTCTTCTTCTTGTCCGTTTTCTTCTTTCTAGTCATTACCGCACTTTTGTTTTTTTGTCGATCAGAATTTGATCACGTTATTTGCCCTCGTCCTCTCTTTTTGTCTCTGTGTCTTCTTTTTCTTATATTTCTATGTTGGCCAGTTTCACCCACCTCATTCCAGAGTACTTTGTCTGCCTTATTGCCTTATTACTCCAATCTCTTCCACTTACTTCTCCTTAGTTTTGCTTTCCTCTCTTTTGCTTTCCTGTTTCAATGCTCTCTCTTTCTCTCTCTCTCTCTCTTTCTTTCTCTCTCTCTCTCTCTCTCTCTCTCTCTCTCTCTCTCTCTCTCTCTCTCTCTCTCTCTCTCTCTCTCTCTCTCTCTCTCTCTTCTCTTTTCTCTCTCTTTTCTCTCTCTTTCTTCTCTCTCTCTCTCTCTCTCTCTCACATACACACACACACACACACACACACACACACACACACACACACACACACACACACACACACACACACACACACACACACACACACACGCACGCACATACACACACACGCGCGCGCTCTCACGCTCTCTATTTCTAGTCTGTCCAGTCTGGTCTTCCTTCAAATATTCCAAACACAAAATCATCACATTCTTGGAAACGAGAAGGAAACTTCGAAGAAGGGGACAAGACTTCGAGCTCCCCGAAGTACATTTATCCCCATCAAGGAAAGGACCCGTCATGACAAACGAGTGACCATCGTCCCACGACGGTGGCCGAGTAACAACCTCACCCCTAACTGTCTTATCGTAATGGAATTGCCTTAACCGGTTTATCGTAATAACATTAGACTAACCGTCTTAGGGAGAGACCACGTCGAGCACTCCTGAAGACCGGAAGAGGATCTTACCAAGGAGTCCGACCACGGGTCCCACCTTACCTGTCCACTGAAGGCCTCTGGCAGCAGTATTCTTCATGTGCATAGAACTCTCATTTATGAAACTCCGTTTCCTTACCCTCTGGAAACAATTTCAACACTAACTTAAGTCGTGTTGCATCTTCTAACTCCTACTAGTTCTCGAACTGTGGTCCCTATTTGAAGACTCTTTGGACCTCTAAGAACCCCAGGACACCTGATAAGTAACCATGATGAAAGGGGTCATCAGCGCTTCTAGCCTCGTTATTTCTCATCATCATCGAAGTTCTTCTAGTCGTCCGTAATTTTTCTTCACTCTTCACCTTTGGCGTTTCATCTCTCGTTGAAGGACTGAATCCTCTCGTACTCGTTTCAATTTCTTATCTATCGTTTGAATGTTTGCATGTTCTATCTCAACTCTGTTTTCCTTCTTTCATTTTTGTTTTCTCCAGAAAAAAGAGGAAACAAAAAACAAAGAAAACAAAAACCAAGTTAAAATAGAACACGCGACATGGGTGCGTGTGGATTCCTAGGAGACATTAAACCAGTGGTTATTAACCCTTTTCAGTGCCCTTAGTACCCCTTGATTTTCGCAACCCCATCCAATATAAATACAATGCAAAGATATGAACAGGATGAGGGATACAAACCTTGCTGATAAATTATTAGATATATTCCATTACTGAACAAAGGTACTTTTTTTATTTGGAATTGAAAATGTCAGTTAGTAGGATACAATGAATGTACATACTGCTAAGATTAGACAAGATCAGTTTGTATAAAATTTCTTTTCTTTTTCCTGTTTATTTTTCTTGTTTATATTTTTTTATATCTGTGCGCTGATGGCATAATCAAAAGCGTACTGGTCTTGCATTTGTCTAGTTGTGAGTTTGAGTCCCATTCTTCTCCCCGATTTTTAGCTGTAATTATAACCTGCTACACTGCTTCTGACCCAGGGCAGTGGGCGAGATACAGGGATGCTTTCTCGTGGTAAACATACAGTACCATTGCACTGGCTGTCATGTCTCGTACCCCCAGAATCAAAATTTCGTACCCCTTGGGGGTATCAGAAAGGAAAAACAGTAAAAGTAAAAAGTGGTCATCATTCTCCTTTTAATGGCGATTTGTCTCCAGTCATAAGAGACCACTGCACGACTCTGGTCCTTAAAGGCGTTACTAAAGTTCCTTAAAATACTAACTGCGTAAAACTCAAACAATTAGCACCTAATGCGGGACTGAAGAAGAGTGGTCGAAGATTATTATAAGATATATTTTTCGCAAGCACAACCTTTATGTGGAAAGTCTGACTTGTTTCAAAAGGAAGGAGCTTTAATATGGATGAGTGTGACTACTTTTTTAATCAGATACGAGGTTAAAAGGGTGAGGAGCCTACGCCAGGAGGCGCGTAGCGGCCAAAGCCGTCCCCTTGGGTTGATAGAGCAGGTAATAATTTCATACCAAAAGCTCTTTCCCCCTTACAAGGGGGGTAGCCAAAAAACAAAGGCATAAAATCCACTCCCACCCATTCCATCCCCACATACTCCACTCCCATTCACCCCACTCCCTCCCTCTTATCTTGGCTCCTCCTGGATGACAGGTCATTCCTGCATCTCGCCCACTGCCCTGGGTCAGAGGTAGTGTCGCAGGTAATAATTACAGCTAAAAATCGAGGAGAAGAGCGGGACTCGAACTCACGACTAGACAAATGCAAGACCACCACGCTTCTGATTATGCTATCAGCGCACAGATATAAAAAATATTAACAAGAAAAATAAACAGGAAAAAGAAAAGAAATTCTATACAAACTGATCTTGTCTAATCTTAGCAGTATGGCAGCTTGCACATCGAAACAACTAGTTAACATAAGAACATAAGAATGGAGACTGCAAAAGACCATAAGGCCTACACTAGGAAGTTCCATGTCCATTACCACCTGTCATTCCCATCCATAAAGTTGTCTAACCGTTTCTTAAAGTAGCCAATAGTTTCAGCGCTCACTACATGGTTACCAAGTCTATTCCATTCGTTGACCACCCTATTAGTAAACCAATTCTTGCCCTTTCCTTCTTGCCTATTTCCTATGAGGTGAAAATGCGACGGGTGGATATGGGTGGACGTTTATATGCGCGTCACCTGGGCCGAACACACTAGCACTCAATTCTGATTGGTCAATCCTGATTAAGGCTTGATCTTCGTATGCTAGGTAAGGCTTGGAGGTCTTGAGTTTGTATGTTGAGACTTGGATTAAAGTCTTTAATATATAATCCTCCTGATCCATGGGTAGAAGGAATTACGTACTAAAACTTCATAGGACATGCTTCAAGCTGCTACACATGACTCAAAATTTCCTGAAACAAGTAATAACCAAAGATGAGTCGTGGGTCTACGGCTATGATCCGTTAAAAGGAAGGATATTTCAGTCCATAGACGAGATTAAGAAGAATGCGACGAGTCAGCTGATGATGATGCCAAACGACGACTTTGCGAAACGTTTTGAAACGTGGAAGGGACGCTGAGAGAAGTGTGTGAGGTCCGAAGGAGACTATTTTGAAAGAGAGTAGGGCGCCATTGTCCTAGGTTAGAACCATTTATTGAGATTGTTAATGGCTGGATACTTTCCGGACAGCCCTCGTGTGCGTATATATATATATATATATATATATATATATATATATATATATATATATATATATACAAGCACCCGGACCTGGCTTCGCCAGGTGTGCTTGGCCTACGGCGTAGCTCGCTTCGCTTCGCTTGGCAATATTTCGTAAAGATTCTCTTAGCAATATTTCGTAAAGATTCTCTTGGTAATATTTCGTAAAGATTCTCTTGTTAACATTTGGTAAAGATTCTCTTGGCAATATTTCGTAAATATTTTCTCATTAATATTTCGTAAAGATTCTTTTGTCAGAATTCCGTAAAGATTCTCTTTTTCTTGTTAGCACCACTTTCTTTTTCCATGGTAATATTAGTGTTTCCGGTGATGACTCATTTCCGGGTTGGGCCTTGCGTAGGAGGTTGGAAGGTTTAGAGATAAATATTTTTTTTATGTTAGTGGAGTGGAGATTCTCTTGGCAATATTTCGTAAAGATTCTCTTAGCAATATTTTGTAAAGATTCTCTTGGTAATATTTTGTAAAGATTCTCTTGTTAACAT
>NC_134793.1:29196485-29198985 GCF_046742065.1 Oratosquilla oratoria | reverse complement strand
CTAGAAATGTCTGTGCCTCTAGATTGTATATAAGGATATCACTTTTTTTACGAGTATGCACTAGAAATTATCTGTGCCTCTAGTTTGTACTTAAGATTTTTTTTTTTTTACGAGTATGCACTAGAAATGTCTGTGCCTCTGTATTGTGCTTCAGAATATAACTTTTTTTTACGAGTATACACTAGAAATTATCTGTGCTTATACTTTGTATTTAAGAATATTTTTTTACGAGTATGCACTAGAAATGTCTGTGCCTCTGCATTGTATTTAAGGATATCACTTTTTTACGAGTATGCACTAGAAATTATTTGTGCCTCTAGTTTGTACTTAAGAATTTTTTTTTACGAGTATGTACTAGAAATGTCTGTGCCTCTGCTTTGTAGTTGAGTATATAATTTTTTCTTTTCTTTTTCTTATTTTTTACGAGTATGTACTAGAAATGTCTGTGCCTCTGCTTTGTAGTTGAGTATATAATTTTTTCTTTTCTTTTCTTATTTTTTACGAGTATGTACTAGAAATGTCTCTGTCTCTACTTTGTACTTAAGAATATATTTTTTATGAGTATATACTAGAAATGTCTGTGCCTCTGTTTTGTACTAGAATATATAACTTTTTTACGAGTATGTACTAGAAATCTCTGCCTCTGCTTTGTACATAAGGATATCACTTTTTTTAACTAGTATGTACTGTAAGTTTCAGAGCCCCAATCGGCATTGAGAGAATCTCACCGTCACAAGTATACTAAAGTAACCTCGTAGAGCACCGTACAAGTTATTGGATGAATTAATCGTATGCATTCAATACGTTAGGGACTTTATTAAAACTCCTGAGGACCAGTGTTGTGGTAGCCGAGGATGAAAAAGACGGACGTTGTTTCTGGCTGCTTTATTTCGATGTACTCATCTACACTTAAGGGGTATCACATTGTGCTATTTTTCCTCCTATATCCTACCTCCGACCTCCATTTGAATAACTAGACTAAGACTTCCCATACAGAAATGTAGAATCATCTAAAAAAAAAAAATTAACATTATATTAAACATCCGTACAGGCTTACAATCTCTCGGTTCATCATTCACCTTTGCCATATATGACAGAAAGATAATTTGGTATTTGGAGATTCGAAAAATAAAAGTCGTTTCAACTCGAACGAACTCTCAACTGTCGGCGTTGGCGAAGAAGGTCGATTTCGAAGCTCTGAAACTAAACTCAAACTATGACCAACAGAAGAACCCTTAATGTACATTTCACAGTTTGAAAAAACTGGTTTGTCATGGAACAGGGTGGTTGAAGGTCTTCCCACCAGCCATTTATAAAAAGATCACTGGTACATTAAATGAGGAACATTCGGTGGTATTCTAAAAAAAAAAATCTTTCCTTATATAAATCTTATATAAACCCTTGGACTGGAAAGATTTATATAAGGAAAGTCACATATGATAGCACAATCGTTGGTATTCTTAAAATAAATTCTTTCCTTATACTGTATAAATCTTATACGAGTATAAACCCTTGAACGGAAAAGATTTATATAAGGAAATATATTTTTAAGAATACCACCGTAAGAATCTTACGGTGGTATTCTTAAAAAATACTTTCCTTATATAAATCTTTCCCTTCCAAGGGTACATGTAAGATTTAAACAGTATAAGGAAAGAATTTATTTCAAGAATACCACCGATAGTCCTAACATATGTAACTTTCCTTATATAAATCTTTCCCTTCCAAGGATTCATATAATATTTATACAGTATAAGGAAAGAATTTATTCTAAGAATACCACCGATTGTTCTATCATATGTGACAAGAGCTCGGAAAGATACTTGTTTGACAAAATGTTATTTACATACAGACGCCCCAAAGGCCATACATACACTACAAGTTACTCAGCAATTTTTTTTTTTTTTCATAACTGGATAATTTTCACTCGTACAAGAATGTTGAACACTTAGATTTTATTTTTATTTTTATTTTTATCTATTTATTTTATTTATTTATATATTTATTTATTTTATTTTATTTATTTTATTTTATTTTATTTTATTTTATTTTTTGCTAACTTTCTTAACTTTCTCCTTTACTATCTGTTTGCCTCCATCTCTTCGGCACCACGCTCTTCCCCAAGAATAAAGGAACAGAGTATCTGCAAAAGAATAAAAACCGCTTGAAGATGAAAAACAGTCACAGAACACATCGCTTTCTACTGAGATTCTAAATACTCTGATATTATAGGTAACAATAACAAATGCGAAAACGAAATTAAAACTCTAATAAGAGTAACGTCCATTTAAAAACAAACGAGGAAAAAGAAATCGAAGCAGTGAGAGCCTTGAAATGCCTCCTTCATCAACTACAATAAAACACTTGAAGCGGTGCTCAAGAACACTCAGAAGTATCTGAGGCGCTGAACGCTGATTTAAAAACATTCTTGGCTAAATAAAAACACTTCAGAGGAGAAGGGCGCCTGAGTGTCTGCAATCATACGAGTCAAAATTATAAT
>NC_134793.1:29186485-29191485 GCF_046742065.1 Oratosquilla oratoria | reverse complement strand
GTTAAGAGAGAGAGGGCCTGACCGTGAATGTGACCTTTGTGGGAATGGCATGAAGAACACTTATGTAAGAAATGAATATCTTTCCGCTAGGACAACCAGAAATACTGTAATCTGGGTTGCGCAGTGCATTTATCCTAGCCAAGGTGTGCAGCAATAAGGGAATCATGAAGAAAGTGGAGCACTTAAGGAATCACGGCAGAAGGGACTCCAATTGATTCACTGAGCGGTATGGTTCGTGTTCCTGGTGATACAGGACACCATCAACAAGCGTATAGTTCTGTAAGTTAGGGGGGAATTTTGAAATGTCTGTAGTATCACCTGATTCCAAGAAGAACAACACACGCTTCCACAGTGGGTCTGAACGCTGTGCAGCTTTAATGCGCTCCTGGGTTAAGTTAATTAATATGGGAGACTGAGAAATGACAGCAACGTGCCTACTGAGGGCATCAGTAACTGAATTTGCTTTACCATGAACATAATGGAAGGTTGGCATGAACTCCTGAATTATCAGGAATCAACGAGCGAGTTTGCCTGAAAGATTCTCTCCAAAGAATAGATGTAAGATGGTGTGGTGGTCCGTGTAGACGTGTATATCATATCCAAGAATGATGTCTTTGAAATTTCTGGTTCTCCATTATTTGAACTCGAGAAGGGTATGCTAGAAAGTCACACAAGTTTGTACTTGTCTATGGAATGAAAACAATCACCGTGGTAATCATAGTACTGATCTGGAGGAGTAGATAGACGTCTCCATCACCTAGTGGTAAGGTGACCAGATTGTGAACAGAAATGGCAAATGCCAAGTCCTGTGGTTGTGTTGTGTCACGCCCTCGTGTGAATAAAGTCTCCTCTTTGTATATCTTTAGGCAGGCCTTTCGTAAAAATGATGTGTAAAATATATGTTAAAGTGTATTTCTTAAAATGTAAAGCATTACGTAATACCCGTCTCTTGGGGCGCGCCTTATTACGTACTGTCAGATGACCCCAAGCTCAGAAAAGTAACATAATTTGGAGGTGAAAATTCAATCTGCTTTCCCATTTTGTCAATCCGAAAAATGTCAGCTATTCCCGGGTTATAAAAGGCGAAGCATAGAAAAATACAAGGAGACAAAGAGAGACACACGGAGAGACACAGAGAAGAGAAGCAGAAAGATCTAGAATGAGAAAAGAACAGCGAAGTCAAGAAAAGAAGCAGACGACCAGGGGTCATCTGAATCTACATAGAAATTATTCTACATTCATCGATTACGACAAATGTACTAAACAAGTCCTTTGGACCACAACGATTTTCCAGGTCCTCGCGAAATGTCAAGCCTTCGTGTTTTTCCCAATAGTTTCGGACATCTCCAGACTTTTGCTGGACTACGCGCGACTCGACACACTCCGTTATTTCTCAACTACGAAACATCAACCCATATATGTGTTCCCGACGACCAGAAGCTTTACCTACCAGAAGTACTACCAGAGGCTTCCCCTACCAGAAATCATCGTACATCAGCATTACCTCAAACTACCCATTTGATCCTGAGACCATGGCTGCGACTTTAACAACCAGAATCAAGACTCGTCTACACCATAATCAAGACTTTTTTCGCCCACCTGTTCTTATGTGCTAAATAAAAGAGCACACCCAGCTACTCTACTTGGTAAATAATTATCAATTTAATCCATGTAACATGTATTGATATGCTTTCATATTCTATGTCTATTTATGTTGTATGTGTTATTTTCACTTTATTTAACTTTAACGAAGAGGTAATTATCCTACCTGAGCTCTGTTACTCGAGTGAACTGCGCATGGCCTCGTTTTTTTTTTTTTTTTTTTGGGGGGGGGCATGACTAGCCTGGTCCATAGTTGGGTCGTGACAGCAAACAATGTGCGTGTTCTGGAAGGAGAACGTGGACGTAGATGAGGCATGTAGCGAAAACCAAAAAGGGTGTGATCTCGTGTGAAGAGGTGTCACTTGAGCAACAGGGTAAGGTTGTGGTGTTGTGAACGGAACTGACGAGCTTGTAATCACAGAACGTGGAGACCAGGAATCATTGAACCACGGATGCTTTCCCAAGTGTGGCAGGGTTTCATCGGGAGAGAAATACAAAATGTGAAATAAGATATACTACATTGTCCGAAGTCATTACGTTATTGGAAATCCAGGCAGACGTCTTTAAAACACTTCTTAGTTCACTTTTAAGGCTAGAGGCTTGTTCGAGGGATTTTTCCTTAGTGAAGTGAGGACCGTTGATATATGCACAGATGTAATACATACATGCACACGTGCATACGTACATACACATATTTATACATACATAGATATACAGATATATACACATTATATATATATATATATATATATAAGTATATACATATATATATATATATATATATATATATATATATATATATATACAAACATACTCGTACATACGTACATAGAAATATAGTGAGATAGTTTCGTTTTTATGGAGATTGACAGAGTAATGGGGGAATAGATATCTAGAATACTAATAAATTAAGTGAATAGGATATTTCACTCTCCGAAAAGTGTTTCAAGTGTTGTAAGAGTTGCGCATAAAAATGGAAATAGAATGAGAAATGGACGACGGTAAGGGAGCCGGAGAAGAATGGAGAGAAATGCAAAAGAGGGGAAACAAAATTCACGGGGGTGGGTGGGGTGGAAACGCTGGGAGACTGAGCAAAAGGTTGCGGTAGGGTGAAGTAGGAGAGAGAGAGAGGGGGAGAAAGAGGGGAAGAGGGGACGGGAGGGTACGGGACGGGACGCGAGGGGAGTAGCATGCCATACCATATGCATCGAGTAGAGCTGTTTTAGCAGATCAACATCGATTTAACATATTGGCGTTGGCGGCAAATATGAGGCGGGAGGCTGAGCGTTGGTACCCCTCTCAGCCGCGGTGGTGGGTGACGGGGAGATAGAGTCTGTAGTGATCGGAGCAGTGTTGTTGTAGAGGATGGTGATATCACTTGTGGTAGTGATGATAATGGCGATGGTAATGGAGGTGATGATAATGGTTATAATAATGGGGATGATATTGATAGTGATAGGATAGTGGGCGTGGGGATGGTGATGGTGATGTAGATGGTGATGATGATGATGGTGATAGTGGTGGTGATGGTGATGATTATGGTGATGATTATGGTGATGGTGATGGTCTTGATTATATCAATATTGATTTGAAGGTGAAGGTAAATGTTAATGTTAAGGTTGTGTTGATATTGATGTTCATGTTGATGTGAAGAGGTTCATGTTTATGTTCGTGTTCATGTTCATGTTTATGTTCATGTTGATGTTGGTGTTAATGTTTATGCTCATGTTTATATATGTTCATGCTCATGTTGATATTCATGTTGATGTTGGTGTTGATGTTTATGTTGATGTTTATGCTCATGTTTATGCTCATGTTAATATTCATATTCATGTCCATTTTCATGATGATGATGATGATGATGATGATAACGATGATGATGATGATGATGATGATGATGGTAACGATGATGATAATGATGATATTGACATTGCTCCGGTTTCTGTTGCTGCTCATAGTCCTGTTTCTTAATCTTGATACTGAATATCCTGAACATGCTGCTTATGCTAATGTGGATGCTGATTCTAATATTGTTGTTAGGTATGCTTGCCAATAACAGTATTATTAGAGTTGATCTGAAAATAGCAGGGGGAGGGAAGAGTTGAAGTTGATGACCCGATTAAAAGTGAACAATGTTGTCATAAGTTGTGTATGTTAAAGACAGATTGAACACCATCGCACGTGGCTCAGTCGCTAGCGTCTTGACCTCGTGATTATTTACGCACAGGTCAGGGTTCGAATCCTTGGCAGAGCTTCTAAAAATGTTCAATGTTATCATAAGTATTTTTTTTTTTTTTTTTTTTTTTTTTTTTAATGTCACGAACAAGTACTTTGAGGTCTATCTTTAGTTCTCCTTAATTCTTACAATAATTATTGAAACCGACACTGTCTTGCTTTAGGGGTTTTATTTAGATTATTCAGACCCTAGACTGAAAGGATATTTGTCAACGAGATTCCTTTCCTCGCTTGTTTCATAAAAAGTATATATATATTGATTTCCAGATCAAACTCTATACAGTATGGGTTACTTACAGCATAAGAACTACTTAGCCAATACTTAAAAGACGTCAATGATATCCTGATGGACCAGCATTATCTTAAGGTCACGGCCTAATCTCTTCTCAAAAAAGAATTCTAATCACATTTGGCTTCTTCTGTCTCTCTGAATACCTCTTTTACCATCTCTGTAACTCCAAAGATATTGACGGTCGCCGACAAGATAGAATCCCGTGACTACTTACCAGTGCATGCCTATAGATGAAAGTCAGAATACCTGTAAGCAGCGCCTCTATCCTTAGGGATATCATTAAACTAAAAAGAAGTCATAGATGTGGTAAAAGAGAGTTTTAAGGCAGATAGCAGAACAAAAAGACAGTGAATGCTAAAAATTATTAGTATTTTATTTATTTATTTATTTATTTATTAGATTCGTGTCCGTTCACAAAATTATGATACGTCTCTGTCGTCTGTAGGTGTGGCACTCATGCTCAAAAGAATTGCGTTCATGGAACTGCCTAGTGTAGGCCTTATGGTCTCTTGCAGTCTCCTTCATTCTTATGTTCTTGTAAATATTTTCCATACCTTAAACAAAGCATCCGAAATAGAATGGCGCTGAGAGAGTCTAAGAAAAATATGAACATCAACAAGAAATAAAAAGAATAAGGAGTGCACGGCAGGAGACTCTTCGCTACAACCGAGATCATTACCTTTGCCCTATGAGAAGCGAGATGCTAAACGACAAAGCATCACATAAAAGAGAGAGAGAGAAAGAGAGAGAGAGAGAGAAAGAGAGAAGCATCTAACCAGAGAAACCGAATTTAACGTCGAATTTCTGTTCGTTGGCAACTTTCTACACTAACATGAAAATCGAAGGGTTGATTTTATTCTGGCTAGAGCCA
>NC_134793.1:29156485-29171485 GCF_046742065.1 Oratosquilla oratoria | reverse complement strand
TAGGAGATAATGCGTGCATGAGAGAAAATGAGGAGATAGTAGATAGCGCTGTGATGACGCGAAGAACATGATCCCAGAAATGAAAATCGAAGATGATATGGCAGAAGTATTAGGGATGGATAATGGGAGCAAGAAACAAGACAAAAGAAGATAAAACGAGAGTAAAAAGTAGAAACAGAACATCCGAAATAAAGACAAAATTGAAAATAGAAATACAATACAAAAGACAAGAATAGTATTGTGCTAAACAAAAAAGAGTTTAAGGAGTTCTACAGGATTTATGGACTTTACCTTTTCTGATAGGTGAATGAAAAAAAAATCTAAAAAAAAAAAAAAAAAAAAAAAAAGTTACTGAAGTAGATGGAAGGAACTAACCAGGGTCTGGGGGCGAACAGCGAATGAGGCTAGGTTCCCATACTATATTTTCCTTTCCCCCCCCCATAGGCTGAATGCCTATTTCACCAGAAAGACCCTAAATCACATCGTCAAACTTAAGCCCCAGTCATACCAAGCTTACAACCCGTTCCCGACCACCTTCGACTGAAAATCGAACGATCGGTCGGCGACACAAAACCTATGCAAGGAATTGAAATGGAAGTTGATGTGGTTGATAAGATGATAATCTATGTACTGGGGACCATTCAGTGTGTGTTGTAATATATCTATATATTGATCTATCTATTTATCTAATTACCGACTACCAGTGACTTCCAAAGACCACCTGCAACTGGTCGGCGACCAGGTCGGAAACAGGTCGTAAGCTTAGTGTGACTGGGATCGGATTAGAGCTCATGAACGTTGAGAAGCCTGAGAAGAGGTGAGGAGTGCCGGCACAAGATAGACGTCAGTGGAGACATCTGGTAACAGAAGCAAAGAACGCCTATGCAAGATGCTGTAACGATTATCATTTATGTTATATTATTTGTTTTTGTTTTGTTATCATTTGTCTATTTGATTCTCATTTATTATTAGTAATATGTCAATCTATTATTATTTAGTATTTACCTGCTTATTTATCATTTAACTATACCTATGCAGTTATTTATGTATTTTATTTGTTATTTACATTATTATAGTTTTTATTTATTCATTTATTATTACTATGATTTTTTTCTCGCATCCGACCTAGATATGGACCAAAAGGTCTCCTGCCGGCATGCTCCACCTTTGTAATCCTTTGGGTGTACAGCTACAGAAGTGAATGAGTAAATAACTAAATTGTTACCAGACGATGAAGGAAAAGCAGTGAAGGTCGCCGAGGGAGACTTCACTTTGAAAAAAAAAAAAAAAAAAAAAAAAAAAGTCCAAAATGTAGAAATGAATAGGAAAGAAGAAAAAGGAAACGACGATGAGGGTAAATGGAGCTGACAAGAATAGGAGGGTGAATGGATCGCTGGAAATGAAATATAAAAATCCCTGAACAAAGGTGCAGCAGGAAGAGAAGGAGCCTTAGAAGAACATTAGTAACATAGGAGGGGAGGACATGAAGAGAGGACTAAGAAGAGGAGGAAGAGGAAAAAAGAAAAGGAGGAAGAGGATTTGGAAGAGGAGGAAGAGGAAGAAAAAGAGGAAGAGGAGGAACAAGAGGAAGAGGATGAAGAAGAGGGTGATGAAGAAGAGGAGGAAGAGAAAAAGAAAAGGAGGAAGAGGATTTGGAAGAGGAGGAAGAAAAAGAGGAAGAGGAGGAACAAGAGGAAGAGGATGAAGAAGAGGGTGAGGAACAAGAGGAGGAACAAGAGGAAGAGGAAGAAAATGAGGAAGAAGAAAAGGAGTATGAGGAAGAGGAGTTGTATGGGTGTGGGCTCAGCCTTGAGGGTTGACTGCAGGACCCCCGACCTGTCCTCTGGGTGGAAGATGCAACCTCTGTAATTCACGACAGTGCCCTAATTGACTTTGGCAAGATTGTATAAATAGTACAAGGTGCTCAGCCCTACTGGTTAGATTTATGAAGGAAATAGGCAAGAATTGGTTTACTAATAGGTTGGTCAACGAATGGAATAGACTTAGTAACCATGTAGTGAGCGCTGAAAATATGTTGTTTTAAGAAATGGTTAGACAAATTTATGGATGGTGATGACAGGTGGTAATGGACATGGAACTGCCTAGTGTAGGCCTTAGGGTCTCTTGCAGTATTCTTCGTTCTTATGTTCTTATGTTTTCATGAAATACAAAACTGGTCAAAAGAGCCTCTGATGTCCGTCGTTGCAGAGAGGGGTTGGTAAGCCAAGAAAGATTAATCCCGGGGGTTAAGATGTAGAGGCAGGGACGCTACCCACTGTGCCATGCCAGGGTGTAGAGGTAAAAAGAAAAAAAAATGGAGTAAGGTAAAGTAATAAATTAATAAGTGGTGTGAGGATGGAGATTCGGCGTGGAGGAAAAATAACAAGAAAAGAATAGACGGCGTAGGAGGTGGTCAAGAATAATTAGCAAAATATTAAAAGAAAGAGAAAGGTAACGAGTGGTAAATTAAAAAAAAAGAATAACAAAAGTAAGAGAGGGGGGGATACTGAAGCCAAAAGAAGAAGGAAGAGGAAGAGGAGGAAGACGAAGAGGAAGAGGAAGACGAAAAAATAATCATGTAGTAAAAAAAGGAAGAGGAGGAGAAAGAGAGAAAGAGGAACACGAACAAGAAAATGAAACGAAAAAGAAAAAAGGGGAAAGAAAAAAATAAACTAAAATCAAAAGGGAAGAAGAAGAGGAGGGGAGTTAGAGGAGTAGGAAAAGAAGAGGAGGAGGAGGAGAAGGAGGAGAAGGACAGGGTAAAGCGAGTTCAGTTCTTTGGCAATAGCGGTCGTAAGGAAACTTTCCGGCATTGTTGAGCTTCCTGAATTCCGGCCGTAAGGAGGAGGAGGAGGAGGAGGGGTGAGGTGGAAGGAGGAGGGTGAAGGGGGGGGGTTAGAGGTGGGGAGGAAAGAGGACCTTCCTTCCCTCCTGTGCATCTGAACTCGTAGCTCGTGGCAAGGAAGAAGAACCTCATGAACTTCTTTGCTTCCTCTACTTTGACCTCATGGGAGTTGAGGTCAAAAGACTGCCACCAGGAGTGGTTTGGAGTCATTTGACCTCATGGGAGATGAGGTCAAAGGAGTGCCACCAGGAGTGGTTGGAGTCCTGACAACCGGAACTGGGAGTTCCTTAGCCTCATGGTACTTCCAGAATGATGAAGACTTCAGTCTCATGAAAAAGAGGAAGAGGAAGAAGAGGACAAACGTGCAGGAAGAGCAGGAGGAGGAAGTGAAGGAAGAGGAAGGGGAGTAGGAGGGAGAAGAGGAGGAGGAGGAGGAGGAGGAGAAAAAATAGATGGAAGACAAAGAGAAGATACAGACGTAGAAGGAGGAGCTTGAGGAGGAAGAAGAAGAGGAGGAGGAGGAGGTAATTTGAAGGAGAGTGGGGGGAGAAGAGTAGGAGGAGGAGGAGAGCAAATAGGAGATGGAAGACGAAGAGAAGGCAGAAACGTAGAAAGAGGAGTAGGAGGAGGAGGAAGAGGAAGAGGTGGAGGAGAATGGAGGCAACCGTGAGCTACTCCAAGTTCACTACATACTCCATTTCCACATTCCGTACGGTACTTTGGTACTTCAGTGTCAAGCTCAAACTCCTCCCCCCCTCTCCCACACTCCCCTGACCTCGAACTCTGTAGACTCCCTTTCCTGTCTTCAATGCTCATCGTCTCCCTATGTATTCTTCATTTAATATTATTTTTTCTTTTCCTTTTTTTTCAGACCATTTACGTTCGATAATTTTTATTCGTTATCTTTATCATTTCGCTTTCTCATAATCATAAAACGCTCACTTAATTATGTTCCAGAAAAAATAGATGGGTAGAAATAATTGAATGAATAGATTAAATAGAGCCAAGTACCCATATCTTTGACACTCTTACTTCGGTGTCTTGTTATACACTTGTCTTCAAACTGAACTCAGCTTATATCCACATGAATATAAGTGTGTGTGTGCGTGTATGTATGTGTGTGTGTGATTCACCTTGGTCTTTGGATCACACGTTGGACTCGTGATCGACAGCTATTTCCCTCCCGGAAGAGAGCTCAGAGCTCGTATGACCGATCTATGGGTAATGTTTTGACCTTACACGCACACACACACCCAACTCCCCGCCCACGAGAGTTGGAGTAACGACTCGAAGCGCAGCGATACTGAAATTACTTTCAGCCCTGGGCAGGATTCGAACCGGGACCGCCGTTGTGACAGTCTGGGACTCTACCAACCGCGCCACCGAGTGTGTGTGTGTGTGTGTGTGTGTGTGTGTGTGTGTGTGTGTGTGTGTGTGTGTGTGTGTGTAATGTGTGTGTGTTTGCGTGTGTGTTTGCGTGTGTGTGTGTGTGTGTGTGTGTGTGTGTGTGTGTAATGTGTGTGTGTTTGCGTGTGTGTGTGTGTGTGTGTGTGTGTGTGTGTGTGTGTGTGTGTGTGTGTGTGTGTGATTAGATTTAACCTCTCGACTCTGTTCACATCTTCCTTGCGAGCTATGAAGAACCGTTCAAGTAAATGATCTCCAATTTTGCGAAACAATTACAAATATAATTTTTTGCTACTTTTAATGCACTCACGGGGTCAAAAGAGCTTGCAAAATGAGAGAATGACTTTGAAAGTAAATTCCGGATTAAATCAACTGGGACTCCGGTACCAGATCTCCAAAGTGAATTATCATTTGGTTTGGTGCGATGAAATATATAGCCAAAAAGAAAAGGGCATAGAAACCACTCCCACCCATTCCATTTCCTATATATTCCACTCCCCTCCACCGTCCTCCCTCCCTCCCTCCCTCTTATAGTGGCACCTCCTGGATGACGGGTCACCCTTGCATCCTGTCCACTGCCCTGGACAGGATGGCATTAACTTGTTACTGATGTTTCCAAAAATTATTTGATCGGAAATGTATTTATCTTATGTAATGAATATTAAAATTTATGGTTAGTAGTAGTAGCACTTGTAGTAGTAGTAGGAGGAGGAGGAGGAGGTGGAGGAGTAATAGTAGTAGTAATAGTAGTAGTTGTGATAATAGTTGTTGCTTTTGTTGTTGTCGTTGCTATTTTCGTTGCTATTGTTAATGTCGTTATTGTTATTGTTGCTGTTGTTGTTGTTGTTGTTGCTGTAGTTGTTGTTGCTGTTGCTGTTCGCATTAACAGGAAAGAAAAGTGCCGGAGCTTGTATACACTTACGTCTGAGAGGCAAACCTATCTACTTAGGGTACAACCTCATAGACTGATACTCGGTCCACAGAGCACGAAGATTTTGTCATATCGGTCTGGCCATTGGCCTTTGCCATTTTACCTGAATTTATCTCGATCCTAAAGCTACAAAACTAGATAATATTTATACACATTCCACTCCTCAGTCCTTATCCATGTTCATAACTGTGTGGTGTACATATACCCCTACAAGCATTCTAGCATCGGTGCAGATTGTAGGCATTTGGAATTGGAGTACATAAGGCCTGACGCTGGTATTGACAGGCCAGAAAGGGTCACCGCAATTAGGTCGCGTCTGGTCATGGCGTCGGGTCAGTCCCTTGTATCAGTCAGTCAGTCCCCTGTACTTGTAGCGCGTCACTGGGCCTTCGCGGTCGGTCCCCCCAGTTCGGGGATCACGCCACGTCTGCCTCTGACACTCGTACCCTCACTAGAATAAAGTAGACAACGAAACCACGCATCACTTTACTCCCTAAGTCACCTAGTCCAAAGTAACACGCTCATATGTTACAACTGTATCTACCTATTCACCACCATGCCCCATCGATCCACAGGACATAACTAAGCACCAAATTTTTCATCTCAGTTTGCAATACGGTGCCCCATCATGGTAAATATCAATGCATTCCACTACTTGCGTTCTGGTCACTGACTCCATTAATATTCTTGGTACATCAGACTTATATGTTGATTGTGAGAATTTTTAGTTTGACTACCCGCGTTGGAGAGGAAATTACATATTTTCATGTCTTCAATTAGAAAAACTTAGAAAAACAAAGAAGGAAGTCGAGTGTCTGACATAGGAGACACGTATGAAAACAAGTATAATCCACAAATACTGGTGTCAGTAAAACACAGTTGTGAAACATGGCTTCAAGAGAGAGGAACAGTGAATGAACTTCAAAAGAGAAATACCCAAAGAAATGCCGAAGACAGATGTTTATTCAGAAAAAAAAACAGAGAGCAAAGTAATCCATCTAAATGGGAAGTCTAACCTCTCATCAAGCGAAGACTGGGGTGACTGACCAGGGATAAACAAAAGGACTGACGTTCACATCAGACTGAAGACTGAAACCGGACAGGATTAGGTCATCGCAGAAAAGAAAAATAGACATAAACTGACGACTGAAACCGGACAGAAGCAGATCATCACAGAAAAGAAAAATAGGTATAAACTGAAAACTGAAACCGGACAGATTCAGATCGTCGCAGAAAAAAAATAGACATAAACTGACGACTGAAACCGGACAGAAGCAGATCATCACAGAAAAGAAAAATAGGTATAAACTGAAAACTGAAACCGGACAGATTCAGATCATCGCAGAAAAGAAAAATAGACATAAACTGAAGACTGAAACCGGACAGGATTAGTTCATCGCAGAAAAGAAAAATGGAATTAAATTGAAGACTGAAACCGGGCGGATTTAGGTCATCGCAGAAAAGAAAAATAGACTTAAAATTATGAACAATAATGAACCTTCTGTGTTCAACAAAATAAACTGTTCAACATTACCCAGATTAGTTTGAAATTTCCTCATGAAAGGGATTGCTCTCCAGCAGAATGAAAAATCTTGATCTGATAGATAAAAGAGAAACGAATAAATGAATCAATAAATAAATGAATAGATTAACAAATACATGAATAGATAAGTAAATAGATAAATAAATGATATAAGATATAAAATAGTTTCGTACCACATTCAAGACGTTATCAAAGTTAATTTTACAGCAACAGAATCAGACACCGCGACACAAAGAAAAAGTCTAAAACGATCAAGAAACTGTGATTGTATCGACGTAGACAAAGCGAGCAAGCGAGTGAGTGAGTGAGTGTGGACTCGTTCTTTCTTGGGGAAAGAAAAATGCCTCCAGTTTGAAGAAAGTGTCCTGCGTATAGCTGCCTCTGAGGGATGGCGGCAAATGGTCTACATCTGTTACCAAGAGATTTAAGAAAGCAGAGTTGGCTCACAAACCACCACCCCCACCCCACTCGTCGACAAAGGCTAAATGGAGCCAGGACTGAGGAAATCTATATTCCTGTCTTCATTCTTCGGACGAGATCAAGTACTCGGTTTTTATTTATATCCTATTAAACATACAAAGGTATATCAAAGTGTGTGTGTGTGTGTGTGTGTGTGTGTGTGTGTGTGTGTGTGTGTGTGTGTGTGTGTGTGTGTGTAATTGATTTACAAATAGTGAATCTATTCTGACAAGCCAATGTGATATTCATATTTTTCCTTTAGTTTATTTGTAGGACTACAATATATATGGCTGAGCAGTAGGTTCGAATCCTACACGCGACTGTCATAATGAATATCACATTAATGTTGCTGTCACTAGCGAATTTCTCTCGCGTGTGCATATATAATATATATATATATATATATATATATATATATATATATATATATAGTCTACATCACCCACAGTGTGTTTGCTTTCATTTTTTTTTCTCATAAAAACCCAAATTATTCCTATTCTTCCTTACACATTTCATCCAGATCTTTCCCTTGAAATCTAACCATACTAATCAGCTTTAATACGCTTCGCCATTTCCTCATTAGCCTACTTCTACGACGAAATCTTTTACACAAAAGAAAGGTGTTCAACTGCCTTTGAAACGTGAAATGAATGTCGGAGAGAATTGTCCCTCCGCTGCCCTTAAATGTCCTCACCTCAATCCGAGCGTGCGACCCCGAGGACTGATACTCACTCCCCGGACCAGGTCCAATATCTCTTGCCATGCCATGCCCCACGTAATCACTGATGTTCCCCCATGTGGTGATATACAGTTCTTATCATTTGAAAGATAAACTCCCCTTCAACTGAAAAAGCATTAAACTTTGGTTTAAAATAATTTCAAAAGAACAAGGCACCAATAAAAAATAAAATAATAATAATAAAAAATAAAAATAAAAATGGCCTACCAGCGGGAGCGTGCGTCCCACGTTGGGAAGCACCGAGTCTAGCCTCTCTACATAAGAAGGAAAGGTAACTGACGACTGATTCTCTCGTCATTGAAAGACAAACACATCAATATATCAAAGACAAAAGTCCAGGGTTTCTTCTGAGAGGGGTCTAAGGGAGGGTCTCAGTTCGTAGCAGATTTGGTACTAGAATTTTTAAAACTTGAATCAAAAGTCGTCGTCATCGTCATCGTCATCATCATCATCATCATCATCATCATCATCATCATCATCATTATCTTCATTGTCATCATCATCATCATGTTCATCGTCATCATTATCTTCATTGTCATCATTATCATCATTATTATTATCATTATCATGATTATGATTATCATCATTATCATCATTATCATCATCATCAATTATTCGTCTTGACCCAAACCCGTCCTATAGCACACCCAGTTCTTTTAACCTTATTTCCCCTATTTCCTATTCTTCACTTTCCCCACGACCCAATTTACCCTCCTGAAGCCACTGCATCCTCTTACAAGTCCTCCTCAAACTTGACTTCCCCCAGTCCGTCTCGATCTCCCATGCAGTCACCCGCAATCCCCACCCACTGACGACTACTAGCCCGGGTCTTGATGACACTGGTTCATAGAACTAAAAGGATCTAAATTCCGACCCGGAAAGTCTCGATCGACCCGGATCTTCTGACCCGGGTAATATGACGTCAGCACAAAGGATGGCAGAAGTCTTCGTTCTTGTTTTACCTCTATCGCCTCCGAGGGCGGCTCGTCCCGATGAAACGCCGTCGTGTGTGTGTGTGTGTGTGTGTGTGTGTGTGTGTGTGTGTGTGTGTGTGTGTGTGTGTGTGTGTGTGTGTGTGTGTGTGTGTGTGTGTGTGTGTGCGTGTGTGTGTGTATTCACTTGGTCTTTGGATCACGTGTTGGACTCGTGATCGACAGCTATTTCCCTCCTGGAAGAGAGCTCAGAGCTCGTATGTCCGATCTATGGGTAATGCTATGACCTTGCACACACACACACACCCAACTCCCCGCCCACGAGAGTCAGAGTAACGACCCGAGGCACAGCGATACCGAAATAATTTCGGCCCTGGGCAGGATTCGAACTGGCTACTGGGAGCACTTCTGCTTCCCAGTTCAGCGCTCTACCAACTGTGTGTGTGTGTGTGTGTGTGTGTGTGTGTGTGTGTGTGTGTGTGTGTGTGTGTGTGTGTGTGTGTGTGTGTGTGTGTGTTTGTTTGTTTGTTTGTTTAGCCATTGTTGTTTTTTACTTAGATTTTTCGTTGTTGCTGTTGTTGTTATTGCTCTTGTAGTACAAACTGACGGGGAATGAGAAGTTCATAATTATAAAGTTATTTTCAATGATGATAATTGAAGAAAAAGAATCCTTGGCTATGAAAAATTGTATAGGATATCATTTCCATTCGTAAACAACCTCAATACGGACTGAAAGGAATGAGTTTAGGACGCATTTCGTATATATTTCATACGTAGTCTAAGCCTAAATCAGCTAGCTCTACAGGATCAATATCATTGTTCCGTATTGAGTAAAACCATTAACGGGGCAAGGGTGGTTGGTGATGGTGTCGGCCCAATGGTCAATAATGTTGTACAGTACGGAATATTGCGCAATATTATTGACCGTTTACGGCCCGATGAAGGGACTCATGAAGAGTATTATTTACATTATTATAGTTTTTATTTATCAATTTATTATTATTATAATTTTTTTTCGCATCCGACCTAGATATGGACCAAAAGGTCTCCTGTCGGCATGCTCCGCCTTTGTAATCCTTTGTAATTTTTGTAATCTGCAGGAGGTAGCCTGTTGAGGTAATTATCGTTAGTTCGTCCACATTTGGAATATGCTGTTTCCGTATGTTCACCGAATCTCATTAAAGACTTTGATGGATTGGAAAAAGTACAACGGCGAGCCACAAAACTGATTCCAAATATCAGAAATAAATCATACGAAAATCGACTAAAACATATGAATCTGTTTTCCCTAAAAAAGCGTAGACTCAGAGGTGACTTGATACAGGTCTTTAAGATTCTAAAGAGGATTGACAACATCAAAAGTGACAAAATTTTTACACTGAATGAGAATCCGACAAGAAATAATGGTCTCAAACTGTCAGGAAATAGATTTAATTTGGAAGTGGGTAGAAACAACTTCGCCAACCGTGTAGTTAATGAATGGAATAAACTTCCTGCAGAGGCAGTACAATGTAGTTCAGTTCGAAGCTTTAAGATTCGTTTAGATAAACATCTAAGCAAGATGCTGTAATGACTGCCATTTATTTTATATTATTTGTTTGTTATTATTTGTCTGTTTATTATTTGCTTGATTTTCATTTATTATTATTTATCTGTCAATTTATTATTATTTACTATTTACCTGTTTATTATTTTATTATTATTATATATATATATATATATATGTATATATATCATTATTATGTATTTCTTTTTATCCGACCTAGTTATGAATCAAAAGGTCTCCTGTCGGCATACTCCACCTTTGTAATCCTTTGTAATACTTATCAAACTCTAGCGTTAGTTAGACCCATCCTTGACTATGCGGTACAGTTTTGGTCTCCATCTTATAGAATGGAGATCAATCCACTAGAATCAGTACGGAGGACAATGACCAAAATGATACACGAGCTCAGAAATTTACCTTACGAAGAGAGGCTTAGACACCTTAACTTACCCTCTCTGAAAAGACGCATAGTGCGGGATGATCTAATACAGGTGTTCAAGTGGATCCAAGGCTTTAACAAAGGTGACGCAAACAAGGTCATCATATTAAGATTATAGGGCAGGACTCGCAGTAATGGATTTAAATTGGACAAATTTAGATCTAAGAAGAAAATAGGCAAGATTTTGTTTACTAATAGGGTGTTCAACAAACGGAATAGACTAGTCACCGTGTAGTAGTGAGCGCTGAAACTATCAGTTGTTTTAAGAAACGATTAGACAACTTTAAAATGGGGATGACAGGTGGTAATGGACATGGAACTGCCTAGTGTAGTCCTCATGGTCTCTTGCAGTCTCCTTCATTCTGTTCTTATGTACATATGATAGTCTAACGTTTCTTCTTGGAGAGGTCCATGAAAGGACTCGGGGATCCTTGCCAGCTGCTGTGGGGCAACGGCCTTCCAGTCAGTAATATTCTAGGTAAGAACATAAAAATGAAGGAGAGTGCAAGAGACCATAAAGCCCACACTAGGCAGTTGCATGTCCACTACCACCTGTCATCCCCGTCCATAAAGTTGTCTAACCGTTTCTTAAAACAATAGATAGTTTCAGCGCCCACTACATGGCTATGCTAAGTCTATTCCATTCGTTGACCATCCTATTAGTAAACCAGTTTTTGCCTATTTCCTTCTTAAATTTAAATTTGTCCAGTTTAAGTCCATTACTGCGAGTCCTGCCCTGTTGTCTTAATATGATGACCTTATTTGCGTCACCCTTATTGAAGCCTTTGATCCTCTTGAACACCTCTATTACATCACCCCGCACTCTGTGCCTTTCCAGAGAGTGTAAGTTTAGGTGCCTAAGCCTCTCTTCGTAAGGCAAATTTCTGAGGTAACTATTATAGTTTCAACACTGAAATGAGTTACTTTATTGCGCACTTAAATACTACGGAACCCACCTTTCGTGAGTTTGTATGCATAATATCCTGTTAAATATTTAGTAAGAATCTTTATTTAAATCGTCATAAATCAACATTGGTCGGCTCGAATGAAGTTATTGCTGTAGATTACGATAATTTTCATTTTGTTTCTTTAAGTTGTAATGCATTTTCTCCCTAGGTTTATCTTAATATAGAAGTCTGTTTTAATATTATGATTGTTTTCATTTTAGTTTATTAGACTAATGCCTCTTGTGTTTCTCCAGAGTGGCGCGTCGAGTAATTCTCACACTATGAGTATGAGATAATTAGCTCGACAATAAACACTCAATTAGCTCGAAAATAAGCACTCAGCTTGGAAGACGACCCTTTTGACTAAAATCCTCGAGAAGTCTGACGAAAATTGTTTTCTCAATAGTCATCGACAATCCGGTGCAGTTTACGAGCGCTCTCGCCTTGGCTTATGAGCACTTTCGTTCAGTTTCTGCCGGAAACGCCCCGAAACTTTCCACATCAAGGAGCCCTCAAGTTTAAGCCGAGAATTCAAGAGGCAATACTTATAAAAACATAAGAAATTGTCTTGAGCATATCGTCCTAGCGACCTCGCACTTAAAACGAATGAATATTCGGTGTCGATAAAGAGGTACTTTGAAGGAATACCAACGATTCGAAATGACGACATTCAACATGAATGTTTGTAATAACTTGCTCATGGGATACATATGCAACATCCACCGAAATCTTCTTCCTTTGAATCAGTACCCAGTGTAGTGATGACAACGAGACTTGGTAAAAGTATGAAAATAGAAATGATATAAAAATAACACTGACAAGATTTCTTAGTCATATTAAAGGAGATGCCAGATATCTTGAGACAGTTCTGTTGTGAGAACCCATGTGAATAAATTCCTCTCGATGGAAAAAGAAGCAGAGATTAGTATCTTCATTCGGAATATTAAGATAATCATGGACTAAATAGAGGCTATGTTACAGATATAACTCCCATTATGAGCCCTTCTTACTTATCTGCAAGATGATGTGATTTACACTATGTCCCCCCCCCATGTCGACCCAAAAGAGACTCTGTGTGTGTGTGTGTGTGTGTGTGTGTGTGTGTGTGTGCGTACGTGCGTGCGTGCGTACGTGTGTATTTGTGTGTGTGTGTGTGTGTGTGTGTGTGTGTGTGTGTGTGTGTGTGTGTGTGTGTGTGTGTGTGTGTGTGCGTGTGTGTGTGTGTGTTTGTTCCAGCTGTACTTCTAAATTATAAGTCAAATATCCTAATACTTCTGGGCTTACCATAACAAAGTCCAGTAGAACTATTTAATGTCTTTTTTTTTTTTTTTGCGTGTCTACACCCTACAATGTCAAGAAACTCTGATACCGATCTTAGAACTCTAAGAACTACATAATTCCGCAAGTTTGACTCAAAAACACACTTTCCGAACACCGTACCTCTTCATCCTGAACTACAAATCCTCCATCTTTGAACACCGTCACTTCAGTCCCATACAGCACGAATATCTATCCTCCCAAACACGTCTTCTTCATCAAAACCTGCCTCATCAGCTCACGTGTTCGTGTCTTGTGCGTGCGCGTTCCCGTCCTTGATGTTTCACTCGCCATTCAAATGAACAGCGTTCACTTTACGTACAATCGCGACAATTCGTCACGCGCTCTCCGGAATGCGTTTGCCTCATCACTAACGAGTTCATTACTGTAGTCATCATTTATGCTAATTGGTGGAGACTATCGTTATTTTCGTCACGAGGTTATTGTCCTTCTCACGAACTGTTTTCGAAACATGTGGAAGGGAAGGTCCGTGTACTCTCCTCGTTCAGTCAGGGACACTGACCGTAGTATTCTTAAAAATAAAATCTTTTCTTATATAAATCTTTCTTTATATAAATCTTATGTAAATCCTTGGAAGGGAAATATTTTTTTAAGAATGCCATCTTAAGAATCTTACGGTGGCATTCTTAGAAAAAAATATTTCCTTATATAAATTCTTTCCTTACATAAATCTTATATAAATCCTTGTAAGGGAAAGATTTTTTTAAGAATACCACCCTAAGAATCTTAATCTTACAGTGGTATTCTTAAAAATTTCTTTCCTTATATAAATTCTTTCCTTACATAAATCTTATATAAATCCTTGTAAGGGAAAGATTTTTTTAAGAATACCACCCTAAGAATCTTAATCTTACAGTGGTATTCTTAGAAAAAAATCCTTATATAACTCTTTCCTTACATAAATCTTATATAAATCCTTGTAAGGGAAAGATTTTTTTTTTAGAATACCACCCTAAGAATCTTAATCTTACAGTGGTATTCTTAAAAAAAATTCCTTATATAAATCTTTCCTTACATAAATCTTATATAAATCCTTGTAAGGGAAAGATTTTTTTAAGAATACCACCGTGCATTGCCAAACGATTCCTCTCCTGCGCCTTTTGGTACATCGAGAAAATATGGCGATAGGAGACCTTTTCATCCATTACGAGGTCAGATGCAAAAAAAAAAAATAATAATAATAATAATAATGATACTGTTAATGGTAAAGAACAATATTCCATTTTATAGTTTTTTTTTTTCCCTGAAGAGGATCGAATCTTGTTCATATCAGAATTCTCTATGATTGAATCACTTTTCAGGTATGAAGTCTGTCCTGCAGTTGTTTTATAAAAGAATCTATACAGAGTGGCAAGGTACTAAAGGATTTAATGACCTTTGGACGTCTATATTTGACTGGTTTGCTATATGTTTTCTTTGCTGATACCAATGCAACCTTGTTTGACAGGAAAAACAAATATAGAAGTCAAATCGTTATGCCTATTATAAACAACCCTATAGCGTCTAACTATAGAGAATATAAAATACTATATTCATAGAAGTATATATATATATATATATATATATATATATATATATATATATATATATTCCAAAAACAATATATATATATATATATATATATATATATCTTTTTATATATATATATATATATATTCTTTTGGGCTACCCCCCTTGTAAGGGGGAAAAAGCCTTGGTATATGTATGTATGTATATGTATGTATATATATTATATATGTAATATATATATATATATATATATATATATATATATATATATATATATATATACATTTTACAACAATAACTACCTTGTATTAGAACTCATTAGTTCGACCTATCTGAAGACACTAAGAACCCATATCACATTTCTGGGT
>NC_134793.1:29143985-29146485 GCF_046742065.1 Oratosquilla oratoria | reverse complement strand
CGTTGACCATCCTATTAGGTAACCAATTCTTGCCTATTTCCTTCTTAAACCTAAATTTGTCCAGTTTAAATCCATTACTGCGAGTCCTGCCCTGTTGTCTTAATATGATGACCTTGTTTGCGTCACACCTACCACATCTCTTTCCCATTCTCCCTGTATGGGGATATCAACTGCGTAGCTTTTATGCAATCGATATTTCAGGGACTTTGGTGGCACCCCTACGGAGCAGAGTCACATACCATTCTTTTATCTTACAGGAGATTAATGTCCACTTAAGAAAATAATGTTTCTGCTCTCTCTTCGGGTCTCTCCGAAGTTCCTTCCTCACGTCTCTTCTTCACCGAATCTATGACTCCAGCTCATTGGTATGGCATTGTCCTGAAGTACAGAGGCGCTGTTATCAGTGATAAAATATTATTTCTTTTTACCTCCCACCTCGAAGATTTTTCATCCTTTGAATCACTTTTACATATGTGAATACAAAAGCTACAGTAATCGGCGTACATACATACATACATACATACATACAAATAAAGTGCCTTCTTCCCCCTTACAAGGGAGGGAGCCAAAGTCAAAGGCATAAATCCACTCCCATCCATTTCATCCCCACATACTCCACTCCCATTCACCTTCCCCTCCCTCCCACTTTTCTTGGCTCCTCCTGGATGACGGGTCATCCCTGTATCTCGCCCACTGCCCTGGGTCAGAAGTAATGTAGTAAGACTTAGCACATGCTCCCTCACCCCCCATCTCCCCCCACTTCTCTGCATGTATCACTCCCTTCCAACGTAAAAAAAAAAATATATATGTTTACATGTTGGAATGAATGTTCAATGCTAACTGCTGTGTTTATTGTAAATATTCAGAAAAATACTTCTTCAAGAACATTTGTACATGAAATATTTGATCCATTGTGGTGGAAAATTTAAGGTTTTATATTGACAAAATGCACAAAAGTAGGCCCAAGTCCCTTCACAATTGTATTCAGATTTTGCAAAAAAAAAAAAATAATAATGTAGTTTTGGCCATTAGGGGGCTCTGATTCCGTTTTTTATTATCAAGAGATAGTTCTTATTAAATATTTTAGGAACCTGCCAAGTTTCATATTCCTAACTTAAAAAATAAAATATTCAAGACCATTTAATTAATTTCTGTGACGTCCGAGACATGGTAAGATGTTAGTTCCTGCTGTGGCCACCAGGGGACTCCCATATTTTGTTTCTATACCTAAAAATGTTTACCTATGGTTGCTCTATAATTGTGCTAAGGTTCATGCTTTTAACCAAAAAATGCACGATCTTAGGCTTAGATCCTGTTAGTTCCTGCTGTGGACACCAGGAGACTCATATTTTGTTTCTATATCTAAAAATGTTTACCTATGGTTGCTCTATAATTGTGCTAAGGTTCATGCTTTTAACCAAAAAATGCACGATCTTAGGCTTAGATCCCACACTTTAAGATCTGTGTTTATCAATAGCGAAGGACATAACAGTATCAGCACACAATAGGAAAAATAAAAGCAGATCAATTAAAGCACGAATTACGGCAGTTAACAGAGGATTCTAGAATGTAGAGAATATGTTGAAAGAAACATAAAGGTAAAAAACAAATATAAGATATAATGTCATTATAAAGCCAAATGTTTTTTTATGTGTGTGAAACATGGGCAATGAAGGTGGAGATGAAAAAAAGAAAATTGCGGTGATGAGAAAGATTCTGGGTCCAACCCCTGATCCAGAAATAGGAAAGGGAAGGGACACCTGCATGAACTGAGGAAGATGTATGCTAAGCCTTTAGTGTTTTGTTTTATTTATTTTTTCTTTTGTTTTTGTTTTTGTTTTGTTTTTTGTTTTGGTTTGGTTTGGTTTTGGTTTGTTTTTTGTTTGGTTTGGTTTGGTTTGGTTTTTGTTTGTTTTTTGTTTTGGTTTGGTTTGGTTTGGTTTTTGTTTGTTTTTTGTTTTGGTTTTGTTTGGTTTTGTTTTGGTTTTGTTTTGTTTTGAATTGTTTTGTGTGTGAATTACATGCAGCTTCACCTGAATTATACTGATCCTGGGTATAATTTGCCTACCGACTGTATTTTACATGAGATTGGTAAATCCAAGTGTGGCAATCATGTCAAATACACGAGGGAGTGACTTTAAATTTCAAGAGTCATTATTCTTATCCCTTGGTGGTTGTTAGTATTCACGATGAACACAGTCATCTGTTGTGCATTAGTGACACATGTTCAATAGAACTAATGTGTAAGAGATGTTCAAAAAAGGAGAATACTACGGGGATATTATTTACGTTTATTTATTTATTTATTTATTTATTTATTTATTTATTTATTTTCGGCCGTAAATCAGATTTGAGTCTTTATTTTCTTTCAGTTGAGGATCCACGTCAGCTTTTGATTTGATCACACTAATGTGTGATGTCACTAATGGAAGAAAGACTATCAAGCTGCGCAAAGATCAATACGTACTTGAACTACCCCATCGTTCGTATAAAGGACTGT
>NC_134793.1:29086485-29116485 GCF_046742065.1 Oratosquilla oratoria | reverse complement strand
CCTGAACATAGGCGTGCCGCAATAGTTCAGTGTTATAAGAAACATCAAAACGTTTTATTTACTTTAAAACCTTTATGAGCAAGTGTTGATACCAAGGAAACTATGCCCATCGTCTTAAAGCTAGTCAAGTACGACTGTGCCACTTGTAACCGGTATCATGCAACTCCCCTCGTTGATTTCCACTCGGAAGCACCGATGTTCCCTTGTACTTTGCATCTTTATATAACTTAGTCTACTTCCACTGGCATTATCTAAAACTAGTGGTATGACCTTAGAAGATTACAAACTGAGAACATTGCCTAGTGTAGGCCTTATGGTCTCTCGCAGTCTCCTTTATTCTTATGTACATATACCGATGGACGTTTTCCCTTCGTGAGTGAGGTAGCCTAGTCCAAGCAAAGGGAGTCAGGATATTTCGAGTCTATTCATTGTATTTAGTCGCCTTTTGACGACGTGCATGGTACACGCCAGAGGAATTCTTAACCCTACAATAGGAGTACATACAAATGTTAAAAACTTTATGTAATACCTTTAAGTGTGACTAAGCAAACTTGCAAATATCTCTTTCTTCTAACGCTCGACCTACTTTCTCGTGTTTTCCATATTTATGTACCACTTTTCTTTGGTCTCCTGAAGACCTCTTCAGAAGTGAATGAAATGGTCAGGTACCCACTACTCCGAGTTTTTGGTTAGTGGCCACAACTGATACTCGATGGACACTTAGATATCCATGGAGCACAGATCTAATAAGACTATCGTATTTTACATCTGTCATTCTCCTGATGCCTTTATTTCTAGATAGAGTTTTGATTCTTTTTGCCCCGTCATGAGTGTATTTGGACGAATGGAGGTGTTTTGATGAGCAACATAGGGAGTACACAGTTCTGTGGTAAAGTACAGACTACAATGGATCTGCACCCTGATGAAATTCTTTGTATAGATTTGTTCATCTCAAGCTGTAAGGATCTTAGCTGCGACTAAGGCCATCACCTTTGCCTTATGTGCTGGGGTTTCCAGAAGAAGTTGTAACCATTAGTCATATGGGTCTGTCCATACATATACCCAAAACCTTCCCATACTTTTCAAGTCACTATTTTGTCTGCGCAATGTTTCCAAGCAATATCGTCTTCGTATTTCAACTGTAACCATGCACATATTTCTGTATATGTTATTACTATACTATAATAGAATTGGATTGACTATTTTTATAAATTATTCTCACATTTCCACAAACCAAAACACGTGTGTTCATGCCGTGACTCCTTCAGATCATGTTTGCTGTTTTCGTACACAGTACTAATGTACTGACGTCAGCATTCAATCCCGTCTCAGCATATCGAGACCCGTGAAAATATATAGTATGTTTATTATATGATATAATATTCAATATATACCTATGAACAATAATTCGTTCATAACAAAAGTGTTTTTGTGGACGGAGCTGTACTAAGGTAACTACAAAATGTGTAATATTTGTATAGTTCTGATACAGCATGAGTCAGATGTGCATGTCTGTGAACGTTTGTTCCTATGGGTTACCATTTTTTAATGCATCACGTCTCCATAAACTGATACATATTCCAGAGCGGTGCTACATATTCTCACACATTGCTACGCAGTCCCATATACTTCCTACCGCACGTTTCGCAAAGTGCTACATGTCTTTGTGTCCTAGAACGTTAGTTGCCACACAGTTCAACAAACATTGTATTAGAGAGAAGTTCACTACAAGAGGGTATTATTACATTTATTCTAATTTTCTCTGCAGTGATATGGTTTCTACAAACCACATTTGTATGATGCAGTTACGGTCTATGATTACTATTTACTTGAGCAAAAATGATTCTTAATAGCAGAGGGAGGTAAAATGAGATTTTAATTTCCCGACGCTTCATTACAAAGGAATGTCTAAGAGCTCTAAATGCTCACCTCTTTGTCCGAATTTCCTTTACCATCACAATAGTCCAGTTCTAGTTTCAACCAAAGAATATACGAACATTCCTTACACTCTTCTTATAAACATCAGACATCAATGTACATTACGGTACATCTAAATTCAGCAGTGTACAAGAGTACACGTTATCATATTCTCTGAGCGATGGCTCATATCTACCAACAGAATTACATAAGTATTCGGATTTCATAAAAAAAAACAGTCACGAGAGTGAGAGTGAGTCACAGCGGTGATCAAGGAGAGACTTAAAGAAAGTAGCAGAATGCAGGAACAGAAAATAAAAGCGGGTTAGGACGTCGTTATTTGCGGCGAAGGTCGAGGGGATAGCGGTTCGAACCCTGCCACCGGCGAAGTTGAACCCAAGGGCATTATGGTTCATTAAGTTCCACGCTACAAAGTCCTCTGTAAGGGGCACCGTCCTAGCCTCCCTACAAGGGGGGGGAGTTTGTGACGTTAAACCAAATTATCAGTCTCTAATAAAAGAAAATGCTGCGCGATTCTGATCCTCAGGGAAGTCACATTACCACATTTCTATGAAATATTATGCATCCATAAGAACATAAGAATGAAGGAGACTGCAAGAGACCATAAAGCCTACACTAGGCAGTTCCAAGTCCATGACCACCTGTCATCCCCATCCATAATGTTGTCTAACCGTTTCTTAAAATAACTGATAGTTTCAGCGCTCACTACGTCATGGTTCCTAAGTCTGTTCCATTCGTTGACCTTATCTATCCAAAAACACAAACCTCAGACTATATTTACAAACAAACCCATTCCGTCATGACTACGAGTAAAACATTACATTTATTTTCAATAAACAAACAACCCTACCAAGCCGGATAAAAGCGGTTTAGGGCGTCGTTATTTGCGGCGAAGGTCGAGGGGATGGCGGTTCGAATCCTGCCACCGGCGAAGAGTTGAACCAAGGGTATGGTTCATTAAATTCAATGCTGTAAAGTCCTCTGAAAGGGGCACCGTCCTAGCCTCCTTTGTGGTGAGGTAAAGAATCTGCATTCTCCTCCATGGGATCGACAGGCTCCCCATTGGGCCATCATTGATGAACTTACACTACTATTTTCTAAGTTTATGCACTCATCTTATAAAAAGCTTTGATATATTTCTATATACTATACTAACCACACATGTAACCTTTGGAAGCTTCAGCTCGCCATGAAATAATCTCTACGTTTTTATACATATTCACCTGATGTGATACACATTTTACAGACGAGGCGACACATCACTGTTACACATCTTCATGTTTCTGTTACACAACCTTACACATACCAACACATCTGCACGGTCTGTTGCATTTAACGTCCTCTTCCTGCATCCACACATTGGAACGCCTATCCATACACTGTTACTCCGGTATCCAAATCTGCTTCACATACATGTTCCCATATCGACATGCTGGATATGTCCTTAACCTGCTACAGACAATATTTTGCTTTTATTCTGACGTCATTCAGCCGTGGAACCCCTTCCCACAAACCCACTTCCGTATGGCACAGAGTGGTCTAAATACATTCGTAGATCCTTACTCATATTTTTCTTATCTGTAACTACATACATTCATTTTTTATTTTGGTATATTCTTGAGTTAACACATTCACTGTTATGTCTACCAACTGTACAAAATAGGTCTAATTATATATATGTATACATAAACTCAGACTAAGACTCCTGCGTTTCCTACTCCCACTTACATCATATATATATATACATATATATATATATATATATATATATATATTATATATATATATGTATATGTATATATACATATATGTGTGTATATATATATACACATGTATATATATATGTATATATATACAAATATATATATATATACATATATACATATCTACATATATACATATATATATATACATATATGTGTATATATATACATATATACACATGTACTCGTATATACATATATATATAATATATATACATATATATATATATGTATATATATATACACATATATATGTATATATAACATATAGGTATATATGATATATATACATATATATGTATATATGATATACATATATATGATATATATATACATATATATATAATATATACATATATATGATATATATATACAAATATATATAATATATACATATATATATGTATATATACATACACATATATATGTATATATATACATATATATATATATATAATATATATATGTACATATATATATATATATGTATATATATATATATATATATATATATATATATATATATAATATATATATATATACATACATGCAGATTCCTGCAGAGGATATTAGTACAGATGTTGATAAGTTTCCGGAATCCAATATATTATACAACCTCCTGTAAGGGCAGGGGGTAACCCAGCAGCTAAGTTTAGTTATCATAATATGTGTGTCATCATGACAAATGGAAATAAGCTCCACCGCAGACATTTTGTAGGGTCAGGTTGGCTTAAAGCTATCGTCTTTGCTTTATAATAAGCAGTCGCTAAAGCAAAGGTTCGAGTCCTTGCGGCGGAGCTTATTTCCATTGATCGTGATATGGTAACATCATAAGAGAGACAATGCAACTTTATGACGAGAACTGCAATTAATCCATTAACTACCTACAGGTTTCCCTCAGATGAATCCAGTTACCCGAGGGCAACTTATATATCAGCCCCAACCAAGACACTTGCATGTCGATGGTCTCCCATAGCTGAATAGAATCCCCTGACGGTAACCTAAATAGAAAACGAGAACCGTGGCAGTGAAAGTGTTACGAGTAAGTACACAGGCTTTGGTTAGATCCTCTGTGTTAGACCCGATTGGCCTAATACATAGGGCAAAGGTGATAATTTCCGAGGAAGCAAAGCCAATCTGTCCCCAGCTTTATATGTTCGAACCCGCTTGTGAGTGACGTACACCTGGTTTTCTAATGTCAGACGATTTTATTCAGCTGAAGCAAACATTTGTATCAATTTATCTACTCTATCCTTCAAATATATTTTCTTGAACTTCCATAAATCACTTCCTGGGTTTGTCTAAAACGAGCAGAGTATAGTAGTCCCTATTGATTTACTGTTTATAAATGCACAGTGCTTTAACCAATTTATCCTTTACTCTAGCTCATGCTAGAGGCCCGGAAGAGTTCCAACAAATCTAAAAAAAAAAAAAAAAAAAAAAAAAAAAAAAAAAAAAAAGTCTGTATTTGACCAGAATAAAATGTCTAAAGGCGAACGGTGATCGAGAAGGACTCGGAGACTCGGAATGAGAATTCTTGGTCCCGAGAGTGAACTCGGGGAAGCATCTGGTTCCAAGGATGACATGTGTGTAGGATGTCATCCACTCAAATGGATTAATCTATCCACATTTTTCCATTCTAGGGTAGCGGGGATAAACGGTTTTTGCTTAAAGTTGCTGTACAGGAGTGTCCATTCGCTACGGCAAAACTAGCAGAGATTAAATACGCGGTGCCATGTCCTAGCGTGCTCTATAAAGGTCTCATATATGTTTACTCGTACATATTTCTATGGGTTGTACTGTGCTCTGCCGTACACATATACACAAATAAATGAAAGAGAATGTCAGCTGCGCAATCTAAGAATGAATGAGGTCAGTGTCTCTTGGAAATATTGTTGTAAGTAGTCCCGCCCGTGACAGACTATATAATTTTTTATTTTATTTTTATTCACCATGGTAGTGGGTCAGGGGTTGGAGATGGTTAAAGAAAATGGAGAAAAATGGGAAACAAGCCAGTTGTTGTTTGCTGACGACACTGCGCTTGTAGCAGGATCAGAGGAGGGATTGAGGAAGTTAGTGACAGAGTTTGAGGTGTGTGAAAGAAGGAAGCTGAAGATAAATGTGGGCAAAAGTAAGGTGATGAGATGTACAAGGGGAGAGAGTGACAGCAGGCTGGAAGTGAGCATTAAGGGTGAAAGACTGGAGGAAGTGGATAGTTTTAGATACTTGGGTGCGAATGTGGCAGGAAAGGGAGTGGGGGTGGAGGTAGAATGTAGATTGAGAGAAGCGAGTAAATGCCTTGGTGGATTAAAAAGTGTAATGAGAAATAGACATCTGGGAATGGATGCTAAGAGGAGGTTACGAGTATATGAAGGAGTGATTGTACCAACAGCACTGTACGGGGCAGAAACATGGAGCATAAGAGAGGGAGTGAGGAGTTTGAATGTTTGAGATGAAATGTCTGAGAAATATGATAGGGGCTACCAGGCTAGATAGAGTGAGAAATGAGGAGGTGAGGAGGAGAACAGGGGTGGAAAGGGAGTTGGGAGATAGGGTTGATGAAAGAGTATTAGGATGGTTTAGACACATGGAAAGAATGAGTGAAGAAAGATTAGTAAAAGAGGTGTGGAAGGCAGAGGTGGAAGGAGTGAATATGAGGGGGCGTCCTAGGATGAGATGGATGGATGGGGTGAAAGGGGCATTAGAAAAGAGAGGAATGTCTGTTGAGGAAGGACGGGAGAGGACAGAAGATAGGGGTGAATGGAGAAGGGTTGTGTATGGATGATGCTGTGATGCATGAGGTGGAGGGGGTGGGGGATGGGGGGTGAGGAAGTATGTATGAGAAAAAATCTGACGCAGTCCGAAGGGATTTCTCCCCGTCTTCTTTTCTGCATGAGGGGACGGAGAGGGGGGGTCGCCGAATTTATGAAGCGGCCTTGCTGTGGATGTGCTGTGTCTTGTGACACTGCTTCTGACCCAGGGCAGTGGACATGATGCAGGGATGACCCGTCATCCAGGAGGTGTCAAGATAAGAGGGAGGGAGGAGGGTGGAGGGGAGTGGAATAGGTGGGAGTGGTTTCTATTTCTTTTTCTTTTTGGTTACCCCCCTTGTAAGGGGGAAAAAGCCTTTGGTATATGTATGTAACATGGTCTTGGATCATGTGTTGGACTCGTGATCGACAGCTATTTCCCTCCCGAAAAAGAGCTCAGAGTTCATATACAACCGATTTGTGAACAATGCTGTGACCTTACACGCACAACCCCCCCAACTCCCCGCCCACGAAAGTTGGAGTAACAACTCACAGCGCAGCGATACTGAAATTATTTCAGCCCTCGGCGGGATTCGAACCCGGACCGCAGTAGTGGCAGCCGGGAACTCTAACCACTGCGCCACGAGGTGTGTGTGTGTGTGTGTGTGTGTGTGTGTGTGTGTGTGTGTGTGTGTGTGTGTGTGTGTGTGTGTGTGTGTGTGTGTGTGTGTGTGTGTGTGTGTGTGTGTGCGCGCGCGTCTGTCTGTCTGTCTGTCTCTGTCTGTCTGTCTGTCTCTGTCTGTCTGTCTCTGTCTGTCTCTCCGTCCGTCTGTCTGTCTGTCGGTCTGTATCTCCGCCTGTCTGTCTGTCTGTCTGTCTGTCCCCCCGACTGTTAATGAAGAGGTTAATAAACGAAAATATATTCATAAAAGATGTCTACACAACAAAATACCGTAACCATCCTATTATTTTTATTATACCTTTCAAAAAAAAATATCCAAATCATACAAATTATACAAAAAATCATGTTAAAATTATACCAAAAATTATACAAATACTTGTTAGTTTTAATGATGACGTTTCCTTTTACAACAAAATATCTCATACCGTAAAGTAGATACTGGAGAGAGAGAGAGAGAGAGAGAGAGAGAGAGAGAGAGAGAGAGAGAGAGAGAATGAGAGAGAAAGAGAGAACGAGAGAGAGACAATGAGAGAGAAAGAGAGAGAGAGAGAGAGAGACAGACAGAGAGAGAGAGATAGTCTGCTGAGAAATTACGCAGCAGAGTAAAATATCTAAAACCTTTTACCATATGTCATCCATCTAGTCATGATGGCACTGTACAAAACTCCGTGTAGACTGGCATAAAATATCATACCATGAAGAGACCTATTTCCATTTGTATACATTTTATACACTGGGTAGAGCTGTGTTCATTAGTATACAATTTGCGCAATGAATGTAACTGTGTTCATTTTGTATGCATTAATCTAACACATTAATGTCAATACTACAATTTGCATTTACATTTGGTGGCAGTGTGGCATCCACACAGAGCCGAAACGTGACATGCTCGGCCCTTTGGACCAAGTCCGCCCACCTACACCCTCAACTGAATGAGATCGACTGACACTAAACAAAATTAATCCTCTAAAGAGCGTTGATGTTGTAAGTCTAAAAAATACACACATATACATACATACACCAACAGCTTTTTCCCCCTTACAAGCGAGGTAGCCAAAGTCAGCCATAAATCCACTCCCACTCATTTCGTCTCCACATACTCCTCTCCCATTCGCCACCCCTCCCTCCCTTCCTCATTTCTTGGCTCCTGAATGATGGATCATCCCTGTATCTCGCTCACTGCCCTGGATCAGAATCAATGTAGCAAGGCACAGCACATCCACAGGAAGGCCGCTTCATTTAATCAACGACCCCTTCTCTCCGTCCCCTCATGCACAAAAATAGAAGACGGGTAGATGTCCCTTCGGGCTGCGTCAAAATATAATTCACACATATTCCTTCGGCCCCCATCTCCCACCCACTCCATTCCATGCATCACAGCATCATCCATACACAACCATTCTCCATTCACCCCTATCTTCTGTCTTCTCCCTTCCTTCCTCAACAGAGATTCCCCCCTTTCCAAATGTCCCTTTTACTCCATCCATCCATCCATCCATCTCATCCTTGGCCCTCCCTTTATGTTCACTCTTTCCACCTCTGCCTTCCACACCTCTTACTAATCTTTCTTCACTCGTTCTTTCCATATGCCCAAACCATCCCAAAACTCTTTGATCAACCCTATCCCTCAACTCCCTTTCCACCTCCGCTCTCCTCCTCACCTCGTTTCTCACTCTATCCAACCTAGTAACCACTACCATACTAAACACATTTAAATTCTTTAACTCTTCCTCTCTTATATTCTATGTTTCTGCCATATACAGTCTTGTCGGTACAATCACTTCATGCAATCTCCTCTTAGCATCCATTACCAAATGTCTATTTCTCATTACACTTTTTAATCCACCAAGGCATTTACTTACTTCTCTCAATCTACATTCTACCTCCACCTCCACTCCTTTTCGTGCCATATTCGCACCCAAGTATCTAAACCTATCCACTTCCTCCAGTCTCTCTCCCTTAATACTCGCTTCCCGTCTGCTGCCATCTCCTCGCCTTGTACATCTCATCACCTTACATTTACCCACATTTATGTTCAACTTCCTTTTTTCACACACCTTTCCAAACTAACTTCCTTAATCCCTCCTTTGATCCTGCTACAAACGCAGTGTCATCAGTAAACAACAACTGGCTTATCTCCCATTTTTATCAATTTTCTTTAACCATCTCCAATCATTCGTTTACCTCTCGCACCTTCCCATCAATGGCGACATGACACACCCCTGGCGAAGTCTCACCTTTACCTCAAACCACTCACTCTCTCCATTTTTAATTCTAACACAGACTACTACTCTTGTAAAAACTCTTGATTGATCATAACAGTTTTCCTCCTATCCCATATATCTGCAATACTTCCCACAGTGTCTCTATAAAGGCCCAAAAAAATCCTCCCCTTTTCCTAAAGCTTTTTCACATATCTCCCTTACCACAAAAATCTGATCTACGCAACCCCTACCTGTCCTAAACCCACACTGTTCCTCACCAATTACTCCCTCTGTTCCTCTCCCAATCCTCTCAATCAAAACCCTCCCATAAGCCTTCCCATCTACACTCAACAAACCGATCCCTCTGAAACTACTACACTCACACTTATCCCCTTTTCCCTTGTAAAGTGGAACTATACAATCACTCCTCCAATCCTCCGGTACTCTACCTTCCTTTAGACAAACATTAAACAACTTCACTAACCAGTCCACCATCACTGTACTTTCCTTTTTTAGACACTGCATTACACCCATTCAGCCCAGGTGCCTTACCTGCTCTCATCATTTTAATAACTGCTTTCATCTCATCTTTCTTTATTCCCCCTCCATTCTCCTCATTCATCGCGGTCATTTTCTTAGCACTTCCCACTGCAACTACCTTTCCCTTCCTATCCTCCTTCACATTTAGCAATTCCCTAAGATACACTGCCCATCTTCCTCTTACTGCTGCCTCTTCTATTATCATCCCTCCATCTGCACCTTTTACCTTTTCTTCTCCACTTGATTCACCCCTCTTCCTCTCTTAATTTCTTTCCAAATCATTTTTACATTACTTTCAAAATTTTCCGTCATACTCTTATCCCATTTCACATCTACTCTCCTCTCTGTCTCTTTTATCTTATGCTTTACTTCTCTTTTCTTTGTACCTCTCATATGATTCGTCTTGTTTTGTAACCTATTTGTGAATGCCTGTTTCTTTTCTTCTACAACCTTCTTTGCTTCATCATCTCACCACTTACTACCCTTCCTTCTATTTCCTCCCGTCCTCCTTTCTTTCACTCCTAGTTCTACTCTATCCTTCACTCCCTCTCCTCTCTCAGTGTCTTCTTATACTCCTTCTCCTTTTCTTTCTCATTTAAGCAGTTTGCTCTAAGCACTTCCCTATCTTCTATCCTTTTCCTCTTTCTCCATCCATCCTCCACTCCCAGTTTACCTTCCGCTAAGAAAAATACCTGATATTCCCCCACTCTTTACCCTTAGAAAATGTACATCAAAAATTCTTCCTACTCTTCTCCTGGTTCCCACTATATAGTCCACTAAAACCCTATCCACCACCCTTTCTTCCACCCTCTCCCATGTGTACTTATGCTTGACTTCTTTTCCTAAACACTGTATTTGCTATCATCAACTCTCTAGACACATCTCTACCATCGTGTCGTGAAATATTGCACACATTATTGCAATGCGACAAACATCAACTTAGTTGCTTAACTCCATGTTGCCTCGTACACCGGAAATCCACGGCCCCACTTCAACCATAAATAGTCTCCAGGTTCTCCTGTAAATCTTTCAGAAAAGACAGTCAACATTGCTCTTTATGCTGTACAGTTGTGAAGATGTTCCTGTCCACTGCAAGCAGCAATAGTAGTAGTAATAGTAATAACAGTAGTAGTAAGTAATAGTAGTAGGAATAGTAATAGTAATAGTAGCAGAAGTAGTGGTGGTGGTAGCAGCAGCAGCAGCAGTAGTAGTAGTAGTAGTAGTAGTAGTAGTAACAGCAACAGCAGTATCCATCATACGTACTTACCTTCGAAACTCCCCACGCCCTGACTCTCTTTCCCTAGCTGCCCGTCTCATTATATATTCATAACTGCATTCCCGAGCACCCCTACCTCTCTCACCCCTCTTATCCAAATACTTTATATAACCCTCTCTCCCACGTTTTCTCTCAGACAAGCATGAGTTCTCCCAGACAAGCACGAGGGAAAAATGTAAACTATCATGCGAGAATTGAGGATTCGTAAGCCAGGTGGCGATCAGAAAATGTCAATTGGAATGAATTACAATATCACAGAGGTTGTGCTCTGGATCTGGCACAGGTGGGGACCAGTGGCGTTAGCATCGTCAATTTAAGTCACCCAAAAGCTAGGAGTCCCACCCGTGATGGTCAGCAAACCATGCTGAGTTTGTGCGTCTGCGCAACAAAAGTGTAGACAATGCGCATGCGTCAAAATTGGAAGCGAGTGCATGAACTGCAAAAAAGGAGGAAATTGCCAAAATCGGGGGAGCAACAACTTCTGGAGGCGAGGAGTGGTCAACTGGGAGAAGATGTGGAGACTGTGGAGGATAGGAGGGATGTGATGGAGATGAAAGTAGGTGGCGGTCTAGTGAGTGAGAGAGACTCGGAAGAGGGAAGTGATCCCACGAATTTGGGGTCGAAGGACGAAAGTCCACGTCATCAAGCGCAGCAGGGTGGGAGAGAGGAGGGCAGTTTCTGGCAGACGTGGCAGTAGCCCATGGTTAAGGAGTGGCTGGACGACGCCTCCAGTAGGATAATTGCCTTCTCCCTAGGAAACCTCTTCACCCCGCCTAAATACAATGCAACCAAAGACCTAATAGAGGAGATGAACCGCCTAATAACAGCATATATACACTCATCTCCCTATGCTCCGCGAGTAATCAAAACGCTGGCTATCCTTCCACATCATGCCAGAGGACTCACGGAAAATTAAAGCACTCGGAGAATGTCCAAGCATTGAAACGAAGAATGGAACAGCGGAAGAAAGGAGAAGTGGAGCAACTGGTGATAGAGGCAGAGGCTATTCAAGATAGAACATTTTTAGTTCCTTAATATTATTACACTGGACTAGCACTTCAGTGTTATGAACAATGGTTGCTCTATCCAACACAGACTTGTGATACTGTTCAAAATTATTTTTAATGGCTCCCTGTTGGAGGTGGAGAGTTAAACGTCTGCTAAGGCTGCATGTCGTATGACCAACATAGCTACGAGGAAAGAGCTCACAGTCTCCAGTAATGCATTTGAACATATAGACTACGTTAGTTTTCGACAGCATCCCAGAAGTGCCAGACAAATAATTTTTGAGGACTAGGGAACTAGTGCGTTTTTTTTTTTTTTTTTTTTTTTTTTTTTAAATATCACCAAGCGCACCTCCAACAGGGAGCAATTAAAAATCATTTTGAACAGTATCACAAGTCTGTGTTGGATAGAGCAACCATTGTTCATAACACTGAAGTGCTAGCCCAGTGTAATAATATTTAGGAACTAAAAATCTTAGAGGCTGTGTATATAAGAGAATTGTCTCCTGTGATCAATGTACAGGCTAATTTGTTGTCTGCTATTTCTTTATTTAATTCGTCCTCGCGACATGCTATACATAACCTCCCTGTGTATGCTAAGCACGCTACTTCACCTCACCTTACTCAGACTCCTACTCTCCCCCCCTCACCTCTCCCTCCCCCTTCCCCTCCCCCTCAAGCTATGAGAAAGTCTTCCAGGGTCAGGTCATCGGAGGTTTAGAGATCGCGCTTGACCTAAGAGTGTAGCATTCTATTTTTTCCTGTGACCATGTAACGTATCTGTAGAATGTGTTGCCTTAACTGTTCTTGTAACTTGATAATGACTCTATGTAGTCGAAACGTCAAATATTAAAATGGAGAACTTTGGAAAGTTCGTTTCCGCTTATCCTCCCAATATTAGAACTTTAGTGAGGAAACTTGAAAATATCAAGAAGAAAATTAATAACTGTGAAAATGCTGTGGTGTTCAATTCAGTGTGTATAAAAGAAAACCTGCATCCTAAGTATATATATATATATATATATATATATATATATATATATATATATATATACTGTACATATATCACTGCCAATTAATGTCGTAACACATTAGTAAATAAACTAAAAACCCACTGTTGATCGGATTTCCGCTGAAGAGGATCACAGCCAGTGATCGAAATATACGGAAATCGTTATCTCCTTTCTTTTCTTAAATACAATCAACAGTGGGTTTTTAGTGTATATATATATATAATATATATATATATGTATATATATATAATATATATATATATGTATATATATATGTATATATATACAGTATGTATGTATATATATATATATATATAAATATGTGTATGCGTGTGTGCGTGTGTGCGTGTGTGTGTGTGTGTGTGTGTGTGTGTGTTTGTGTATGTGTGTATGTGCGTGTGTGCGCGCGTGTGTGGGGGGCCTGAGATATTGTTTTGTGAAACATGGTACAAAACTAATATTCAGAAATTTTTTTTCCGATAGATCACTATCCGAAGTTAATCATTTTTTAACCTCCGATTGTCTGCTACTGTTTATCAATCATAAAATTATACGGCAGGAGGCAAAACAGTTTGTGAGGTAGTAAAGGAAGAGTTAAAGATGGCAACAGAAAGAAAGGAGGGACAGAAGAAATTAAAAGTGGCCAGCATTCTCTTTGAGTAGAGATTTACTTCCTATCTTAAAAGAATAATATGCGCCTCTGTTTCGTAGAAGTGTCATTAAAGTTCCAATATTACTGACTACATAAGGCATAAGTAATATTTCATTGGGGTGGAGGTACGTATCATGACTCCTCGCTTTCTTTATAGTAACTATACTTGCTTATCTTTTTTGTAACCAACATTCCAAGGTCAGAATTCTGTGTTAATGACACCATTTTTATTTTTCAATTAAACAAGATTCTCTTGTTTGCATTAAGCTCGTCAAAATGTACAATAATTCTCAGTTTGTAGTTGGTTATGCTTAAATTTGGCATCTAATTATTTCATGTCTTTATATATTCATATTTCTTTTACCAATTAAGAGTTTCATTAAATGCAGTTAATTTCGTGTCTGCAATGTTGCAACAAAATGCTGAATGATACCAAAATTGGACATAATAGCTTAATTTGCATTGACTGTCAATCAGCAGAATAATAACTTAATAGAGGGAAGATTGCCAATCATGTATTACCATACACGGCTTCCGTTAATGCATTCAAAATTCAAATGGATGTTCACGAAGATTTAAAGAAGCTAACAGAATGGTTTGGAAAGTGGTTGATGTAATTTTGTGTTGGAGTGTTTTTGACTGAGGGGTTAGCTGTGTACGAGATACAGGCCTAGTTTGCTGTGTGTTTTTCAGTAGTGGTGAGTGTGGTATATTCTAAGTGGATCCATTGGTGTGGCTATTGCAAAAGGGAGAGGTGTGTGCGTATGTCAGGGGTTCTTGTGCATTTAATGTGTGTATGGCTGCCCGGGCTGCCTTAACATCAGCCATCATTGAAGAAGGCGATGATGGCCGAAGTTAAGGGAAGAAGAAGCATCGGGAGACAAAGAATAAGATGAAGAGACGTAACAAGGGGTGACACGAGGAAACTAGGAGTGCAAGAAGAGAATGCAACGGATAGGAACAAGTGGAGAAGGATAACTCGAGCGGCCGACCATTCAATACAGTGGGATTACGGTTGTATGAAGATGATGATTGCCCAAGGCTTCAGTGTTGCTTAATTGTAGAAGGTGAGGGAGGGCCTCTTCTCCTTAACAGGAAAAATGACAAGAGGATAAGATGGAAGTAAATCGAAATTTATCAGTGAGTGACCGTTGGGCATCTTCCGGAGAACAGGTACCGACCCCTTGGGGTCGCATTTGCGGGTAAAAGTAAGGTCTCTCGATTCATTCTGAGCGATTGTTGTGGGTTTGGTTCCACTCTAAGGGGCGTTGAACCGTTAAGGGATCGTCTTTCCATCGCCTAAGGCAGTGTTTCCCAAACTTTTCCAATACGTGACCCCTTTCAATATTACCAAACCTATCATGATCCCCGACCTTTATAAGCCCTCTGAAAACGTACTAATTTTAAATATCGCAGATACATTACTTTAAATTTTATTAATCACAGCAGAGAGAGAGAAATAACAAAAAACATATATTATTGTCTATCAGTGTTTATTAACGAAGGATCTGATATGTTTTAATGAGAAGTATGTATTTGCTTTTTTTTGGTACAAGCAAATCAATATGCGGGTCTGTGTGGCTGAATGTACATACATAATGTTGGACCCTCCATAACCCCCATATAAGGGCTCATGACCCTTTTAGGGGTCGTGACCCACATTCTGGGAACCCCTGGACTAAATGTTGCCTCTAGAAGGCGTGGATATTAGACCCAGACACACATTCACACAGGTGGTACGCACCAAGTGGTAAGTTCACATAGCTAGAACTCACGACTGTCATGGTAACGGAGGCGTGGTATGTAAGGCTTGATCAAACTTTTTAGATAATTCGGGCAATATACTTATTTCTAATTATATTTTGCTAATTTTTTGTTTAAGTTTATTTCAATCTTTAATCTGTGATGTCGTACTTTTGGGCTGACTTCGCGCCATCCGGAATGAAAGGATAAACTATTTTATTTCACAGACATTGGTATAATTTAATCGCAAAAAATCATAAAATGTTCTTTAAAGTTTACAAATACGATGCATCTTATAGAATCATAAGGAATACATAATGTAAATACTACTGACGGACTGTGTATATAATTCATTCGTTCAAATAAGTTTGTTATAAAGCCGCTTACCAGGTAAAATAGCTTTGATAATTTTGTTTCATATTATTATCACCAACAACCCTAAGATATTTCCGAAGAAATTGAACTAACCTAAATACAACAGGGAATCAGAAATATTAGTGGATAGTTAACGAAAAGAGTGAATTATAGGAGATAAGAACATAAGAATAAAGGAGACTGCAAGAGACCATAAGGCCTACACTAGGCAGCTCCATATCCATCACCTGGATACTGAGCTGCCTAGATGAGAAGGATGGAAGAGAAAGATGAGAGAGAAAGGAAAGTGAAAGTAGGAAAATTGTAGAGAAGATGGAAGGAGAAGGAAGATGTCTCGGTGGAGGACAAACGTAAAGAAAATGTCCTCGGACGAAAAAAGGAAAATGAATAAGAATAGCGAAGTGAGGTGGATAGGTATAGAATGAGAGAGAGAGGGGGGGGCAACAATGGTGACGTTATTAAAAGAAAGTGAATGAGAGGAAAGTGTAGGAACGTTTAAGATGGAAAGAACTAGAGAGAGGAAGAAAGAGAGGATTTGAAGTGAAGGGAATGAAAAGAGTTGTATATAGTACTGACTCGGTGATACCAGCGCTTCTATTCTTTGGGCAGCAATACAACGAAGAGATCGAGTCATAGAGATAGTAAATGAGAGATTTGATGTATGTAGCAGAATGATGATATAGTGGAAGTTAAAATATTTTTTTTATTTTTCTATTTATTTATTTTATTTATTTATTTATTTATTTATTTATTTATTTATTTTATGTTATTTATTTATTTATTTATTTTTCTATTTATTTATTTTATTTATTTATTTATTTTATTTTATTTTATTTTATCTACTTTTTTTTTTTTTAGCGGAGTCTCTGGTAACAAAAGAATGTGGAGTGGCTTTGTTCTGTAAGGGTTGCCAAAAAAAGTCCCTGAGATATCGTGTACATAAACCTTATACAGTCAATATCCCATACAGACGAGGAGCGATAAACAACAGTGGGAGAGCGTAAAGGTGTGACATACTGAAGGTAGTGCATGATGACTATTTTCCACATCACACAACAGACTCAGTGGTCTCACAAGAAAGCAAGTGTCAGAGAAATCAAGGGATCAGTGTCCTTGTTCACACTAGGCATTTAATAACAGACCTGATCTTAACTTTATAGAAAAATCCTGGGAGATGAGGACAGACAAGTAAATGGCAAAGTGGATTAGGATTGAGACAGACAGGCGCTTAAAGAAGGGACTTCTGTCCTCGTCAAAGTATTGTGTGTAAAGGAAGATGCAAAGAAGGAAACCCGCAAATCTGGATGAGCCTTTATTAAGTGAGTCACGTGCCAAGCAACTGGTTTTGAATGGCCAATTTAAGGGCCTGTGGAACCACCACTAGATAATAACATCAATTCTTGAGGAACACGGGAGAGAGGATTAGGCACCTCAACTTACACTCTCTGGAAAGACGCAGAGTGCGAGGTGATCTAATAGAGGTGTTCAAGTGGATCAAAGGCTTTAACAAGGGTGATGCAAACAAGGTCATCATATTAAAACAACAGGGCAGGACTCACAGTAATGGATATAAACTGGATAAATTTAGATTTAAAAAGGAAATAGGCAAGAATTGGTTTACTAATAGGGTGGTCGACGAATGGAATAAACTTAGTAACCATGTAGTAAACGCTGAAACTATCAGTTGTTTAAAGAAACGATCAGACAACTTTATGGATGGGGATGACAGGTGGTGATGGATACGGAGCTGCCTAGTGTAGGCCTTATGGTCTCTTGCAGTCTCCTTCATTCTTATGTTCTTATGTAAGTCGAAAGCAGTCGAGAGTTACTTTACTCCGGTAAAGACTTTCAGAGTCCAACGTTTTGCCTTCCCGTCTCGTCTTATTTTGTATAAAGCTTCTTAACACTGTGAAATCTAATGTGGAGCTCACAACAGGACGCAGCTAAGGCAGACCTTTACCCTGCGTTCCTGGGCAGTAACCATCAGAGCTGGGCGCGTTACTCTATGCGTTCCTAGATGCATTCTTCGGTGCGTTCCGCTTTAGTTTGGCCGCGGTTAAGGATCCCGAACTATTAAAACAACATAGGTGCCGGTATAGTATGCGGCCTACCGGACTTTTATTTCGACATGAACCTGTCTCTGCTAACCGCGCCCAAACTATGGCGGAACGCACCGAGGAACGCGCCCAGCTCTGGTAACCAGGAGCCTTTATACTCCAACCTGAACTCACGTAGCTTCAAATAAGAGTTGAACCAACGCTCCACAGCAAGATACTTCATGGCATTCATTTAAAATACTGACTTGCCATAGTTTGATTACACCTCCAAAATGAACCCATGATGCGGGATATCACTTTTACGCATTTGTTTGATAGATACCGATGGACACAAATATTCATTAAACGTTATATCATTTGATACAAAATTTGATTATACATTCATCGTGTATAATACAGGCCGGTCACCTATGCAACAGACGATAAATCATTTCGTGGTTGTCATAGCCAAATAGTACAGCCTCCCATGAAGCCATGATTAAACCGGGCGGCGTTCATGGGCAACAAAAACAATTTCCATCAGCCATTAATTCTAGATTTTGAAATGTGAACATTATATAATCATGACATTTGGGTTGGGGTGGGGCTGGGGGTTGGGGGGGGGGTCTCCTATCCGAGCACGTATTCATATATTGTCTATCTGACCCCAATTGACCCGAGTTCTTTGTTTGTCATATTCACATTCAGTCGTTGGGGATGAGGGGGGGGGGGGATGCTTTTCAAATTGCGAATAAATATTTATATTTTGTCCTATTAACGTTATGTGTAATGTTTGCGCAACGTCAGCGATTTGACTCCATGTTCCATAGAGTTGTCCTCCGGATCAAGTAGATATTAATTAGGCCTTCTATAATAATATAATATTCACACTGAGCCCAATATTATCTTAATTAGGCCTTCTATAATAATATTGGACTCAGTGTGAATATTATATCATCATAATAGGCCTACTATAAGATAATATTCACAGTGTGAATATTATATTATCTTAAGTAGGCCTACTATAATAATAAAATATTCACACTGAGCCCAATATTATCTTAAGTAGGCCTACTATAATAATACAATATTCACACTGAGCCCAATATTATCTTAAGTAGGCCTACTATAATAATATAATATTCACACTGAGCCCAATACTATCTTAAGTAGGCCTACTATAATAATAAGATATTCACACTGAGTCCAGTACTGCCACATTCGTTTATCTATTTTTTATTTATCTATTTTTTTATTTATCTATTTGTTGATTGATTTATTTATTTATTTATTTATTCATTTATTTATCTATTTATCTATTTATTTATTCTATTTCATCTTTTTATTCATAGCCATTGTTTGAGCCTTGCCATGGATCTTGCAAATCATCTTTAGAACCCGTCCATATCCTCATCTCCAACTTCAGGTGCGGTCATGAGCGGCTGACATTCGGTGTCTGGACCGGAACAAAGACCTCACTCTCTCGGAACTTCGATTGTATTTTCTCTCATATTTTCATATAAGCAGAGCTGGGCGCGTTCCTAGGTGCGGTCCTCGGTGTCCTGACTGGCATGATTTAGCTTAGAACATCAAGGAACGCACCTAAGAGCGCACAGAGAAATCCTCCTAGCTCTGCATATAAGGACAGTTGGCGACCAACCAGAAGCAAGTGACAGAAACTACACAAATATCAATAATAACATAAGAATGGAGGAGACTGCAGAAGACCATAAGGCCTACACTATGTAGTTCCATGTCCATGACCACCTGCCATCCCCATCCATAAAGTTGTCTAACCGTTTCTCAAAACAACTGATAGTTTCAGCGCTCACTACATGGTTACTAAGTCTATTCCATTCGTTGACTACCCTATTAGTAAACCAATTCTTGCCTATTTCCTCCTTAAATCTAAATTTGTCCAGTTTAACCCCATTACTGCGAGTCCTGCCATATTGCCTTAATATGATGACCTTGTGTGCGCCACCTTTGCCTTAGGTCCACTTAAACACCTCTATTAACGTTTCTTCCCAGAAAGATACACAGGAAGGTCCGGGGACCGTTGCCGGTCGTTACGGGGCTGCAAGAAGCCCATCTTTTAAGCTTATGGGAACAAATATTGTCAGATTCGTAGCAACTCGCATTGTCCACGGCTTTCCAAAATAATAAAACAATCGTCATTACATTTTTCGTATCATTTGCATTGGGAATACGCTTCCTATTGAAATTACTCGGTGTCTTTTCGTGTTCATTTGTCTGGTGTGGAATTCACTTGGATATTGATCTCAAACTGCCATGCCATTACCCTGTTTCATAACTTCTGCTAATTCTATTCAACTTTAAAGAGTTCCTAAGACGCAGAACTGGGCGCGTTCCTCGGTGCGTTCTTAGGTGCCTTCGCTGGTGCTTTCCGCTTTAATTTGGCCGCGGTTAGCGATCCCAAACTATTAAAGCAATATAGGTGCCGGTATAGTATGTGGCCTACTACCTTTTGGATGTGGCCTATGAAAATTTTCCTTAGGTATAGTATGTGGCCTACCGGACTTTTATTTCTGTATAAACCTGTCTCTTAATCTTTGATAGTTTGGGAGTTGCCAAAGTAAAGCGAAACGCACAGAGGAACGCACCCAGGAACGCGCCCAGCTCTGCTAAGATGAAAAAAGCTATGGATGACATTAAAAAATATCTAAATTAGACCTTTCGCTCCCACAGGATATTCAAGATTGTGTTCTGACGGACGCCAAGCTCCGATATATTCTTCACCTATTTCAGTAAGTTTACTTATTTATTAATTAGTTTATTTATCACACATTTATCTATTCATCGTATATTTGATTATTTACCTATCAATCTACCTATTCAATCACTTATTTATATATAGTAATCTAGTTATGTATTCATTTGTCTATTAATCTATTTATCTATTTATCACACGTTTATCTATTCATCGTATATTTGATTATATATTTACCTATCTACCTATTCAATCACTTATATATAGTAATCTAGTTATGCATTCATTTGTCTATTAATCTATTTATCTATTGATTTGTTTATCTATTCATTTATCTATTTATCTATTTACTTATTTGTCTCTTTATTCATCTATCTATTTTATTTAATTACTTATTCATCTATATATCTGTTTACCCTTTTATTTGTTTCATTTCATTTTTTTTTATCTTGTATACCTTATTCTGTTTTATTTTCATTACTGGATCATGTAATGAAAATACTGTATATCTATCATTCTCCCATAGCTGCTATCCTTTTCATATGAACACTGCGTTTCCCACCCTGAGAACTAACGAACAAATACGTTCCATCCAAGGTATTATGGTTGCATTTCAAAGGAACTTGGGAAAAAAATGGTAAAACATATTTAAAATTTCTCATCTCAGGTTATCAAATCCTTCATCTGGAGTAGGGATGCTCATTCATCTAAATCTCCCCTTTACTTGGATACTTATAAACTTTGTTTATGGTCTGGAATTAATAAGAGATTTCTTTCTCCAATTTCTATTTTTTCTCTCTTTCTCTCTCTCTTTCTCTCTCTCTCTCTCTCTCTCTCTCTCTCTCTCTCTCTCTCTCTCTCTCTCTCTCTCTCTCTCTCTCTCTCTCTCTCTCTCTCTCTCTCTCTCTCTCTCTCTCTCTCTCTCTCTCTGTGCAAGCCCTTCTGGAGTTCAGATTGAAAAATAAGACTGTTTCTCAATCTTATCTTTCGTATAATTAATAGATTTTTATTAGATTTTTACTTCTGGAATACGCTTATATGATGTCAAATTATGAATTTTGATGCTATTTCAAAGAGATAAACATCAGAAATTACCAGTAAGATAACAAAATAAGAGTATAATTGATGGGAAAAAATAATACATCGTCAATTATATCTCTACAGAGTTTGTCAGTCGCGTTAAGAAACCTAAAATATAAAAAGAACGTATTTCCCAACTAAATAAAAAAAAAAAAACGAAAGGAAGATGAAGAAGAGGCGTGAACAACGAATAAGACAAATAAAGATGAAGAGAAAGAACAACATGAAATCAAAAAGTTGCTCCTGATGATTCGACATCAAGGTAACGAAGTAGTTTCTATGGAAAACAGCATCCACGAATAGCTCCTCTCCATTGCTGACAAACTGGAGGACCACTACAGCAAGAAGAGTATATTATGAAGGAAGACCAAGTCAAGTACGACTTCACCAAGGAAAGCCTCACCAAAGATGACAGAAGACAAAAGACGACCCGTCTAAGAACGACAGACCTAAAGGTGAATGTTCAAAGGGCCGAGGTGAATCTTTCCTTCCAGAGCGTCTGTTCATGCAACATATTCCGGACGGACAGATGATACCAGAGAGACGGACAGATGATACCAGAGATGACAGACACTACCAAGAACGACAGAGCCACAGGAACCTTCTGCCAGAGGACCACACACACACACACACACACACACACACACACACACACACACACACACACACACACACACACACACACACACACACACACACACACACACACACACACGCACCACACACACACACACACACACACACACACACACACACACACACACACACACACACACACACACACACACACACACACACACACACATCCACTACGATGATACAAGAGTCGAGGACGACTGCTTTGAGGACCAGAGAGAAAGGTCGAAGAGGAGGACTGCTGCGCAACGAGGACACTCGAGTGGGAGACGAGGGTCACCTAATTAAACATCGAGTCTGAGGACAACCTCGGCTCTAGTCGAGGCGTATCGTTGAATAAAGCCAACAATGGCCACCTGCCGTCCTGACATCGCAGCAAGGCGATCCTCGTTTGTGGCGCAACTAACATTCTCACTAAAAGTAGTGCCTATTCACAATACATACATACATACATATACCAAGGATTTTTCCCCCTTACAAGGGGGGTAGCCAAAAAGAAAAAGGCATAAAATCATTTCCACCCATTCCATCCCCGAACACACTCCACACCCCTCCACCCTCCCTCTTATCTTAGCACCTCCTGAATGACGGGTCATCCCTGCACCTTGTCCACTGCCCTGGGTCAGAAGCAGTGTCGCAAGACACAGCACATCCACAGCAAGGCCGCTTCATTAAATCGGCGACCCCCCCTCTCCGTCCCCCCCCCCCCCATTGCATAAAATGAGAGGACGGATGCGTCAAAATACCTACAAGAAAATAAGATAAATGTTACATAATAACATTATTTACAAAGTTAAGAGGGCTACATTCTACTGATAAATAATATGAAAACTACAGTCCTATTACAAGATTATTGAAAATTTTACTCATTGTCATGATAACGTAAGTCAAAGTTGAATTGAAATATGATAATTGAGACAGCTATATTGATACTTACATATAAGAATATATAAAAAAAGTATTGTAACTATACTAGAAAAGATAAATGAAGTGATTAGATATATGAAAGCTTATGGTACAATGAAGATAAATAAAGTAAAGAATCACGATGATGTTTGTAATGAAATGAGTACATTCAGAAAAATTATATAGTATACGTTGAGTAAAAAAGATATTTCAGAATCTGTAATGATACCACTGAAAAACTAAAGTTAATGAAGAATATTAATGTTTGTAATTATGATAATATTGATAATCATATTGACGATGAAAATGATGATACTAACGACGACGACGCCGACAACGATGATGATGGTGATGGTGATGGTGATGGTGGTGGTGGTGGCGATGGCGGTGGCGATAATAATGGTGGCGGTGGTGATGATAATGGTGATGATGATGATGATGACGATGAAAACGATGATGACAATGACGTGATGATGATGACGATGACGATGACAATGACTGACGATGACGATGACGATGATGACATTGACTTACAATAGTGGAGGAGTTGGGGGAGGGGTGTCTGGTAGCCCTCCATATATAATACGCCCGCCCGCTATGTCGACGATATTTTCATGATCGTAAAAGACGCCCAGGAAGTCACCCACCTCGACAAGTATTCAAAAAGTATTCGACCCTCAATTACACCCATGAATTTGAAAACGAAGACGGTACCCTCACTGTTCACGACATTCTCGTCAGTACATCTTCAGACCGTTTCAAAACCAAAATATACGTTAAAAACATCAACCTCGGCTTCTGCTGCCTTCAAGGCAACAGCGAGTGTCCGGAACGTAACAAAACAGCGTCATCCTGGCATTAGTTAATGGCCTAGTCACACGCCAAGCTTACGACCTGTTTCCGACCACCGGCGACGACCAGGTGGTCGCCGACCAGTTGCGTTTAGTCTTTGGGAGTCGCTGGCTGTCGGTAATAAGATAGATAAATAGATGGATAGATATATTACAACACACACTGAGTAGTTTTCATCTTATGAACCACATTAACTTTCTCCATTCCAATTCCTTGCTTAGGTTTTGTGTCGCCGACCGATCGCTTGATTTTCGGTCGAAGGTGGTCGGAAACGGGTTGAAAGCTTGGTGTGACTTTAGGGGCTTTAACAGCGCCTTCTCTCCCGCTGCGAAACCTGGACCGCCACCAAGAATGAATTCCAGTGGATCTTGATCCCATGACTAAACAACGGCTCTCCACGACATTCGATAGACTCGGTTATCAACGAGAAAATGAACTCCCTCTCTTCCCAGCCAACATCCACACACGACAACCCCTCAACCTGAACCTATACTACTAACAATATGTGCAGAGCTGGGCGAGTTCCTCGGTGCGTTCCTAGGTTCGTTCCGCTTTAGTTTGCCTGCGGTTAGCGCTCCCAAACTATTAAAGTGATATAGGTGCCGATATAGTATGTTGCCTAGCTTTTGGATGTGGCCTACGAATTTTTTTCTTTGGTAATAGTATGTGGCCTACCGGGCTTTTATCTCGGTATGAACCTGTCTCTGAAGCTTTAATAGTTTGGGAGCGCTAACCGCGGCCAAACTAAAGCGGAACGCACTGAGAAACGCACATAGGAACGCATCAATGTGTGGACCACATTTCCTCGCACGTCGACACCACTTCCGTGACTCTCTCCAAAAGACTATCATACCACCTCCGGAACTGCGCCATCAAAAAGCATAAGAGGAAAAAGCACAACACCCTTACCAGACCAACAAGTATACTGTTAATGAACGTTGTCTGTTACTCTGAAGAAGACTTGTAGTCGAAACGTCATTAATATAGTGTTCCTACTCCAACCTGCGTTTCTCTACCACCTTTTCAACATATACGTAGATGTACACACACACACACACACACACACACACACACACACACACACACACACACACACACACACACTCAAAATATATATATATATATATATATATATATATATATATATATACATATATATAAATGTATGTATGAATGTATGTGTGTATGTATGTACATACATATACCAACGGCTTTTTTTTTCCTTACAAGGGAGGAACCCAAAAACCAAAGGCATAAAATCCACTCCCACCCAATCCATCCCCACATACTCCACTCCCATTCACCACCCGTCCCTCCCTCTTATCTTGGCTCCTCCTGGATGATGGATCATCCCTGCAACGAGCCCACTGCCCTGGGTCAGAAGCAATGTAGCAAGACACAGCACGTCCACAGCAAGACAGCTTTATTTAATCGGCGAACCCTCCTCTCCGTCCCCTCATGCAGAAAAAGAGAAGATAAGGAAAAATCCCTCTGGGCTGCGTCAAAATATTCACACATACTCCCTCTCCCCCATCCCCCAACAACTCCCTTCCATGCATCACAGAGTCATCCGTACACAACCATTTTCCACTCATCTTTATCTTCTGTCTTCTCTCTTCCTTCCTCAACAGACATTCCCCTCTTTCCCAAACCCCCCTTTTACCCTGATCCATCCATCTCATCCTTGGTCGCCCCTTCATGTTCATTCCTTCCACTTCTGCCTTCCTCACATCTTTTACCACTCTTTCTTCACTCGTTCTTTCCATATGCCCAAACCATCCCAATACTCTTTCATCAACCCTATCTCCCAAATCCTTTTCCACCCCCGCTTTCCTCCTTACCTCCACTCTTCTCACTCTATCCAGCCTAGCAACCCCTATCATACTTCTCAGGCATTTCGCCTCAAACACATTCAAACTCCTCCTCTCTCTCTTATGTTCCATGTTTCTGCCCCGAACATTGCTTTCGGCACAATCACTCCTTCATGCAATCTCCTCCTAGCATCCATTCCCAAATGTCTATTTCTCGTTAATTTTTTTAATCCCCCAAGGCATTTACTCGTTTCTCTCAATCCACATTCTACCTCCACCTCCACTCCTCAATTTCCTGCCACATTCGCAACCAACCAACTATCCACTTTCTCCAGTCGCTCTCCCTTAATACTCACTTCCAGCCTGCTGTACTCTCTCCCCTGTTGTACATCTCATCACCTTACTTTTACCCACATTTATCTTCAGCTTCCTTCTTTCACACGCCTTTTCAAACTCTGTCACTAGCTTCCTCAATCACTCCTCTGGTCCTGCTAAAAGCGCAGTGTCGTCAGCAAACAACAACTGTATTATATCCCACTTTTTTCCATTTTCTTTAACCATCTCCAATCCCCGATCCATTACCCCTGCATTCACTTCTTGCACCACCTCATTCATGTATATATTAAACACCTAAGGCGACATAACACACCCCTGGCAAAGTCTCACCTTTACCTTAAGCCACTCACTCTCTCCATTTCTAATTCTGACACAAGCTCTACTACTCTCTTAAAAGCTTTTGACTGCTCATAACAGCTTTACTCCTATCTCATATATCTGCAATACCTCCCACAGTGCATTCCTGCCTACCCTGTCATAAGCCTTTTCCAGATCCATAAAAGCCCAGAATATATCCTTACCTTTTCCTATTGCTTTCTCACATATGTCTTACCACAAAAATCTAATCTACGCAACCTCTACCTGTCCTAAAACCACACTGTTCCTCATCAATTACTCCCCCTGTTCCTCTCCTAATCCTCTCAATCAAGACCCTCTCATAAGCCTTCCCAACTACACTTAACAAGCTCATCCCTCTGAAACTACTACACTCACACTTGTCCCCCTTTCCCTTGTAAAGTGGAACTAAACAGGCACTCCTCCAGTCCTTCGGCACTCTGCCCTCTCTTAAACAAACATTACATAACCTCACCAGCCAGTCCACCATAACTGTATCTCCTTTTTTCAGACATTCTGCATGGCATCCATCCAACCCAGGTGCTTTACCTGCTCTCATAATCTTGACAGCTGCTTTCACTTCTTTTTTCCTTATTTCTCCTCTATTTTCCTCACTCATCACGGTCATTTTCTTAGTGCTTCCACTGCAACTACCTTTCCTTCTCTATCTTCCCTCACATTTAGCAACTCCCTAAAATACTCTGCCCACCTTGCTCTCACTGCCTTCTCCATTATCATCTCTCCACCTGCACCTTTTACCTCTTCTTCTCTACTTGATTCGCCTCCCTTTCCTTTTTTATTTTTTTCCAAAGCATTTCTATTACTTTTGAAATTTTCTGTCATACTCCTAGCCCATTTCACATCTGCTCTCCACTTTGCCTCTTTTATCTTATGTTTTACTTCTCTTCTCTTTACTTTGTACCTCTCATATGATTCCCTCTCATATGTAACCAATCTGTGAAATCCTGCTTCTTTTCTTCCACACCCTTCTTTGCTTCCTCATCCCACCACTCTCTACCCTTCCTTCTATTTCCCCCCATCCTCCTTGTTCCACACACCATCTTTGCACACCTTATGACTCCCTCCTTGAACCATCCCCATTCTTCCTCCACTCCTAGTTCCACTCTATCCTTCACTCCCTCCCACTCCTCTCTCAGCTTCTTCTTATACTCATTCTCCTTTTCTTTCTCATTTAAGCAGTTCACTCTACGTACCTCCCTACCTTCTACCCTTTTCCTCTTTCTCCACCTATTTTTCGCTCTCAACGTACCTTCCACCAAAAAATGATTTCCCCACTCTCTCCCTTTAGAACATGTACATCCTTAACTCTTCCTACCACACTCCTGGTCACCACTATGTAGTTCATTAACGCTCTATCTATCACCCTTCCATCCACCACCCTCTTCCATATGTACTTATACTTGACTTTCTTCCTAAACACTGTATTTGCTATCATCAACTCTCTTTCAAGACACATCACCATCAACTCTCCACTACGATTTTTTCCTGGAACTCCATACTTCCCAATCACTCCGTTTATTTCTTTATTTCCTACCCTAGTATTAAGGTCTCCCAATACAACTACATTAACATTTCTCCTTATTCCCTCTATGCACTCATTTAAATCCATCCAAAAAGCCTCCCTTTTCTCCACGCTCTTCTCACTACCAGGCCCATACGCACCTACAAAAACACACATCTCCCTTCCCAGCTTCACCTTCATCCACATTATCCTTGAAGAAACCTCCTTTCACTCCACTACACGTTTACCTATCTCTTCACTTACTAGAATAGCCACCCCTTCTCTTACTCGTCCTCTTTTCACTCCTTCACTCCTGAGAACCTCCCAGCTACACTCCCGAACTCACACTCACCCCTCCCTTTCAACTTAGTTTCACTTAATGCCAACACATCCATCTTTCTTCTCACAAACATACTGCCTATCTCTTCCCTTTTACTCTCATCTGTACTACATCTACGCACATTAAAAGACCCAAACCTTAGGGTAATGGCTGGAAAAACCCTAGACCCTCTTATGCCTTTACTTTTTTTATGAATCCTGTGGGGCTACAGGCAGCAGGATTCCTAATTCTATCCCTCGTCCTTTTTTTTTTTTTTTTTTTTTTTTTTTTTTTCGCCTCGTCCGACTCAAGTGGGAAGGCTCGGTGGCAGCATTCTTTTCCCTCATCACAGGGTAGGCGAAAAAAGGAAATGAATGTTAAGAGAAATTGTACAGGACAGTAACAAGGTGTTGGGGGACAGCATAAGGGAGGGACAGTCGCAATATAATGAAAGTGTCATCATTTCTCTATGAACAGTCTTCCTCTATGACAGACAAAATGATGTGTGACTCTGGTCCGTAGGGGCGCCCCATATAGACCCTAAAGTATCAACTGCATGCTACTTGTACAAAAATAAATTATTCATGGACAATTCTGGTGAACTATGATACAATATAATTCTTTTCAAACAAGATACAAAACAGTTACATATAGTAACGAGTAAAATATAAGAACAGTTTTGGTAATAAGTGGGAAAGGTACAATACAAGAGAGTGCCAAGAAAGCTCGTACTTACGTTCAAAGGTAGGTGTGGAAAATTACAAGCATGAAATGTAGTGAGCGTTATATATATATAGATGGGTCGGCCGGCCGGCACTCAAAGGGGGCAATAATGTGACCGCAGAGGTCAGGGGAGGAGGCAGCGGTTACTGGAGGGGGGGGGAGAGCCGGGGCTCTCTACTCCCACCCTCCCTCTCCTCCCTCGCCTCCCTCGCCCCCCCTCCTTCCTCGCCCCCCTCCTCCACTTCCACCTCCACCCCCTCCTCCCCTTCCCCTTCTTCTGTGTGTGTGTGTGTGTGTGTGTGTGTGTGTGTGTGTGTGTGTGTGTGTGTGTGTGTGTGTGTTTCTTTCCAAATGCATGTAGGTATATGCATAGGTGTGTGTATTTCATTATTTTCTCATTATCGTCATTAGTCTACGGTGAAGGTGACTTCGGGAACAGTCATGGTCTCGATGGAACCTCGCACTTCAGTAACTTTTTCCATGCACTGACAATTATCTGTACTTCCTAAGTCTTTCATTTCTACCATTTATACTGAAGAATAGACTTTGGGCCATGAAAAAAGTAATAATTTTATTTTGTGTCTATGAACTCATCATTTGACATCTAATCTGAGTAATTCATTACATCAGTTGTGTGGTTCCTTTGAAGAATGATGATAATGATTCTATTCATTAATTATCAAAAATAATTAACTTAACTCCAACTGTAAATGATGATTATCATCATTTCTACATTAGACTCAGCACCATATTCATTAACATGAGTTCAAGT
>NC_134793.1:29076485-29081485 GCF_046742065.1 Oratosquilla oratoria | reverse complement strand
GGGAATTTATTATGGTCCCTTAAATACTCATTGCTTAAAACATAGGAGGTCAATCACTAATACGGGGAAGGAAGAGAAAAGGGAAATGGGAAGTAAAAGGAGAATTGTATAAGATATATACGACCAAGAGAGGACGAGGAGGACATGGGAGAAAAGGGAAGAGGGCAAAAAGGCAGGAGGAGGAAAGAAAGGTGAAGAAAAGAGGGTAAAAAGAGACGGAACAAGCGGGAGGAAGTGGGAAGAGAGCGAAGAATAACAGAATAAGTCTTGAAGGAAAGTTGTAGACGCGAGTGAGCGAGAAGGACGAAAAAGAAGAGGAATATAAAAACCAAGAAAGAAGAAGAAGAAGAAGAAGAAGAGGTGTTCAGCAAAGAGCAAGAAGAGAAGGTCGAAAGAGACTCGTAAAGAGAAAGAATACAAAGGAGAAGTTAATGAAGTCCAACAAGTGAATGAAGAGGAGGAGGAAGAAGAGCCAAGACAAGACACGAGACCTGAAGGAGGAGAATAACGGAGAGCTCAGGTTAACAAGAGGAGTGATGAAAGGAATGAAAAAGCCAGCCAGAGAGGAACTGTAACCTAAGTGGATTTTTCATCGACCACAAAATTTTAGAAAAAAAAAAAAATAGTTTGATGGTAAACTGAAGAATGGTAAGGGTGGGCTCTCTCTCTCTCTCTCTCTCTTTTTCTTTATATACACATATATATATATATATATATATATATATATATATATATAATATAATATAAATGTGTGTGTGTGTGTGCGTGTGTGCGTGTGTGTGTGTGTGTGTATTGTGATTTATTCGCATATGTATATATATATATATATAATATATATATATATATATATATATATATATATATATATATATATATATAAGATTGAAGGTGAAAGAAGTAGACTACTTCTTTCACCTTCAATCTTATTTGTCATAATATAGTCAATGTGTGTGTGTGTATGTATGTGTGTGTGTGTGTGTGTGTGTGTGTGTGTGTGTGTATGTGTGTGTGTGTGTGTGTGTGTGTATCTACGTATATATAAAAAGCACCGGAAAATTCGGAATTCTCAACTTGTTACATCACCCCAGATAACGTCTAAAAATAGACGAAAAGGTGGATGTAGAAATTTACCTTACGAGGACAAGCTTAGGCACCTTAACTTACACTCTATGGAAAGACGCAGAGAACGGGGTTATATAATAAAGACATTCAAGTGGTTCAAAAGGCTTTAACAAAGGTGATACAGAAAGGATCATTATACAAAAATAACAAAACAGGACATGCTTCAATGGATTTAGATTGAATAAATTTAGGGATCATTTGTAGTATTCCACCCCCCACACGCGCGCGCGAGCTCCCTTGCTGGGGTGGACATTCTACAGTTGATTATGGCTCGTGATGGATTACCTAACCTAGCCTTAACTAACCTAACCTAATTTAACCTAACCTAATCTAACCTAACCTAATCTAACCTCACCTAAGTTGACCTCACCTAAGTTGACCTCACCTAACCTAATCTAACATAACCCAATTTGACCTGACCTAACAAACCTAACCTAGATTAGCCTGACCTAACATATCCTAACTTAACCTAACCTAACCTAAATTAACCTGACACACACACACACACACACACACACACACACACACACATATATATATATATATATAGATATATATATATATATATATATATATATAAGATTGAAGGTGAAAGAAGTAGACTACTTCTTTCACCTTCAATCTTATTTGTCATAATATATTCAATGTGTGTGTGTGTATGTGTGTGTGTGTGTGTGTGTGTGTGTGTGTGTGTGTGTGTGTGTGTGTGTGTGTGTGTGTATCTACGTATATAGAAAAAGCACCGGGAAATTCGGAATTCTCAACTTGTTACATCACCCCAGATAACGTCAAAAAATAGACGAAAAGGTGGATTTAGAAATTGACCCTACGAGGACAAGCTTAGGCACCTTAATTTACACTCTCTAGAAAGACGCAGAGAACGGGGTTATATAATAAAGGCATTCAAGTGGTTCAAAAGGCTTTAACAAAGGTGATACAGAAAGGATCATTATACAAAAATAATAAAACAGGACATGCTTCAATGGATTTAGATTGAATAAATTTAGGGATCAATTGTAGTATTCCACCCCCCACACGCGCGCGCGAGCGCCCTTGCTTGGGTGGACATTCTACAGTTGATTATGGCTCGTGATACATTACCTAACCTAGCCTTAACTAACCTAACCTAATTTAACCTAACCTAACCTAACCTAATCTAACCTCACCTAAGTTGACCTCACCTAACCTAATCTAACATAACCCAATTTGACCTGACCTAACCAAACCTAACCTAGATTAGCCTGACCTAACCTATCCTAACTTAACCTAACCTAACCTAACTTAACCTGACACACACACACACACACACACACACACACACACACACACATATATATATATATATATATATATATATATGTATATATATATATATATGTATATATATATATATATAATATGTATATATACATGTATATATATATATGTATATATATACATATATACATGTGTGTATATATATATATATATATATACAGTATATATATATATAATATACGTGTATATGTATATATATGTATGTGTGTATATATATATGTATATATATGCATATATATGTATATATATGCATATATATGTATATATATGTATATATACATATATGTATATATATATAATATACATATATATGTATATATGTATATATATATATATATATAACACATACACTTGGGCGCACACAAGCAAACAGGCAAACAAACAAAATGAGAGAGAGAGATAGAGAGAGAGAGAGAGAGAGAGGGTGGTAAAGCGAGCAAGAGCGACAAGCTACGAAAGAGAGGAAATACGACGACGCTAACGACGAGTCCAGGTGATCGTCATGTAACCAGCATCCTCCTCCTCCTCCTCCCCCTCCTACTCCTCCTCCTCCTCCTCCTCCTCCTCCTCCTCCTCCTTCTCCTCCTCCTCCTCCTCCTCCTTCTCCTCCTTCTCCTCCTACTATTTTCTAGCTTCCTCTTCCTTCTCCCCTCCTCCTCCTCCTTCTACTATTTTGTAGCCTTTTCTTCCTCCTCGTTCCTCGTCCTCCCATCCTCCTCCACCTCTTCTTCCTCTTCCTCCTCCTCCTCCCCTCCTCCTCCCCTCCTCCTCTTCCTTCTCCTCCTCTTCCTTTTACTCTTCCTATTCTTTCTCCTTCAGCTCCTCTTCATCTTTCTTCTCCTCCCCTCCTCCCTTCTTTCTTTTATTTTTCTTCCTCTTCTTCCTTCTCCTTATCCTCTGAAATAGTGAACATTAAAGAAAGGAACAGTCACGTATGCGAAATAACTGTTACATGAAATAGAAAAAATATAAGAGATAATCTTAAGAATGAAATTAAATAAAAAGCAAACAAAAAGGAGAGAGAGAGAAAAAGTAAACTGAGAATGGAAGGAAAATGGGAAAAAGAAAGACAAAGAGAAGGAGAAGCAGGAGAGATAGAAGGAGGAGGAGGAGGAGGAGGAGGAAAAGGTGGAAGGGGAAGAGGTGGAAGAGCGTAAAGAAAAGGAGGAAAAAGTGAAGAAGAAAGAGGAGATGGAGGAGAAGAAAAGGAGAAGTCAGAAGGAGAGGAGGTTGTCAATACTGAAAAAGAGGAAAATGACAATGAGGAAGAACAAGAAAGGGGAAGGAAGGGGAAAAGAAAAAAGAAAGTTTTGAAGATGTATGAAGACGAAGAGAAGAAGCAGAAGAAGAAGAAAAAGACGACAACGACGAAGGAGAAGAGAAAGAAGACGACGACGACGAAGAAGAAAAAGAAGAAGAAAAAGAAATTGGAAAAGGAAAAGAAAAGAAAAGAAGAAGAACAGGAAGAAGAAGAAGAAGAAGAAGAAAAGGAATATAAAGAGGAAGAAAAGGAATGTAAAGAGGAAAAAAGAAATATAAAGAAGAAGAAGATGAAGAAGAAGAAGAAGAAAAGGAATATAAGAAGAGGAAAAAGAAGATGAAGAAAAAGAAAATGGAAAAGGAAAAGAAAAGAAAAGAAGAAGAAGAAGAAAAGAAGAAGAAGAAGAAGAAGAAAAGGAATACAAAGAAAAAGAAGAAGAAGAAAACTGACACCAAAGCAACTCAAACAGGAACAACAACAACAACAACAACTACGACAAGAGGATCCACACCAACTGCAGCAACATCATTGACAGCACTGACTTGGTACCAACAAGGAGAACATCAACGAGGAGAGGAACAATACGACGAACTACTAGGAAGGAAGGAAAGGAAAGAGAGAGAAGCTGGAGTGAAAATAGAAGGAACGAGTGAGGCTGGAGTGACACGGCAACATTTGAGAGGAAGGAAGCATCATCATTATTATTATTGTTATTATTGTTGTTGTTGTTGTTGTTGTTGTTGTTGTTGTTGCTGCTGCTGCTGCTGTCGATCATCATCATCATCATCATCATCATCATCATCATCATCATCATCATCATCATCATCATCATCATCATCATCATCATCATCATCATCATCATCATCATCATCATCATCATCATCATCATCATCATCATCATCATCATCATCATCATTTTTTCATCCTCATCATCATCATCATCATCATATCCATTATCGTCGTCGTCGTAATTATTATCATTATTATTATCATTGATTATCATTATCGTTATCATTATCCACGAGAAGCTAAGATAAGAGTGAAACAAGGATGGTGGGTGTATACTGTGATTAGGCTACCACCCCTTATAAATGGGAAGAAGTTCTTGGTATATAGATAGATAAGTCATTAGTAGCATTAGTATCGTTATTATTAATATCATCATTATTGGGTTATATATAGTAAACATTGTTAAACCATTGATGTGGAAAAACTTCATTCCTTCTCCCTTCCTGTGATGCATGATGATGCATTTGGTATTCTGTTTATCAATTATTTTCGTGTTGTATTTTCATACCTT
>NC_134793.1:29071485-29073985 GCF_046742065.1 Oratosquilla oratoria | reverse complement strand
AGGCTCGCTGGCCGAGCGGTTTAAGGCCTTGTTACTTGCGGCGTACGTCGAGGTAATGGGGGTTCGAAACCTGTCAGGGGCGAGTTGAGCCTGAGGCCTGGTTCATTAGATTCCGGCTACAAAGTATAAAAAAAAAAAAAAATAGGAGTAATTTGGTTTGTGGTGCCAAAAGGAACTCAGACGAGGATGTTTTGATTTTTCATCGCGAAGGATTTTTTTCGAAGGGGCAAATATATTTTTCTGTCTGATTGTTTTCTGTTATCATAAGTCAAACTTCTGCAAACGAATTGTGACCCTAGGGGAGGCTTCCTTGGGAACCAGGCACGGTTCTCGATCGTTTGCGTCTCAGTACAACTCCTCCTCCAAAGCTTGGAAACGATCACATCCATCATCTTTTCGGCCACGTTCCCACGACAGCCACACCACAGCAACTTTCAAGAACTTCAGCGCACCCTCACCGATCAAACACATTTTTTATTCTCCAACTTGTCCAACTTATCAAATTATAAAGTTACTTTCGACCAAGGAAGGAGCTTAATAAGTTAGATATAACATTACCGTTTTTATTATGGGGCAAAGGAAAAGGACCATGCAAATTGTTTGGGCTCTACGAAAAATTGAGAAATCGATCGAAAAAACAAAACAAATGGAGAGCCTAGGAAAGATAAAAAAAAATAATAAGTGTTTAAGGGTCTTTCCTTTAGAAAAATGTTAGGAAACGTTCACAGACTAATAACGTTGCATGGAAATATTATGCAAACAAATGCAATGCTCTCCAAACCATCAAACGTTCATCACACATGCACAGATTAATTATTAGTTACAGGATTTATGTTATCAGAAAGCTAAGAATCTCTTTTCCTTCCAATTTTACTTATGTACTTGTACCTTGAGTAATGTTTTGTCAGAGTGACAATACTTACACTTATTTTAGAAAATTAGGTGACTTTTACAACAATGTTTTCATGCATTTTTCTTAGTGTACATGTATACCAAACAGGGCTGTATTGTGCGGTCTGTTGCAATGTAATTTCTTTTCTAGTGTATAAATTCTTTAGGCGATCTCGCTGTCCGAATGTAAACGTTATATATTGAATTATCTTCTATGCATGACATAATCATGAAAAATCTTAAAAAAAAAAAAAAAAAACAGGGTGTGGAATAGAACCGACGCTTAACCGCAATCTATAACAACCAAAAAACAACAACACAGGGCAATGCGAATTTTCTTGAAGTAGATCCCTTCACATTAAAGACTGTTTGATTTACGAAATGACTGATTACTTGAATTCTAGATTGATTTACTGGCAAATACAATCCAGTTCTTTAAATGTATGGTACTGAGCCAGACATGAATTCAGTCATCGAACTCTAGGGTTGGACTGACAGTCTGGGCTTGGACTTGGGTGGTGGACTAGGCTTCTGCCAAGTTCTCTCTTACTTGCCCTCGGTTTACGCAGACTCGAGCTCGATGCTCCTGGACACTTGTAAGATATAGACCCGACTGCAAGACTGGTATATATATACACATATATATATATATATAATATATATATATATATATATGTGTGTGTGTGTGTGTGTGTGTGTGTGTGTGTGTGTGTGTGTGTGTGTGTGTGTGTGTGTGTATTATATGTGCATATATAAATATATATATATATACACACACATATATATATATATATATAAATAAATATATAATATATATACACCACGTTTGTATCCATGCGTGTGTGTATGTGTGCGCGCGCGCGTGTCCTTTGTCCAAATATGGTTTTTGCGTTCTCGATATTTTGATCACGTGAGCAAGTAAACCTCACGACTGCATTCCCTCCCTGCTGGCTGAATCGCAAGACAAAGAGCGAGAATGTGCCGAACACGGTTGACATCTGAGGTTAAACCCCCAAAAAGCAAATCCCTCATCATTATGGAATGTGGTTGACCACATCCCTAGGGCCACCAGCCACACAGTCGGCAATCCACACAAGTAGTGCCCTGCAATATTTTAATTTGAACGTTAGATCAATTAACAAAAGTAATTACAGTTCTTAATTCAACGTGGAATTAAATCAACATTCAATTGGTAACCATTGTGATAAAAGGAAAGGTCCAATGAGGCGTGATATACACAATAAATTTATGTAAATGTGAAACATGAATCACGCCTAACGTAAAATCTAATTATGATATCCATATTGTAATGCTAGACTCAAAAAATATATGAAGGCTTAAAAAATGCAGCCCCACAAATCGCATAAAAATTTGTGATCGATGTCCGTGCACTGCCCAACAAGGAAAGTATGCGCATACTTTCTGTAAATATGTTTGTAGGTTTGTATTTGATACATGTTTTATACGGTAATAGGCACGTAAAGGAAATATTTTTTTTAGGAAGTAACAACCTAGATATTAGGATATTGTAAAATATGTGTGTGTGTGTGTGTGTGTGTGTGTGTGTGTGTGTGTGTGTGTGTGTGTGTGTGTGTGTGTGTGTGTGTGT
>NC_134793.1:29046485-29063985 GCF_046742065.1 Oratosquilla oratoria | reverse complement strand
GAATGGTCTACCTACGCAATCCCGGTAGACTTACGTCAACTTATTGACAACTCCCTTCGCGATATCCTCTTGCAGTTTCACCAATCCACTGAATCTAGAATCCTGAAGAAACTTATCCACCTTAACCATGGTCCCCTCTACCTGCCTCAACACAGAGATGGCTACGTCAACCTTACTAACTACAGTCCTACATCCGACCAGATCAAGTTTTTGAACATGGGTCTTAACTGCCACGCCCTGAAAAAACCAGGTCGCCATCAGAAGAGAGTGGAGATTGAGATCCTCCTTGAGAACATTTATGCCCTGGAAAAGCTTGGTAAAGTCTCCACAACCCCCAACTTACCAGCTGATTTGTTGTCTGAAGCAGGTAAGTCTCGAGGCTCTTTCAAAAGTCAATTAATCGACGAGAACCTAAAGAAAGCCGCCAGAGAACTCCAGGAAAATGAACACATCGTTGTTAGGAGAGCAGATAAATCCGCGGTGTATGTCCTTATGACAAAAGAAGAGTACCTGCAGAAAATGAGTACGATCCTTGGAGACACTTCCAAATTCCAAAGAATTTCCCAGGATCCTTCCAACAAGTTGAAAGTGAAGTGTAACAACATCATCGACACCATCAACGCCAAAAAAGGAGGAATACACTTACAACGCATAACTGGAGAACATGGACCCGGGTATGCATATGGAAACGTAAAAACACACAAGCCCCATAACCCCCTTAGACCAATTATCAGCCAAATTCCCACCCCGACCTATGGTTTAGCCAAGAGACTCCACGAACTCCTTATCCCATATGTACCTAGTTCCTGGTTGCTGAAGTCCCCTAAAGAATTTATTGACCTTCTTCACAACAAAGCCCCTACAGGTCTTATTGCCTCGTTAGATGCTGAGAGTCTCTTCACAAATGTCCCCGTGAATGAGACCATAAACTTCATCTTAGATGAGGTTTATCACTCCAATCATGTTCCCTTGGATATTCCGGAAACTTTGCTTCGTAAACTTCTAGAAGCGTGCACGACTGAATCCCCGTTCCGCGGACCGGACGGTAAGCTGTATAGACAGGTAGATGGTGTGGCGATGGGGTCCCCTCTCGGAGTCCTTTTCGCCAACTTCTACATGGGTTTAGTGGAAAGACGAGTTTTCTCAGATCCTTTAATTCGCCCACACTCCTATGGTAGATACGTGGACGATATATTCGTTGAAGCAAGAGACCATACACATCTACAAGAACTATGTGAGGCATTCGCTACTAACTCTTGTCTCAACTTCACAAGTGAACGTCATGCTGATGGTTCTTTGCCCTTTTTAGATATCTTTGTAAAGCCCAACGCAAGTAGATTTACCACCACTGTATACGTTAAAGGCAAAAACAAGGGTAGATGTTTAAATGCGGATTGAGAATGTCCTGCAGCCTACAAGAAAAGTGTCATACTTTCATACGTGAACAGGACATTCACGCACTGCTCCACATTGCCTTTTTTACATCAAGAGCTTCAACGCTTGCAGCAAGTCCTGGTTAACAATGAATTCCCCGATAAGGACGTGCAAAAAGTCATCCGACGAAAAATGGAGAAATACCTAAAGCATGACACCATCCCTCCCGAGAAACCCCCCTCAATTATTCTTAATTACAGAGCTTTTATGAGTACAGCTTACCGAACGGACGAAAGAATCCTCAGGGAAATTGTTGAACGCGGTGTACAACCATCCGACCCTGGAGAAAAGCTGGAGCTTCGGGTTTATTATAAGAATTTTAAAACGTCAAACCTCATCCTGCGAAATAACCCGACCCGTAACCTCAACCCACTACGGAGGAGTAATGTCATCTATGAGTTCATCTGCCCGCACGAAGACTGTAAACTTCGTCCTAAATCTTACATAGGAATGACGACCACTTCTCTCTCCAGAAGATTAACGTGCCATCTACAAGCTGGTGCCCCGAAGAAACATTTTTCGGAAAAACATAACTCCTCCCTGACTAGAAAGATCCTGGTGGAAAATACAAAGACCATCGACTCCGCACATAACTTTCATCGTCTGGAGATCCTGGAGGCCCTCCATATTCGAGAGAAGGCTCCATCCATAAATGTACAGGGAGGTACAACCTCCGTGGCTCTAGCTTCACTGGGTGGACAACTGACCCTCCCAGCACCCCACGGAGTGCCACGGACGTAATTCCCACATAAGATCTTTGATCTTTCTTCACTATTTTGTATAAGCTTTCCCAGTTCACCTATTGTCATATATATAAATTGTTTCCATTACCATTTAAATGTACTTGAAAATGCTCTAAGAAGGGCGAAACGTCGTATAATACACAATATGAACTTCGGCAATCTTTTATTCCGACTTCATGAAGAACAAAGAAGCACTATTAGAAAGGTTGAATCCTTCAACAAGAAGCTTATTCTTGCACAAGCAGCGGTCAAATTTAATTCTATATATATATATATGTATATATATATATATATATGTATATATATATATATATATGTATATATATATATGTATATATCGTATATATTATATATATGTATATATATATATTAATATATATACATATATATATGTATATATTTATATATATATACATATATATACATATATATATACATATATACATATACATATATATATTATATATATATATATATATAATATATATATATATATATATATATATATATATATATATATATATATATATATATTCTTATTCATATCGTATGACAAACAATCGTTTAAGGGATATGTTCCTCCATAGGAAACCGATCAGATCAGGAAATCTGCATAAATGGTCTCCTTCCCGGGAGGAGGAATGCGCAACACATTCGTAAGGGGATGTGCGAAATGGTGTGAACGAAACAAATTACTTTTTGCGACCTCACGTGCAAGGAACGGTGGAGCGAAATTGCAGAGGGGGGTGTGTGGTGGAGTGGGAGGTGGGGGGGGGGACGTGTACAGGATAGCACGAAATTGCATTTGCAACGCACGGGATCGGAAAGGTACGAGTAGATGTTAGCTGAATGACACACACACACACATACACACACACACGGACACACACACACGCACACACACACACACACACACACACACACACACACACACACACACACACACACACACAGAATATGTGGAATATATGAAAGCGTAATATTGCACAAAGCCACTTGCAATGGAATGAATTTACGTCGATGGGCTAAAGTGAATGATATAAGTGCGATGGAATACGGCGCCCGCAATGGGATATTTGGTCTACATTCTGAGTTATTATGTTGTGGTCGAATTTCATCAAAACCAGTTGTAGCGGAGGTATAATAGAATTCAAAAGTGCTCACCATTCCATTTTGGGGTGGAGATTATCAGAGCGTGACTCTGGTCCGTAAGGGTATCAGTAAAGTCCCTAAAATAACATAAGGACATAAGAATGAAGGAGACTGCAAGAGACCATAAGACCTACACTAGACAGTTCCATGACTGCATAAAATGCAAAAAATGCGTAGCGAATACCACATATAGGGATGAAAGAAAGAGTTGGAAGTTTCAGAATGAACTAAAGGATTGTGTATTAACATCACCAAGCTTGATGTTGTAAAAATTACCTTCACCAAACTTTTAAGTTGTTAGGGCTACCGCTACCAAATAAGAACGAATACAAAATAAAGGACAGCGAGGAAGCCGCCAGGGTAAATAGTAATGACGTGGCGAAAATGTTGGCTGTAAAAATCACCGTAACGGAGGGAGGAAGTAGTGGGGGGGGGGGGAAGGGGGGAAGGGAGGTGGAGGAGGACTTCAGTACTTAAACAGGAGGTAATCGCTCGCTTGCGTAAGGTCTATCATGGGTAGGAAGAAAGCATTCCTCCCCCGTCCCCCGTCCCCCGTCCCACGTAAGGATAATCAGATGGAATGATACCACTGGCCGAGACCGTTCCAGTACCCTGTTAGAGCTGGAATACAAAAGACACAAACGAAACTTCGCAAATGTCTTCGAAAAAAATCCGAGATATAGACGTTCATATGAATAATTAAGATGAAGATTGTTGAGACGGAATGGAAGCGTTATTGAAAATGAAATTGTTAAATCATATATATGGTGAAACGTGATGTAATATATGAAAAGGCTGAACAAAATACGCCTTTTTTCTTGAAACTATGAAATTAAACTCAATGTAGCAGAAGAAGGCGGAAGGGGAAAGGAAGGGACTTGAAGGGTAAAGAGGGGAAGGAGAAAAGGGGACGGGGATGGAAGGGGAAGGAGGACAGAGCAGTGGGAGGGGGGAGGGGAGAGGGAGACAGAGGGAAAGAAAGGAAAGAATGGGAGGGAAAGAGGGGTAGAAGGGGGAGTAAGGGGGGGAGAAGGGAGAGAAGGGGGAGAGTAAGAGAAAGGATAGAAAAGAAAAAGGGGGAAAGGGATCAGAAGAGAGATAAGCAAAGAGGGAATAGAGAGAAGGGATGGTAGAGGGAAAGCAGAGGAAAGAGGGGGAAAAGAGAAAGAGGGAATGAGAAAAAAAGAGTAGAGAGTGAGAGGAAGGAAAGAAAATGGGACAGTGAATAAAGGGGGAGATGAAGACTAAGAAAAAGATCAAATGACGAGGGACATAGGTGAGACAAATGGCAATGAAAAGGAGACAAGTGACAAGGAAGGAAGATGGAAACTGAGGTATGAAAGAAAGAAGAAAACACGACAAAGAAGTAACTAAAAGACAGAAAAAGGACAAAGAATTGTAAGCAAGAAATTGAAAAAGGGGATAAAGAGAAGAAAGTTGGGAATCAATGAAAAAACAGAAGAGGACGAAGAAGAGTAAGTAATGAAACGAGGAAGAAAAAATGAAATCGAATAAAAGAGAAATAATATTGTAGAGGAAGAAGAAGAAGGAGAGGAAGAAGAAGAAGAAGAAGAGAAAAAGGAAAGGCGAGAGGAAGAAGGAGAAGAAAAAGGAAAAGAAAATACAAGTAAAGAAGAAGAAAGAACAAAGAAAAGGAGAATGAAAACCATAAAGAAAAAGTAGTAAGAAAAATAAGACGCAACAGCAAAAAACACCAAAAGAAGTAGTGCCTACTACAACAAAAAGAAAAGGAACATAGATTGGTTTGAGGAATGAGGACTAAAAGACATAGAAATGTCACGTAAGCTGAGGAGTAAGAGAAGGAAGAGGAGGAGGAGAAGAGGGAGGAGGACGAGGAGGAGGAGGAGGAGGAGAAAGGTTAAAGTCAAGACCGACGTGAATGAGAAGAGATGGAGAAGAGTGCCAAGAAGACGTCTTCGAAAGAGTTAGTTGGAAGACAAAGGAAAACTAAAAATCCTTTTCGGACAGCGTCTCTCTCTGCCTCTCTCTCTCTCTCTCTCTCTCTCTCTCTCTCTCTCTCTCTCTCTCTCTCTCTCTCTCTCTCTCTCTCTCTCTCTCTCTCTCTCTCTCTCTCTTATTCTGGTTGTATCCAGTCTATTCTATTCGTAGCTTTGGTGTCCTATCGATAGTGAGGTGGACAGAAGCTTTTTCGATTAACCTTGCCAGGTCGTATTTTTCTTTTTCATTGCGGCTGTCTGAAGGCGATCTCGTTGACGTACTCTTGTCGGCAGTGGAGAGGGTCAGAGGAGGAAGACGCAAGAAGAATAAGAGTGAGCAGACCAAAAGGAAAGGAGGGAAGAAGAAGAAGAAGAAGAAGAAGAAGAAGAAGAAGGTGAAAGGCCTACGCCAGGAGACGCTAAGTAACTGCGGCTGAAGCCGCCACCTTTGCCCTATTCGCTTTGACTATTGGGTCAGGTCGCAGTCACTGCTGGGAATCGGAGGAAAGGAGTGCGGGATTCGAACCCACAGCTAAGCGAGTACGATACCAGAACGCTTCCGATTATCCTACAGGCGTAGAGGGAGAAGAAGGCAATTTAAAAGAAGAGAAAGAAAAAAAGAGAGAGGAGGGAGAGAAAGAGAGAGAGGGAGAAAGGGGGAGGGAGAGAGAAAGAGAGAGGGGGAGAAAGAAGAAGGGGAGAAAGGGGGAGGGAGGGAGAAAGAGAGAGGGGGAGAAAGAAGAGAGGGAGAGACAGAGAGGGAAAGAGAGAGAGAGAGGGGGAGAAAGGGAGGGAGGGAGAGAGAGAGAGAGGGAAAGAGAGAGAGAGAGATAGGAAACCCATAATAACAATATCAATAAAAGCTTGAGAACTTGTAAATGAAGAAGAAGAAAGAGAACTAGGAGGATGAATAAGAACATAAAGCTTTCGTAATTGTGCTGAAGAAGGAAGAGCTCAAGGAAAAGAAAAGGAAAAACGCGGAAAAGGAAAAGAAGTAAAGACGAGGAAAGAAGGAGCGGGGGGAATGAAAGTAGGAAAGGAGAAGAAAGAAGGAAGGCACAAGGGAAGGAAGGAATAGACAAAAAAGCGAGAGGAGAGTTGAAGGGATAGAGAGTGAGAGAGCAGGTGTTGAGGGAAGAGAGTGAAGAACAAAAGTCTTTACGAAAAAAAGGTAAATAAAATAGGAAGGAAAGGGAAGGTGGGGTAAGCGGAAACTGTAGGAAAGAGATTAGAAAAACGGAGAAATAAGAGGGAAAGTGCATTCAAAAGACATCGCGAGAGAGGATGGACAAGTGAAACAGGTTGTAGGAAAGAGGACGAAAAGGGAAGACAAAACATATTGGAACAAAGGGGTAGAAGATCTAGGGAGGGGGGAAAGAGAGAGGACAAAAATAGACGAAACCTGCTGAGTATAGAAAAAGAATATTGATAAAGAGGAATAAAGGATAGTCGAGAAAGGAAAGGAAGACAAAGTTCCGATGAAAAAAGAGGACGCTTCTAGACCAAAAAGAAAAGAAGAAAAAAAAAAATTATTCTGTCCCACAAGCGAGACTAGCTGACCTCTTAACACGTGACATTAAAAGTAAATTGCTAAGATGAAGTAAAAGTGAGTTAAGTATTCACAAACAACACGTTGGTAAAGCTTCTATCTGGAGAGATATAAGAGTGGAGTTCCACAAGGCTCCGTTTTTGGTCCGTTACTGTTCATAGTATATATTTACTGAACAGATCACGGAATGAAATCATCCACAATCTAATTTGCTAATGATACAATAAAGCTGTGCAAAATAGCAAATGTCCACTCAGGTCAACTAGATATTAAAGTTGCTCTTGATAATGGAACATAAATCTGGACTGATTTTCCATCCATTTCTCTCGGACAAGAGATAATGATGGAGAAAAAAAAAATAGACATCCGCCACATTAACGCCACTTTTTACTCTCCCAACCTTTAGCTTCCGTATCTCTGCCAGAATATAGTACCTTCATATCTTTTCTATTGATATTTTTATCATCACTGTTCTCAGCTTAGGGGACAAGCGTCATATATTTTTATTCTATTTCGTCTTCTTTTTTACATTTAACCAGTCCGCTTGCTTATTTTCTTTTTCATTATTTTTATTTTCCTTCTTCTAAAGGAGGTTCTGGAATGTTCTTCCTTCTGACAACCTCCCACCTTAAATACTTCTGACGGGAAATTTTCATCTCACTCCCTCTGAATCAGCAGTATTATAGTTTTTCTACGTGATGATTGCAGGATTTTTACAGCTATTTATTTATTCATCTATTAATTTATCTCTTCATCTGTTTATTCGTTTATTTATTTATCTACTTATTTATCTAGTTGTTTATTAATTTATTTTCATTTATTAATCCATTATTTTATCTGTTTATCAGTCTATTGTACACATTTGTGTATCTATTTTATTCATTCATCTATTTATCTATTTGCATATTATCTAATTATCCCTTTATTTATTCATTTACTTATTTATTCATCTGTTCACTTATTCATATTTATCTTATTCATCAATTTATATTTCATACATTTATTATTCTTTTGTTTTTCTCTTTATTCATCTGGTTGTTTTGTAAGTTATTCACTTATTTATTCTTCTGTTTATTCAGATATTTGTTTATTTATTTATTTCTCTATTTATCAATTCATCTATCAATTCATTTATCTATCTATATATCTATTGATTTATCTAATATATATATATATGTATATATATGTATATATATATATATATATATATATATATATATATATATATATATATATATATATATTCTTTCTATCTATCTATGCATTTATTCAAAATTTTATTTATCAATCTATTCATATATCAAGATACCTACTTTTCATCAATTTATTCATTTGTTTCTTCATTTGTATGTTCACTTGTTTATTCATTTCTATTTTCATTTGCCCAGTTGTCATTTCTATCATTTTTTACTATACTGTTGCATATAAAAAGAGGAAAGGACGAAGAAGGAAGGATGGAACAAGGACAGAATGGAAATAGAGAGAAAAGGGGATGCGGAGAAAAGTGAGATTGAAAGCCAAGTCAAGGAGAAGAAATTAGAGAGTAGGATAAAGCGAGGAAATTGGAATCAAGGAGAACAAAGACAGAAAGAGGAGACGATGGAATAGAATGGCTAAATAAAATGGTCGAAGAAAGAAAGAGGGAGACAGAGAGAGAGAGAAATGGAAAGTAGTGAGAAAAAAAAAAGATAAAGAACGAGAACGATGGTAAGAAACAGAAGGAAAAGGTTAGTATTGATATAAACGAATAAAAAGTGGGGGAAGAGAATGTGGCAAGAGGTCATAAAGGAATCTGGTGTATAGTAAAGTTTAAATTGCAGACGGGTAGAGAAGAAAGGGAGAGGATGCGTCAGATACCAATGAAGTGACAAACAATGCCGTGGAAGTGGGAACATTGGAGATAGGAAGAGTCTGAGTGACTGACTTATTAATCATGGGGGGGGGGGCAAAGCATGCTATGCCTCCTTACTTTGTTCCTCAGGTCAAAGAAACACTCCTCTTGACCACTCGGAAATCACTCGAACGATCTCAGTCAGATTCTATTTAGGGAATCAAATGACTTTCGAAAATCTAATGAAGGAGAGTAGGAAGATGTAGACGGTAAGTTACAGACTGTAACAACAAGAAGGAAGAAGTAGATAGGGAAGTTGAGCATGTGGAGTACTATGGGACTAGGGAGTAATAGGAAATGGGAAATTAAGAGTATATGGATAAATCATATAAAACTATAAAGAAGGCAACATTGATCGGGAGATATTTAAGCATGGAAGACATTACAACAAGTGAAGAATTTAAAAACGAATAAGTTAATGGTAAAACATAAAAAGATAATCACAGCTTTCGATATATATGTACATATCAATCACTAACTAAAAAGTGACCATAGACCAATAACCTTAGATAATCAACAAAGGAATACAGAAATCAAAGAACAAGAATTTGATTCCTCACAAAATGCTCCTAGCTTCTGTGAAAGCAGAGACTAATGGCAGAGGACATTATCCTGTATACGACACGAAAGTCACGCCCCCTTTGACTGATTGAGTTCCACCACATCTTGACTCAAGCGGAAATATCTCTCCGGAGGTTGCCCACCAAAGCCCCATACAGCCACCGGAAAGCGACAATGATCACTAAATGATTTACAATCTCAGCTTTAACAACAACACCCAGTTGGCAAGCTTCATCTTAATAAAAAAAAAAAAAATGTATCTCCCTCAGTTATCAATTGTTAGGGAAAACTGAATTTCTTTCATTCAGGAGGAGGACTTTTCTTTCAGGACTTATGTGCCGTCCGTTTGCGTGGTAACATTGCAAGCAAATTCCACAACTCTACAATAGATACAGAAATACATCCCTATGGGTTTCGTTTCATTTGTATTTGATAGAATATTCAATACATTTGCAGTTCAGTTCCTCTACCTGTAAACACTGGTTCGTATCATCGTACGTATTCAAATAAAAAAGCTGCAAATGATTGAAGAGCAAGGGAATATTCAATCCTTTAGATATCTAACGTGCGCACGCGCGCACGCAAGCATTTAGTAAGGATAGAACGACCGACGTCTTCAGAGAACTCCCAAAGGACTCCTATTGTGTTTGACCTCACAGTGGTCATGTGGGCCAAGCGCATCTGACCTCACGCGGACATCTGGGCCGAGCGGCCGGACACCTGGTCGAACATTGCCAAACTGCAAAATCAGCATACGTCAAATATATTTATTAATTGTTTTCCCATTTGTAAATAAATTGTCCATGCATAGATACTGAGTGTCCATACTCAGTTCATGCATTGTACATTGTAGCAATAGGAGTAAGGCGTAGATATTAGAGAATAAATTGTATATAGCTAACTGTTGTGGTAACAGCCACCATGTGCATGTAAATATCACCATTGGCAACTGCTATAGTTTTCCTCGGGGTATGCTCCGATAATGTAGTCTAGGCGAAGAGAATAACGACCAAAAACCAGAACTTTATTTGTCCAAACGCCTCCAAACTCAATGTAGTTGTACATTACAACAACAAATCTACAAAAGCAAAGAATAATGCCTTTGGTGTAACAATCTCTGAAAGCCAAGGAATCGACAAAAGCTCGCGGAAATATGTAAATTTTCTTGAAAGGTTTAGTCCCCTGTCCTATCTGGTGCATGACAATAATGCATTCTGTCCTCCATAACTCAGGTGAATTTACAAGAACTCACGGGTAATGAAACACATCAGGAGAATGGACCATAGAAAAATATGTTAATTTTCTTACAGAGCTGCGAACGTTGTGATCAATTTGTAGACGTGCCTCTGCCATAAGAGAAGAGTGGTGTTACTATTCCGAAAAAAGAAGTAGAGAAGAAGAGGAGGAGGAGGAGGAGGAAGAGAAGAAGGAAGATGAGGAGGAGGAGGAGGAGGAGGAAGATGAGGAAAAAGAAGAAGACGATGCAAAAGAAGAAGAAGAAGAAGAGAGCTCTTCGCTAGTTGGGTTGACTTAGTTGACATGGTGAACTTCACTAACAGGGCTGCCTAGGACTGACCTCAGCTCCTTGACATGCTTCTTCATAGAAGTTCTCATGGCTGGCATCTTTATCCCCTTGAACTTTAGGGAAGTTGGTCGGTGTTCAGGAGGCTGGAGGCCTCGCTGCACTCTGTTCCACAACGTCCTGTGGTGACATTCTCAGGCGGGTCTTGTTCCTGCCAATGGGAATGGAGTTTAGTGAAGTTTCAAGAGTCATTTATTACTGAAAGAGTACGTTCCCTCTTCACTTTGGTTAAAGAGTTCCAATCTCGAGGGGAAAAAAACACTTATTTCTCGTACCTACAGTTTTATTAAAGATATAGATTTACGCCTAACGGTCGTGACACTGAAAGAGATGTTCATAGGGTGGCAACCCTTGTAAGTTTGGGGTGTCCCATAAATGACTCGGTGACGTGTGCACGCCTTAGTCAGCTTGGCTCGTTCAACGTAAAGACAAATATTTTCTTCAAGAACTTGTCCTAGGTATATCCGTATGTTCACACCTTTCACACAGAGCGTTCCTTAGAAGTCACCGCAAAAAAAAAAAAAAAAAAAAAAGTTGTATTGGACTGCACTAATTGCACCTTGGTAATAGAGAGGTCCCTATTACTCTGTCTTCTAGAATATCCCAGCACTAACAAATTGAAGCAATTATGAACATCAGAACCACACATGCAGAAACATTTTAGATTGCTATGTACAAAATGTAGATGTTGCAAGAGCCTGGAACATTAGAATAAATGGTGCATAAGTGCTATTCACTAAGTTAGAAATTACACTAGAAAGAAACATGTAGCTTTATGTTTATCCTTTCCATCGGCAGGTCGTCATGTGATAAGGCCTTGCATTAGTACATAACTAGCTAATCTCAAATAACAAGCATAAACATCTTATCAGCAATTGTCCAGTAAATCTTACTTGTTGGTTGATTTGGCATTGTTAGAAAGTCACCAACATTTAACTCAACAAATTATTACCCAAATCTCGCCCTTGTGTACACTATCTCTAGACCCTTAAAACAACTTTATGAGGGCGTGTGCAGCCCACCACAGCGTCCAAAGAAATAAGACTTAAGGGGCTGCCACAGTCTAACCATTCCTTTTTTAGCGCCACATAGAAATTGCTGTAGATGTCTGAGGTAAACCTGCCGCCAAAGACAACAAAATAAACAACAAGAGTGTGTTATGCCATAAGGCAAGAGCAAGATCACACTGCAACTCTGCAAGCTCCAGAAGGTATCTAAATTCATTTCTTCAACATTCGCAGTATCCACTCAACTTACTCTTTGTGGAACACCACATCTTATCCTCCAAATCTTATTCATCTCTCTCACTGAAACACAGATGTCTGGGCCTCTATTCGCTGTCTCCTACTGTTTATTAATTTCCAGTCCATAACTGTATGTTGTGCACATGTGCTCAATTATCTTCCCGTCTTGTGTATTCTTGAACATAAATGCTTAATTTTCCACAATCTAGTTCAAATAAGCTAGTTCCTTTTTCGAGACATACTTATATGTTGTATATCTCTAGGCTAAATCCAAAGGATATCCAGAATTCTTTGACTACCTAACTTTGGTGGAACACATTCTATCCCACTCGCCATTCTCTGAAATCCCTATACTGGAATATCTCAATGTTCACCTCTAAATTTGGCCCTCCTCGTATTTTACTGTTAAAAAACATGGGCTAGAAGTAGAGTCTACAGGAATATGGTGACAAGTTACAATAATTTGAATGAGCCTGTAACATAGTGCATGTGTACTTGTCCCGGGGTATATTCAAGCGTGGGGTTATCAATTTTATCGATTTTCCTGCCCAAGTCTTGGGCCTCCCTCGAAGGTTGCTCCGCGGTCTGGTAGATATGCCTGAAATCGATTTCCTCTAACACGGCGCTCATCTGACATACTGGGCTAACATCTATTGGAATCGCAGTTTTCTTTAAATATAGAACTCTCTCCAGATTAGTGCTGACGATGATGACTGGGCCACCCCATACAAGCCCGAGGTACGTCATATCCAGTCGGATATGACGTATATTGGATAGGATTTGTGCAAATCCCTTCAAAATATTTCTCGGGGTATCATTGAGCTGTTGGAACAATTGGTACACGGAGCCCAGTGCGGCTTTGGTGCCTGGTCATGGTAGGTTGGTTCGGCCGACCATGTTGGTTTGCCTGGTCTCCTTTGCTCCACCGACTCCGTAGGCTTGGTTGATTTGATCTACCTTGGCAACCCTGATTATTTAACCAATCTATTTAGGCCCTATTGCTCCACAGGCTTGCTTTTAGAAAAGGAGATAGGTTGCTGTGTTTTTTTCAGTCGCTCAGACCACCTACGAATCCATCTTGGATGCCATTCCTTGCAGTTAGAGCATAGGGTGATTATGGACACGCCTCTGTTGTATTCTTTGGGAGAGACTTCCGTTGTGTAGGACTGATGCACACGACACACTCATATGAGACCAGCAGTGACGTCCAAATATTTGACATTGCAAACAAATGAGAGGTTTTTGGGTGATATTCTTGAACTAGGAATGTCTCCCATATACCTAGATCTGCAAATACTGGTGCCGATCCCATAGAGACCACTTTGACCTGGCGACTGGCCACCTTTTCATTGTTGGTGCATCTTACCACATTTTCGACCTCAGGAAAAGATGTTAGGTGTCTCAGGATTATTCGCATCAGGTATCTAGAGGAAATTTCCTTTATGTTTCTCCTCTCAAAATCTTATTCTTGAATATTTACTACACTGGCTTTCTTAAAGTGTTTTGCGATGGCGGGTCAGCACGAACGTCTATCTAAGTTAGGCTTCATGCTGACCTTCAGCGGATTAGCTCCCTCTAAAGCCACCATCGCAGAGTAAGACATCGGATAGTCTTCAGAATTCAGCGTCTTGAGCTTTAGATAATTCCTTGGCTCCGTACATAGAAATCTCACAGGTGGTCTGTTTCCTTGGCCTCCAAGAAGGATCGAATACTCTTTCTCCCGCTTCATCTCATGACCTATTGTTGGTCATGAAGCTTTAGAGAGATGTCTCATCTCCTTCGCTCTCTTTCTTCATGTTTCTTACAAACGCACCGAGTGAATATCAACTGCAAGAACTGCAATGTGTGCAGTGAGCTAATGAATAAGATTACTACCAGGCACATATACAGGAACAGAGAGTCATTAGAAAAAAAGAGTGATGGGATCTAATTTTTCATCTTACCATTGAACACCAACTAGGAAAAACTGGCGGCTCGGAGTGTCAGGTAGGTACAATTGCTCAAAGTATTATGCCTGGCAAGCTCCACACCCATCAATTGTTTAGACAGTGCTCAAAAGGGTCGCATATTTTGAGTAGGGTCTCTTCAGGGCTACACAAGAAAGTCTGAGGCCATTTGCCTTATAATGTACCTTGGTATTCTCAAAAAATTTCTTTGCATACCTCTACTCTTTTTTTAGAGTCCGACTAATAAAAGGAAACAACGCTGCCAGTATAATAAAATTTGACAAACTTAATGGCGAGTATGGTATGGGTTACTGCTACGGAACCGTTAAAACATATAAACCTGGCAGTAAACTCCAATCCATAATCTCGCAAATCCTTACACCTACGTACAAACTTGCTGAGAAACTGTGCACCATCCTGACTCCTTACACACCTTCCACTTATAGTCTGCAATCTACATCCGATCTCCTCGACTTTCTCTAGACCAACCCTGCTTCTCTCGATGTTAAAGGGTTATACACAAGCATTTCAGGTAAATCGTACCATCAATTACATCATCGGCCGAGTTTTCTACGACGATTATACACCAAACCTGGATATCCCAGAGCTTATACTAAGCGGACAGCTTGAGTGTTGTAGAAAAGAAGTCCCGTTCATTTGCCTCCCGCGGAAACAAGTACTGCCAAATTGATGGCGTAGCAATAGAACCCACCTCCTTGTAGAATTCATGGCAAATTTCTTCATGGGCTCCATACAAGAAAAAGTATTTAGCCGAAAAGAAAAAAAATTACTGTCGATATATTGATGACTTTTTTTTTTAAAAACAGAGAACAGTACAGGCGCTGAAAAATCTCTGAGTTCATCTTTACTTTGGAAGACAGCGTTGAAGGAGCTTTGCCTTTCCCCGACCTACTCGTGAAACAAACTAAAGATTCTTGTAACACAGAAGTATACACCAAACCCACCAACCCTGGACACTGCCTCAATAGTGTGAGTGCCTTCAGAGATATAAGGACTACCATCGGCGCCTACATCCGTAGAGCACTCACCCACTGTATCACCTAGAAATAAGTACACCATGAAATTGAGCGTTCTACCCAAGTACTAATCAACAATGGCTTCAGTGAGAAAGACATCAACCACCAGACCAAGATGATAATGAACGGCTGGTACAATGGTAATAACAATAACCATAATAAGGTACAAATCCACATGTACATCAGCCTACAAAGAAGAAGAACGCATAATGAAACAAATTATCAAGAAAAATATCAAACCAGTCAACTCAGAGAAAATACTTAACATGGTGATTTATCATAAGACCAAGAAAATAAGCACCTCGTACTTAAAAACAGCCCACACCAAGAGAGAAAGGAACTTCAGAAGCCACATGTCATCTATAGATCCAATTGTATCCGAGGGAACTGTAAAGCCCTGCCCTCCACCTATATTGGCATGACGACAATGAGATTATCCCTTCGTCTTTCATATCACCTTACATCAGGACCCCCTAAAAACCACCTAAGAACAGAACATGGTACAACCCAAACAAGAAACATGCTCGAAGAAAATAGAGATTTTGGATATATGTATAGACGATAGACGCCTCCCAAACTTAGGGACATTATATATCAAAGTGTTGAGCCTAAACTTAAACATACAAGCAGAGGACCTCAAGGTCCTTCCAATCATGCCACAAACCGCCACAAAGCCAAGCATGAAACAAATCGTCACAAGCCCAACTATGGGACAAAACACCACAAACCCTAGTATGGGACAAAACGCCACAAAACTAAACATGCGACATTTCGTCACAACCTTACAAGCATGCGACATTCCATCCCTACCCGAGGTACTCGGTAACCTCTCCTAGTTACCCAGTAACCCTCTCCCAATTATCCGGTAACTTTCACCAGTGAAGAGCAAGTATGAACTCTAACATATAAAATGAAATATCATCACACTATTCAACAGAACATTCTTCCTTAACTACAGGAAAAAAAAGTCCTGAAGAAGAGTCTTGTACCCATAATCCTGATCTAGCAATAATAACTACTTACAATGAAGTCAAAAATCTCCTTGCAAAGGAGAGTAACTCCATAGTAAGGCATATGAAAAATAATAAGCGCACAATATATATATATATATATATATATATATATATATATATATACATGAATATATGCATGAATATATGCATATATATATATATAATATATACACACATATATATATATGTATATACATATGAATATATATATATATATATATATATATATATATATATATATATATATGTCTATATATATACAGAAATATAATCTACAAGAATGTCACACCCACCGACCCGGCTTTAAAAATTGACCTCGTCATCTACTACAAGACACGGAAGACATCCAACTTGGTCATAAAGAACAGCTGCCTACCCAAGACAAGTGATATGCAAGAGGTGAATACCGTGTACGAACACACATGCTCCAGTGGCAACTGCAGTCGCCCTAACTCCATCCAAGTACATCGGCGTAACCACCACAACACTGTCGAAGAGGATCTCGGCCCATTTGCAGGACGGCGCCATAAGGAGGCATTACCTGTACGAACATGGGCTCGTACTTAAAAGGCACCACATGGAAAACAACACCACCATCATCGAGAGAAACAACGACACCAGACGACTAAGAATGACAGAAGCGGTGCTCATTTTCAACCAAAAACCCGCTATCAACATCCAGCAACAGCCCGAAATGTCTTTACCAACCAGAAGGCAGAGAATGATTCCCGTGCGCTAATTGGCTGACGCCACCGCCCCGGGCGCTGCCCGGTGATCCACTCCCCACCGATATATACCGTCCCACAGCCACTTCGATTCATTCTCTGTCATCAATTTGACCAGCCCACATCTCCTGAAGATGGCCAGTTATGGCCGAAAGACGTCTCGAGAGATATACACCATGGACTTCAGCAATCTGCTTAAGAACCTGCTTCCAGACGACCGCACGTTGGTGCGCAACTTAGAAAAGCATTTCTACAAGCATAATAATGCTATCGCAGCTGTTGACTTCAACAACGCATATATATATATATATATATATATATATATATATATTTATATATATATATATATATATATATATATATATTTAAGATTATTTCAGACAAATGAGAGAGAATGTGGGTGGGGAAGGGCAAACGAAGATGTGTTAGGAATAGAGTTTATTGCCCTAACGTTGCGACCAACTTGGTCTTCTTCAGAGGACTACAGCATTACAGACGGATCAAAATTCTTATATTCGTAGTGAGAGGGAACCCGCCAAGGTATGAGCGTCATGTTTTCCCTTTGGCTAACGATTTAATTATTAGGACACTTGCTGCTTTCGAGAGGCATTTAAATCCGTCTCTGTCGTTGTTGTTCTTGTTGGTGGCGATATGTGCAGCTTCCA
>NC_134793.1:29036485-29041485 GCF_046742065.1 Oratosquilla oratoria | reverse complement strand
CAGTATAACATAAATTCATTGTTAACTCTGACTAATGGAAGTTCAGACACGGAACCACACGAGTAGTTTTTATCATATATATTACAAATAGGAAAATACACATGCGTGCGCGCGCGCGCACACACACACACACACACACACACACACACACACACACACACACACACATACACACACACACTCAAACATACACGACTCGGTGGCTCGGTTGGTAGAGTCCCCGACTGTCATTACGGCGGTCCGGGTTCGAATCCTGCCCAGGGCTGAAATAATTTCAGTATCGCTGCGCTTCGAGTCGTTACACCAACTCTCATGGGCGGGGAGTTGGGTGTGTGTGTGCGTGTAAAGTCACAGCATTACCCATAGATCGGTCATACGAGCTCTGAGCTCTCTTCCGGGAGGGAAATAGCTGTCGATCACGAGTACAACCCGTGATCCAAAGACCAAGGTGAATCACACACACACAAATATACACACACACACAAACATACACACACACAAACACATACGCACACAAACACACACACAAACATACACACACATGTACGCACTACACACGCGCGCTCGCGCGTACGTCTGTCCTGGAAGCCTCAGATTGGTTAACAAATCTCAATAGTTTCCCCGTCTGCGTCACAGTGCGTCCTCCTGGAGATCCGAGGTTGATCCCTGATCCACTGGTGTGGCGAAACAAATAGCTCTGATCCCATCTGTGCCACGTAGGAGTCATCGTGGACTCAGCATCTCGTCTGTGTCAAAAGGAACAAGAAAATACAGACGGAAGGAGTATTACGAACCATTCTCGTTCCTTTCATTGTACACTAATAACAATAAAGGACCAGTTCATTTCCATGCATCTGCAGTCTGTCTGTGGTCCTGTTCCTATACCTCTTGCTTCTCTTTGCCTACACATATACCAAAGGGCCCCTTACCCCCTGATAAAGGGGATGTTGAGTCACCTTACACTCATCCCACACCTATCCAATGTCCTATTCACTGCCCCTCTCATCTTAGCACCTCTTGAATGAGGGGTCATCTCAACACCCCAGTGCAGTAAGACGTAGCACTTCCGCTGTAACGAGTAACTCTTCCACTGTGCTTGGAGCTCCCCTCGACTGAAAAAAGTCGCCTGGTAGCAGCCAAAAATAAGATACAAGTCGTCAAGAACAATGAGAAGGTTGATGGAGTTTGTCTGTTCTGTGGGTTTTCTTCAGCATAAAAAAACATCGACTGTCAGGTACCAGGAGCCAAATTTATAAAAGATCCTAACCCCCTAAGTCTAGACATAAGTCTCCAAACTGGAGGAGATTTTACCTAAATCTCCTATGTCGGCGACCTAAATGCTTATGTCTAGACTTTGCGCTGTGTCGAGGTTATGTCTAGACATTATAAGCATTTAGGTCGCTTTGGTTAGTATCTGAAGATTTTAGTTAAATAGCAAGATTTCAGCCTATCAAGTGCATTCATGCCATGATTAAATGAGTGATAAAATATTGAATAAATAACGAACGAATAGTAAATAAATAATGAGCAAATAGTAAATAAATAAGGAATGAAACTAAGTTGCTTTTCCAGCGACATAATCCATCTTACAATAGTCAAGAGACACAAAAGAATCAAGAAATCTGGACAACTCTTCTTTCCACCTGCCCAATTCCCCTGCCTTGCTCAATGCGAAAGGATAATACAAATATCAGAAGTCCTTTTTCCTCTTACAAGAAGGTAGCAGAGCCAAAGACTATATATATATAATATATATATATATATATATATATGTATATATATATATATATATAGATATATATGTATATATGTATATATGTATATATATTAATATATATATAATGTATATATATATAATGTATATATATAATATATATAATGTATATATATATGTATATATATGTATAATTATATATATATGTACAGTATATATGTATATATATATATATATATATATATATATATATAATATATATATATATATATACACCCATCACACAGACACCCAAAAAACTATTTGATGTCACCTTTTCATCTTAGCCCCACGTGGACGAAGTGTCATCTATGATCCCCGGCCCCGTTGTTCGGGTCGGGGGGCCAAATCAGTGCAGTTTCCTCAAAACAAGGTCTGCACTCACCTCCTCCCATCATCGGCAGTCAGCCAGTCGCCGTCTCGTACAATCAATAAGCTGCTTGGTGAGACTCTCACCCAGTCAGTCATTCACAGCGACTGGCCAATCATGCAGCGACGAATAGCGGCCAGGGTGACGCGTTCACCGCTTTCATGTTCATTACTCCCAGTCCAATTCGGTACATCTAAACGCATCAACCCAATCAACAAGCACTCGCTCAAACCCAATCAGAAGCGACCAATCATTCCTGTCCCATCACCTCACTGGATTAATTGCCTTTACACAATCACTAAACAATCAAGACCAATCACGCAGTTAACCTTATTCCCGAGAGCAACTACGCAATGTTCATCTCTGGAGACAGTACCCATTCATGCACACGCATATACATACAGCGTATATGTAATACATACATATTATACATATACAGGAAACATGCATTCAAACATTCACATAAGGATACATAAATATATATACATACGCACATACACACACACATAAATACATACATGCCTGCATACACACATACAAACATACATACATAAATACATACATGCATGCATACATGCATAGATACATACATATATACATACATACATGCATACATACACACATACATACATACAAACATACATGCATACATACATGCATGCATACATGTACACATACATACATATATACATACATACAAACACACATGCATGCATACATACATACATGCATCCATACATACATGCATGCATACATACATACATGCATACATACATACATGCGTACACATACATGCATACATACCCACATACATACATACATCATACATGCATGCATACATGCATACATACCTAAAGTAGTTTCAGGTCAAAACAAGAGCGTTGTGTACCAAATTTCATGCACCAAATGTGAGGGGATGGAATGGAAGAAAAGTCGTCCGCGTTTAAGCTTGAAGACAGAATCGCGTGCTCGACCTGTCTCGTGGCTAGAAAGGTCAAGGAATTATGACATGAACAAACACACACACGAAAAAAGAGATGTCAGATTTCACAGGATAATAATTCATTCGCAAAATATATTGCCATGAAGAATCGTCACCCCAGACTTCGAAAGGGTGACAATTCTTCATGTGGGATATACTAGGGTGACAATTCTTCATGTGGGCCATCCTGGGTTTACGATTCATCGGTTGTACAAGTTGATGACAATAAGCATAACCCTCATTCAACCTAACCTAACCTAATCTTTATTCCACTCTTGATATTCGGCGTACTGGGGTGACAATTCTTCAGTGGGATCTCATGGGGTGACGATTCTTCATGTGGGGTTCCGAGGTGATAATTCTGTATGTAACCCGTCGCCGTCTTACCGGTTTTTATTCCAACAAATTCCCATTATATATTTGTCCCAGTAGTCCGAACGCAGCAAAATGCCTCTTGGTTTAACCCACTTAGCACCTTAAGATAAATGAAATAGCATTTGTGATGGCTATGTATGTATGTATGTATGTATGTATGTATGTATGTATGTTTGACGCGACGCTGATGTACATCAGTAGTAATGATGATGTTGGTAGTGGCGGAGCTATGAAACTGCTGGAGCCAATGGTAACGGAAGTATCAGTGGCAGTAGACAAAAGACATAAACGCCAGATACTTGCAAAAACTTTCATAGGTTCTAGGTAGTATAGAGGGGAAATTTTTTTTTTTTTAATGTTCTACAGTTTCTGACCCCTGAAGTACCAATTTCCTAGAGCAGACTGTAGTAGATAGCAAGATAAATTAACTGTATCCGGCTTCATTAAAGTGAAATAATAAAAAATACAAAAGGATAGTCGACCACAGTCATTGGCGAGAGAGGACTAGTGAACTGTATCTGTGGAAGACAGATCCTGACTGTTTTCACCATACTGTTCCACGAGGACAGAATTTTTAAAATCTTGGAGGTACTAAAACTCCCAGTTGGTTCAGCAGTCCAGACGGGTTTAACCCTTTTGGGATCTTAGGAGTTCTTGTGAGTTCCAAGACCTCAAGGACTGCTTCTTGGGCCACATGTCTAGGGAACCCAGAGGTACTATAGAACCAGGGATTCAGGGACCACGAGGAGTCCTTGAGTCTCCCTGATTGTCTTGGAAGTTCCGGGAGGATCCATGAATCCTGGATATTTTCAGTACACCAGAGGAGACAAAGAAACCACTGGAGACGTAGTGATCTCATAAGTTCCCACAAGCCTTTGGGCTTAGATCCCCGGGAAGCACCTGGAAGCCAAAGATGTTTTCACGGCCGAGCAAGGATTAGCCAAGGGTCTCCTGAAACTACGATTCAGGGAGCTTTGAAGAGGTGTACGGACATTTCTAGAACCAAAAGAGAGTTCCATGAGCCCTAGGAGTTCTAGAGGGCCTTTGGTGGTTCTCGGGAGTCTCATGTGGTGATAAGGACCTCCGAAAGATCACAGAAGTGACAGGGACTCGTGTGTGTATATATATATGTATATATATATATATATATAAATGTGTGTGTGTGTGTGTGTGTGTGTGTGTGTGTGTGTGTGTGTGTGTGTGTGTGCGTGTGTGTGTGTGTGCGTGTGTGCGTGCGTTCGTGCGTGTGTAGGAAGTGAGAGGGTAAATATATGAAAAAAATTAAGGAGAGGGAGGGGAAGTAGATAAAGAAAGATCAATAGTAAAAAAAGATACGCATAGAAAAAAAGGAAAATAACTAAGAGCAAATGAAAATAGGAAAATAGGAAAAGGAAGTCTTACGAGTAAGATATGATTCAATAGGCACCTTACTCAAATGCAAGCCGAGCCCTAATTGGTCTCACAAATTCTAGAAGTTCTGTAAGACCCAGAGGAGTCTTTGGAACACTGAATGGTCCTAT
>NC_134793.1:28993985-29028985 GCF_046742065.1 Oratosquilla oratoria | reverse complement strand
TTTAGACATCCTCGATCATTATTTTATATTTTTCTTTGGTGGTTTTTCTGCATTTAGAATCACGAATTCATGTGATTTCTCATGCATGCATATGTATATGTACATACATTTTTGTATGTATATCTATATTATGTAAAGAGGTGTGAACCCGTCTCATTGATTTTTTGGAACCCCCAAAAAAACTGAGATTTCATTTTAGCTAAGAACCACACTTCAAATGAGCAAATTCGTCTCGTTCTGGCAGAATGATGTGTTGTACCACTTCTCACAATCTAAAATCGTTCTTCAGTCAAATCTTGCTAAATGCAAGAATCTTCTCACGTAGTTTCTGGGTCATTGCCTGGCGTTTCTCACATTTTTTTTCCAGGACGTAGTGTAGTAGGTTCCGATGGAAACGTGATGAAAATACAGTTATTTTCATTTGTAAGTCAAGCTCCAAAGGATTTTTTTTTTCCGAGATGATGGTGGTCAGGCACATCCAATCGACGAATTTCTGGTTTGATATCACAATTGTCTGACCTGGAAGGCACCTATGCCAGACAAGCCACTTCCGTAAAAAAAAAAAAAAAAAAAAAACTCCCCCACCCCTCTCCTTCCCTCCTTTCCCCTTCTTTCCCTTTCTTTCCCCCTTGTCCTTCCTTTTACCCCTCCCTCCTCTTTCCCCTCTTCTCCCCCTCCTCCCCTCCCCCTTCCTCCCCATCTCCCCAACTCCTCTCCTTCCCTCCTTCTTCCCCCCTCTTTCCCTTTCTTTCCCCTTACCCTTCCTTTTCCCTCCCTCCTCCTTCCCCTCTTCTTTCCCCTCCTCCCCTCCCCTTCCTCCCCATCTCCCCCTCACCCCCTCCATCCCTCATTCCCCCCCACACACTCAAAGCTTACCTGCACAGCTAAGAGGTCTTGACCAAGTCTGACACCACCGTGGTGACAAGCCAAAGTGGCGCATGCGTGTTGTCCCCGGCCATTGTAGCTACACGTTCTAAGACCAAGTTGGGTCTGTCCAAGATAAGGTAGTGAATTTGCCCAATTCTTCGCGGTCTTGGGGGACCCTATAAGTGCGAGTAGGCACCGGATACAAAAATATAATGACAAGTACAGCTGTTGCTTGATTCAACCAGATAATGGTAAAAAAAAAAAGGAAAACACTGAGTGTTCTGTGGTGTCATGGTTGTCTTCTTTGGTTACATCTCTCGGTACACTTTCGTTCATTCGGCTCTCCTACCTAACTTGCACATCCGTTTGACATTGGCAGAGTTGAGAGCCCGTTGCAGTGTCTTCTAAAAGAATATTAAAAGACTTCTGAGGCTCTCAAGAGACCTAGAGGAAGAAACTTCATATGAATAAATTGAATTCAAATAAAAGAAATATGCAACAAGAGAAGTCAATATCAGTGTGAACAGTTAAGACCCCCATATGTATCTGTTACACTTTATTGCATTAATTCTGGCTAAATATGGGCACGTGCTTCTTACCATTGAAAGGTCAAATTTCATCTTGGCTTCTGGGTTAAGTTTACCTGGCTTACTGGTTTATCTAGAGAACCTACCAGTAATTTTCTTAACTGTGGCCAATGAAGTAACTCTATTTTCGAAAGGTAGGAAGCGTTCGCCGAGGCTGTGACTTGATAAATTAAAAAATATGAAGATTGCACTCATTCTAGAATTCTATTAAATCTTATTTTGTTATTCACGATTTGAAGAAAGGATCTTATAATGTTATTGGTTAGTTCTGACACTTCGTTATCGTTTTGGGTAAGACTGGAAACAGTAGTAAGCTTCAACCCAGAACAACAACAACAATCTTCATGGAATAGCCTTGTGCGTATTTTTCTTACTATTTTTCTTCTTTTTTTCATTCCGACTAGAAGAATAAAGTTTATAGGACTTGTTTCATACTGATAAGCATTTGAGCAAATTTGAGTTTGAGTTGCATTCGACAGAGAATGAAAGTTATGTGGAAAGAGCATTGGGAAGTTTGAACTTGTCTTACAACGGTCAAACAATGGCCAACTATCATGAGCACATATATTTACTTTCATATAAGAATTCACCTTCTTTTGTAAAAAATAGAATTATGCGCACCATAAAGTTATGTTCAAAGAAAGACGAGCTCTCTGAATACTTTTCACACGAGCCGATAATATCCTTCAAATCATTAATGCATTCATATAGTCTTAAATCAAAACTGAATTATTTTTAGAGAATATAGGAGCAGATCCTCATCAAACCAGAGATATAGTATGAGACGACTTCTGATCACGCTCAAAGTTATAACACCGTACAGATCCTGGATAAGCAGATTCCCACGATTCTATGGAAGGGTTGGCCCTGGTCCTATCGGGGTCTCCAGAGATTAGGCTTGGTCTCTTCGGGGTCTAAGGGTCTTGGCCTCGGTCTGATCCAGGTCTCAATCGATCGAGACCACAATGAGGCTATAGTTAGCCTCATGAAATTATTTGTGCCCTGTCACATGTACATTCGGTTTCGGGCGTGACTTTAAAAAGTTGAAGTTATTTGTGTATTCTTTCTAAACGCTATCCCCAAATAACTTGGAAAAATTATGTCATACATACATATACACACACACATATATATATATATGTGTGTGTGTGTTTGTGTGTGTGTGTGTATTTGTGTGTGTGTGTGTGTGTGTGATATATATATATATATATATATATATAATGTATATAAAAATATATATATATATATATATAATATATATATACACCTGGTATTCCGCTGAAGAGGATCACAACAGGTGATCGAAATATACGGAAATCGTTATTTCCTTTCTTTTCTTAAATCCAATCAACAGTGGGTTTTTAGTGTACTTATTAATGTGTTACGACATTACTTGGGAGTGATATATACACAGAGTTGGTATACAGTGAGGAACGGAGATAGAAGGCTCAAGTAGCATAACCTAAGTGGAGTGACCGATGGCTGTTTGGTTCCGGTCCTGTGACAGTTGATAACAATTTACTGACTGCTAAAGATGTGATGCAATCAAGTGACCTTATTTTAACACCTCTAAAGGTCAGTGGTCACCTGACTGCATCACATCTTTAGCAATTAATAAATTGTTATTTATCTATTCATTATTCATTATGAGTTATTTTTATATTTGTTTGTTTATTATTTGTCGTTATCTACTTATTTATGTTATTCATTTATCTACTTTTTTACTACATCCGACCTAGTTATGGATCAAAAGGTTTCCTGTCGACGTGCTCCTCCTTTGTAATCCTTTGTATGTATGTATTCATATATATATATATATATATATATATATATATATACACACACATATGCATGTGTGTTCGTGTGTGTCTGTGTGTGTGTGACGGAAGTATTTCATTATTTCATAACCTTGGAAACCATGGTAACCATCAAGACAGAAGGGAGGATTCGGACCCTGGAAAGGGAAGAGTGAGACTTGCTATGCATCCAGGAGGAAGCCCTGGCGACATTGGGGGGATGGAAGTGACTGGTAAGAGACACCCATATCATCGCAAGAAAGATACCCAGAAATTCGGTGATAAAGAAAAGGAATAGCTGAAGAATGCAGTAAGGAGAAGACGGAATAAGAAAAACTAGAGAAGTGAGTCATAAAGTAAGGGGAGGTTTGTGAGCGAACGAGGAGGATGAAGTGAGGAGAATGAAAGATGATTCTTCTGTAGTGGGTGGGGGAATGGTACAAGAAGCCTGTGGAGAGGAAAGAGGAGGAAGAAAGGCCGAACCTCCCCTGACCATAACCTGAAAACAGAACGATCGTGGAATGTGGGAATGGAGAACGAGTGTGTGGCTGAGTGTACCAAGAGCAAGAGGACCGGGGCACGAAGATATGGAGCGAAAGGAAATCTCGTAAAAGAGGGGGTGAAAGTGGCACGGACGAAAGAGATGAAAAAAAAGGTTGGTTGGGTGGGTGGGTGGGAGGGTGGGGGAAGTGTGAAAGGAGAGGCGTGACAGGTTTAGGAGGGAAAAAGGTCGAGGGGAAGAGAAACGAGAAAGAGAGATGATTCAGGACCAGGGAGAGTCCGGGGCAGTCCGTTCGCGCGCAGGAGCCGAGGGGAACGGCCGGGAGGTTGGAAGGAGGAGCAAGAGAAGAAGGGGGATTGTGTGCACCGGCCCGTGGGAGCAGACGAGTCGTATCGTGCTATAAAACTGGCCTCGTCTCCATTTGTGTCAATAAAATAACACACAAGAGCTCCAGTAACGTTCTGGACCAACGTAAAGGCAGGCTGCCGCCGCTTGGGGGGAAGGGGGGAGGGGGGAGGGGGGACGTGGGCGCCGATCCGCGTCATCCACCCGCTTCCCCTTTGCAGACACACGAGCCGTTCCCTCGGCCCCCGATGTCTTTATCTTTACCCTTTTTTCTCTTCTGTCTTTTATTGCTTTTTCTGTCTCTCCATATTTTTCCCAGCTGTTCCTTATTCTTTGATAGATGGCGCTAAATATACATACATATATATACATACATTATATATATATATAAATATATATATATATATATATATATATATATATATACATATATATACACATATATATTAACCATGAAGCCGCCTTTCTGGTGGACATTTGGTTAACTCCTGCATAGAGCAATTAGGCCTACGGCTTTAAATGATAATCTAAAAAGAATTGGATACGTAACACATCTGATGTAATCTTATTTAAAAGAACTGTAGTAGATAGTTACTGCAATACAGCAGGATACACAACATTTATTGTCTTCTTATTGGGAGTAAGGATGTAAAAATTCTTTGGATTTCTGACACTGAAGCATTCAACATAGAAGTGACCATGAGAAAAGCAGGATTGTAGAATTTACAGTCCAACTAATTTCGGTGATTGGTTTTGAGCTTTGTTGATAGACATTGCAAAACTAACTTAGGAGCTGCGGTTCCCTAGGAGCCGAGGTTCTTCGGGAGCCGGGGTTCCCTGGGAGCCGGGGTTCCTTGGGAGCCGGGGTTCCTTGGGAGACGGGGCTCCCTAGGAGCCGGGGTTCCTTGGGAGCCGGGATTCCTCGGGAGCCGGGGTTCCCTGGTAGCCGGGGTTGGAGCCGGGGTTCCCTGGTAGCCGGGGTTGGAGCCGGGGTTCCCTGGTAGCCGGGGTTCTTTGGGAGCCGGGGTTCTTTGGGAGCCGGGGTTCTTTGGGAGCCGGGGTTCCCTGGGAGCCGGGGTTCCTTGGGAGCCGGGGTTCCTTGGGAGCCGGGGTTCCCTGGGAGCCGGGGTTCCTTGGGAGCCGGGGTTCCCTGGGAGCCGGGGTTCCTTGGGAGCCGGGGTTCCTTGGGAGCCGGGGTTCCTTGGGAGCCGGGATTCTTTGGGAGCTGGGGTTCCTTGGGAGCCGGGGTTCCTTGGGAGCCGGGGTTCCTTGGGAGCCGGGGTTCCTTGGGAGTTGGGGTTCCTTGGGAGACGGGGTTCCTTGGGAGCCGGGGTTCCTTGGGAGCCGGGGTTGGAGCCGGGGTTCCTTGGGAGCCGGTGTTCCCTGGGAGACGGGGTTCCCTGGGAGACGGGGTTCCCTGGGAGACGGGGTTCCCTTGAGTGCCGGGGTTCCCTGGGAGCCGGGGTTGCCTGGGAGCCGGGGTTCCTTGGGAGCCGGGGTTCCTTGGGAGCCGGGGTTCCTTGGGAGCCGGGGTTCCTTGGGAGCCGGGGTTCCTTGGGAGCCGGGGTTCCTTGGTAGCCGGGGTTCCTTGGGAGCCGGGGTTCCTTGGGAGCCGGGGTTCCTTGGTAGCCGGGGTTCCTTGGGAGCCGGGGTTCCTTGGGAGCCGGGGTTCCCTGGGAGCCGGGGTTCCCTGGGAGCCGGGGTTCCCTGGGAGCCGGGGTTCCCTGGGAGCCGGAGTTCCCTGGGAGCCGGAGTTCCCTGGGAGCCGGGGTTCCCTGGGAGCCGGGGTTCCCTGGGAGCCGGCGTTCCGTGGGAGCCGGCGTTCCGTGGGAGCCGGGGTTCCGTGGGAGCCAGTGTTCCGTGGGAGCCGGGGTTCCGTGGGAGCCGGGGTTCCGTGGGAGCCCGGGTTCCGTGGGTGCCGGGGTTCTGTGGGAGCCGAGATTCCTTAGGAGGCGAGATTCCTCGGGGTTCCTTGGGAGCCGAGAGTCCTCAGGAGCCGGGGTTTCTTTGGAGCCGGAATTCCTTAGATAGCCAGGGTTCCTTTGCGGCCAGGGTTCTTTTGGGGCCGGATTTTCTTTGGAACCGGATTTTCTTTGGAACCGGATTTCCTTAGATAGCCAGGGTACCTTTGCAGCCAGGGTTCTTTTGGGGCCGGAGTTTCTTTGGAACCGGAGTTCCTTTGGAACCGGAGTTCCTTTGGAACCGGAGTTCCTTTGGAACCGGAGTTCCTTTGGAACCGGAGTTCCTTTGGAACCGGAGTTCCTTTGGAACCGGAGTTCCTTTGGAACCGGAGTTCCTTTGGAACCGGAGTTCCTTTGGAACCGGAGTTCCTTTGGAACCGGAGTTCCTTTGGAACCGGAGTTCCTTTGGAACCGGAGTTCCTTTGGAACCGGAGTTCCTTTGGAACCGGAGTTCCTTTGGAACCGGAGTTCCTTTGGAACCGGAGTTCCTTTGGAACCGGAGTTCCTTTGGAACCGGAGTTCCTTTGGAACCGGAGTTCCTTTGGAACCGGAGTTCCTTTGGAACCGGAGTTCCTTTGGGGCCAGGGTTCCTTTGGAACCGGAGTTCCTTTGGAACCGGAGTTCCTTTGGAACCGGAGTTCCTTTGGAACCGGAGTTCCTTTGGAACCGGAGTTCCTTTGGAACCGGAGTTCCTTTGGAACCGGAGTTCCTTTGGAACCGGAGTTCCTTTGGGGCCAGGGTTCCTTTGGAACCGGAGTTCCTTTTGGAACCGGAGTTCCTTTGGAACCGGAGTTCCTTTGGAATCGGAGTTCCTTTGGAACCGGAGTTCCTTTGGAACCGGAGTTCCTTTGAGGCCGGGGCTCCTTAATAGTCGGGATTCCTTAGGGAAGAATTTTTTTGTCCATAAACGGGACTTTTTATCTAGGTTATCATTATTGTGTCCAAGCTCAAATTAGACCTCTGTTCTGCCCCCTATATGTTAGTCACCTGATCAATTCCTCTAAACGTGATTACTCCACCAAGACAGACTCTTATCGTTCATTTATCATCGACGATTGTCAAGAGTTCTTGGAGAGTACTTGACTAATTAATCGCAAAATATCTCACTGCCTCAAGCACAGGTTGCTCCCGACAGCAGCCTCGTCCTTCCCCCTGTCGTTTCCATTATATATCTGCTGATACCTTTAGGAACCTCACGGACGAGTTATCAGTATCTGTTGAAATATCCTCATAGGCGCGGCCTTAAGGGATGTTCTTGTAGTCTATTTTATGTATGTCACGAATGGATGAAGGGTTAGGGGGTAGTTGTAATAGGATGAAGCGTTGTGGTTAAAACTACCCCCGCTGTCGGGCCCTGCTGCGGAATTGCTGTCTTGCTGCATTGCCTCTGACCCGAACAATGTGGCAGGGGTAGGAATGAACTTCATTTATGAAGTGTTAAGGTCAGTGGGATAATGAAAGGGTTTTTGAGTAGGTTTGGGATAGGTGCATGATTACTTTGACTTAGTCCTTTTCGTATATGTTTATAACTACTGCAAGCCTTTTGCCCCTCGTATATATCACGAGAAGGAGCAAAACAAACCCAATACTCGACCTCGGAGGTTGAAGCACGACATCGTAAGATCATTATTTGATCATAAAGAAAGATGGATTTCTTATGCCTTTGACTCAAATTTGATAACTCTTTGTATACACACTTTATGGCTTCAGAACCAGAGGCTGAGGAGAGGAAGAGTTTGATACGAAAAGGGGCTATGGTACGGTACAAGAAGGCTAAGAGAGCCATCTGCAGTTCAACTGAGTCAGAGTGAGTTCTTTGAGTGTCTGGTGCAGTTCACTTCAGACTCGAGTAGAGTTCGAGAGCCTCTTGAGTATGATTGTCCAAGAATTCAGTTCGGAAGAGGGAAGACAATTTTTTTCTTCTTCTTCTCAAGTGGCATCATATTAATTTTTTTCTTCTTCTTCTTACTGGAAACTCACTTCTCCACACAAATCGCCATGGTTTATTTTGATTCCCACATTTGCTTTAGTTTTGAACGAATTTGATTTAGCATTCCATAAACTCGGACAATTTCTACGCAGTATTCCATAAGTCCCAGTAGTTAAACTTTGTTGTCATTATTATTCTGAAATAACCACGTTTCCAATTTTGAGCACCTCCGAAATTTGTTGTCCCGAGGTTCCCTGACGGGAAACCCGCAGCCCCACAGTGACTGGCAACGATCCTCTTGCCTTCGTATAGATCTCTCTAAGAAGAAACTTTGGTTTGTTGCCTTTGCTGTATTAAGCCCCAGTCACACCAAGCTTACGACCTATTTCCGACCATCTTCGACCGAAAATCAAGCGATCGGTCGGCGACACAAAACCAATGCAAGGAAATGAAATGCGGTTGATGAGATGAAAATATATGCACTGGGGACTATTCAGTGTGTGTTGTAATATACCTATCTATCGATCTGTCTATTCATCTATCTTATTACCGACTACCAGCAACTTCCAAAGACTACCTGCTATTGGCCGGCGACCACCTTGTCGCAGGTGGTCGGAAACAGGCCGTAAGGTTGGGGTGAATGGGCGCTTGTTTGAGACTGTTTTTATGTCACCAACTTGTAGCAGTAAGAGGAGGGGATCGGTCCCCTGTTGTCTGCTCCCCTTGTGCGAAAAGGTGGAGATCCTGCAGTTACAAATAACAGATACATTGGGCCCGGACCGGAGACTAAGTGCCAGCCTCTAGGGGCTGCACCTCCAGTTAGAGGAGAGTATGTTGACGGGTTTCTGGAGATGGATGCCAGGGAGACGATTCTCTCTGACGTCCATATAGTAGGACCGTCACTTGGAGGTCCCCGTCATTGGTGATAGAATAGATGTAACTAGAGCAGAATGTATAGAAGTTGAAAAGGTCGACTATACCCTCTCTAGTGACCTGTGCTATGTCACGCTAAGACCTTTCGTAGGTACAGCTTAGCGCAGTGATGGCCAAACATTTCCGCCCATTGTACCCTTTATTACTTTCTCCTACTGTTACTTAATCCCCCACACCTTCCACCGTGGCTGAACAAACTCAGTTGTATTAAAGATAATGCAAATAATATATCGATTATGTGTATGTGTGTGTGTTCCTTGTTTGTTCACCTACCCATCCCTCCGCTCCCTCTCTCTTTTGTGTGTGTGTGTGTGTGTGTGTGTGTGTGTGTGTGTGTGTGTGTGTGTGTGTGTGTGTGTGTGTGTGTGTGTGTGTGTGTGTGCGCGTGCGTGTGTGTGTGTTTGTGTTCCTTATTTGTTCACGTACCCTTATGATTTATGCGCTGACTCTCAGCTTGGACAACACTTGCTTAGCGAGTACCGTTTCTGGCGTAGTTCGAACCCCACTCCCCGTCTCGCTCCTCATCTCTCCAGGTGTTAAATATGGCAAAATAAATGACAAACACTCTGTTTTATTACCATACATTAAAATTACCTTAGTATGAATATACAAGGACGTGCAAGGGATTGTTGGTCATTCATTCTGTCGTGTTTAACACTGGAAAGGTGGGTGAATTGCACAGGGTGGGGAGGTAAATCGGGGCTGATAGTTTTAAGTTGTATCTATTCCTCATCTTGGTGTAAGTATTCTGGTTTGTCATGGGAAAGAGGAGGAAGAGGAGGAAGAAGAGGAAGAGGAGGAAGGGAGGGAGATTTCGGTTTGAAAGGGGTCTCGATTAACTGAGAAACTTTTCAGATCGAATTCCACCCCTCTCCCTCATTTTGCTCAGGTGTTAAAAGCTAAATAAATGAATAAATAAATCAAATAAGAATATGATGAGGAGTCCACTGTGTTGTAAGGTTTGACTGTTGCGCTGGATGTAGGCGCTGTTTTGTTCCACCTCATCGACAGACGACTCTTTCGATGCTGCCAATGGAAGACCTTCGTCTCCAACACTCGTGTGAACACGCTTTTGAACAAATGACATCATTCCTGTGCTCGACAATAATGAATGTCTAATTCAATGTGAACTGTTCACTCATAGAAATGCAACAATTACTAATTGCTACATACATCAAAGTGCCTATGGTCTAAAAGCAAATACATGTTGATCTAACTCAAATAATGTCGCAGAATCGGTATGGTGTATATATATGTATATATATATATATATATATATAATATATATATATATATATATATATATATATATGTATATATATACATATATTGGATGAATGGTTTAGACAGATGAGAGTGTGGGTGGAGGGAGAATAAGCGAAGATGGGCTGGAACTCCTTTATTGCTTATACGTTTCGACCGACAGCTTCCTGAAGAAGACCGAGTCGGTCGAATGGTATAAGCAATAAAGGAGTTCCAGCCCATCTTCGCTTATTCTTCCTCCACCCACACTCATATATATATATACACATATATGTATATATATATATATATATATATATATATGTCAGTGTTAGAACAGAAAGTAAAAAAAAAAAAAAAAAAAAAAAAGATTTTGAGAAAAACAAGCACAAATATAGAAAAAATAGAACAATATTACACATGGTAATAAAAACAGATTCCAGAACATAACTAATAACATGTAAAAATCGAGGATGAATTCAATTTGTCAGAAAATATTCCAAGATAATGATTGATCTTACAAAAAGAATACTTTGCACATTACATATAAAAAGGAGACAGGATTTACTCTTATCAATAAACTACATAAAATGGAGAAGTAAGATGATAATCATGGACTAGAAAAAAAAAATCAAAAAACAATGCGAGAGGTAGATTACAGCATAAATTAAGTATGGTATAGTATCCTAGGATAAAATAAAATGTTGAAAAAAAAAATTAAAGAATAATTTCTCTAAGCAGTGTTGAGACTAACAGAATAGATTTCAGAACATATGAATGAAGGAGACTGCAAGAGACCATAAGGCCTACACTAGGCAGTTCCATGTCCATTACTGTCATTCCCATCCATAAAGTTGTCTAACCGTTTCTTAAAACAACTGATAGTTTCAGCGCTCACTACATGGTTACCAAGTCTATTCCATTCGTTGGGCACCCTATTAGCAAACCAATTCTTGTCGATTTCCATTTTAAAATTAAATTTGTCCTATTTAAATCCATTACTGCGAGTCCTGCCCTGTTGTCTTAATATGATGACCTTTTTGCGTCACCCTTGTTAAAGCCTTTGATCCACTTGAACACCTTTATTAGAACACCCTGCCCTCTGTATGTTTCCAGAGAGTGTAAGTTAAGGTGCCTAAGCTTGTCCTCGTAAGGTAAATTTCTGAGCCCATGTATCAATTTAGTCATTCTCCTCTGTACTGATTCTACTGAAATTGGTTTTGCCACTCCGCCATAACAACGTCCAGCAGTTCGCTAAATGAAAGCAAAATACCTTTATCATGAAATTTAATCAGTCTAGCTTACAAAAAAAAAGGAGAATAGAGAGGATCCGCTCAGTTATAGGTTAGTGTATCTAATAACTAGATTATACAAGATATTAGAAGATTGCCAGACGTGAGCACTGGAAAGAAGAAGCTGAAATCAGAAAACCAGAGTAAGCAGAGGTAAGAAATATCCGATTCTAACCTTCTAGTATCTGACATCTTAGAATGGATCACTGTGATAAGGTACTTCGTCAGGAGACCTTCTGGTCCATAAAGAGCTGGGAGGCATACAAACATAAATAGATATCCACAAAGAAATGGGAAAACTGAGTGTACATATCTAGACTTAAGAGAATAATTAATGAATTGCTACATAAGGTGTTTTACTGGGAGTTGGGGGGAAAAGGGAAGAAAACAGACGAAAAAAGATAAAAGAAGGAATGGAGGAAATTCATCTAAAATAAATGTCAGCTTTGATTTACAAAGGGACAGGCACGTACAGACACACACAGGTGCACACACACACACACACACACACACACACACACACACACACACACACACACACACACACACACACACACACACACACACACACACACACACATACACACACATACACACACATACACACATGCATCTAACTTATTCCACAAGTTGATGCATCTACCTTTATGTGGAAATAATTAACACAGATTGTTGAAAAGCTGTTAGGAAGCACAAATTTCCACACAGATGCGTCAATATGTGGAACAAATTGAAAAATATAATCCAGGCTAACGAATTTAACAAACGTTAACGAATTTAAGGAAAATTTTGATAAATGGAGATATAGAAACGGAACCCCATGAGCACAGCTCCGTACACTACCACTAGGTAAATGCACACTGAAGCTCAACACTCGCGCACTTACTCTTGTCAGATAACTGACGTCCAGCCCCTGCTGCAACAAATATCCTCTTACTTTAACGGGCTGAAATCCGCTTACGTCAGCTAAATGACATAATTCAACGTGGGGCGCGGGTTGGGTGCTTTGTAGCCAAATAGAGAAATAGCATAGCACAAGGCTTAATGGATGTAGTGCGTTTGATGGCGAAAGGCGATGCAGACAGAAAGAGCCGCGTTGGTATTGGGGTCAGTGTTAATAGTGATGCTGACTGTATTTTGTGTTACATAGGTGATAAACGGTACTATCTCCGGTGAATTTAGCGATTTAGCTTAGATCCGGTGAGGGATATTTGTGAGGGTAAGATGGTCGTGCTTAGGGCTGTGAATGATGACGTTGATTGCATTTATGTTGTGTAATTATTAGGCAGTGACATCGCAGGTTGATATAATGGTTATGGAAATTTTAGTTTTCACGGAGCTTTGAATATGTAGTTAAACATGCTGATGGTTAGTGAGTTTAGTGATGATAGTGACTGAAATGAGAGATCTTGATAGTGATGATTTTATTTGTGAATTAATGCAGACGTGTAGTTTAATGAAACCAATAACCAGCGCTTCTATCATTGGGAACATTCATAAAGGTTAAAAAGAAATAAGGAGTATAGAAAAAAGGTAAGACAGAATATAAAAGTGATCAGCTTTTTTTCAATATTAGTTTCCAGTTACTGTATAAGAGAATGTAAGAAGAAAGAAGTATGGATGAGTAACATGGTCTTCTGCGTCATGATGATGATGACGATGATGATGCTCCTGCTGCTGCTGCCGATGATGATGAAGATGATGATGATGATGATGATGCTCCTGCTGCTGCTGCCGATGATGATGAAGATGATGATGATGATGATGATGACGATGATGAAGATGATGCTCCTGCTGCTGCTGCCGATGATGATGATGATGATGATGATGGAGATGATGATGATGATGATGATTAAGATGAAGGTGAAGATGAAGATGAAGATGAAGAAGATGCTCCTACTGATGCTGCTGCTGCTGATGATGATGATGCTTGTTTGTGATGAAAAAAGGAAGAAAAATGTCATCAGGAAGTGCTTATCTATAACTGAGGTCGCCACCTTTGCCCTGCGTTTTAAGATATCCAAGATAAGCAGAAGTATGTAGCTGTTGGACTCACACACACACACACACACACACACACACACACACACACACACACACACACACACACACACACATATATATATATATATATATATATATATATATATAATAACATGCAACATGTATATGTATATTTGTATATGTATATATATATATGTATATATATATATATATATATATATGTGTGTGTGTATATACATATATATGATATATAATGTATTTATATAATTATATATATATATATATATATATATATATATATATATATATGAATACATAAGCAACACATCTTATGAAACCCTGTCATCCAATAGAAATAAACTACCTACTTGTAGCATGCATAAACGGTAAATTGTATTCATACTATACATACATACATACATGCATACATACATATATATATATACATACACATACATACATACATAAATACATACATACTTACATACATACAGTATACAAAAGGCTTTTCCCCCTTACAAGGGAGGTAGCCAAAGAACAAAGGCATAAAATCTACTCCCATCCATTCCATCCCCACATACTCCACTCCCACCCACCCCCTTCCTTCCCTCTTATCTTGGCTCCTCCTGGATGACGGGTCATCCCTGCATCTCGCCCATTGCCCTGGGTCTATTTATACATTTTTTTTATTTTTCATTCTTATATCTATCTATTTAATTATTCATTTATCAATTTATCTATTTACTTATTTATTCATTTACCTGTCTATTTATTTATTTATTCATTTATTTATTTATTTTGCCACAACAATACAGAAAGTCAATATTAACTAGAATCTATGTTGGCGCTCGTCTAGATTCTAGACGAGGGCATTCCTAGACTGAATAGAACTTCTTGAGAAGAACTGGACATAGGCTTAGAAAACTAATACCCGACGTCTGAAGTTGAAGCGAAAAAGGATTTAGCCCGAGGTCGAGTCCGAGGTCGGGAAGAATCAGACAATGGGTAGTAAGTTGTCACCCACCCCCCTCTTTTCTTTTTATTATTTTATTTATTTGTTTAGTTATCTATCTATTTTATTCTATATATTCGTTTATTTATTCATTTAATTACTTGTTGATTAATTCATTTGCTTATTTATTTATCTATTTATTCATCTATTTAGTTGTTTATATATGCATCTATATATTTATTCATTTGTCTATTTATCTATTCATTCATCCATCTATACTATTTATTATCTTATGATATGTCTATTTATTTGTTTCTTTCTTTTTCTATTTTTCATTTTTATTAATCTATTTGTTTATTAACTTTATTTAATCTTATTTCATTTTATTTTATTTTATTTTATTTTATTTTATATTATTCTATTTGATCTTATTTTATTTTATTTCATTTTATCTTTTTTATTTTATTTTGTTATATTTGTTTCTATTTATTTTTTATTGTTTTAATTTTCATTTTGTTTTATCTATGCATCTATTTATAAATTTCTATCCTTTTATTTTTATCATTTCATTTTATTTTTTTATCAATTTTGTTTCATTTTACTTTATTTTATGTTATTTTATTTTACTTTATTTTGTTTTATTTTATTTTGTCTTATTTTCTTTTCTTGTATTTTATTTTATGCTCTTTATTTATTCATTTATTAATCTTTTATCCTTTTATTTTTTTAATCTTATTTCGTTTTATTTTGTTCTATCTTATTTTGTTTTGTCTTTATCTACTGAGGCTGTTAAAATCCTGAAGAAGAAGCGTCTTGTAAACCATGTAGGGCTGGAACTGTACCCCAAAACTCAGGGTTCTCACCCTAATGACCACTGGCCCCTAAAGGGACAGTTTCCCTAGTAGGGCCACGAGCCGGAAACTAGTGACAGTTAGTGAATGTCCGACGATTCTGTTCAGTGTTGAAAAGTGGTCTCCAACAGGTTAAAGAACAGAAATACATAAGTTCGGGGTATACACGGAAACAGATTGAGGACCACTACCCTAACCCAATGGTCAACGAGATCTCTCTCATACTATGACGTTTTAGTTGGTTAGCATTTTCTTTCCCAATAAATAGAGACGCAGGACATTAAAAAAATCCATTCTTTGCTTTGTTGCACGTCTACCGTCTTCATTCACCAGTATCATTACATATGTTTATATTTTTAGATCAGATTAGTCTCAGCTCATTCCGTACCGATTGGCATTTACATTTTTCATTCTGCTTGCCAACAGAAAAAAACTATTCAGCTCTGTGGCACCCCAGTCAATAGCTAAATGGTTAATCAAATGATGAGAGGATTTGAATAGCCTTTATCTTGATCTAACTACCTCCTAACCTTATCCAATTTTATTGTTCTAGAATTTCCTTGTCTCTCCTTGCACTACCGTAGACTCACTTTCACCCTTCCTTACATCGTCCAACACTATCACTAGTTTAGCTTAACGCAACCTGGATCTATGTTAACTAAATCTGACATAAGCGTCTAAAGCGTCGACATGGCAGCAAATGTCTCTGGCCTCGTATCACCTCTCTATCAGACCGTGCAACGCTTTCACAAGAACTTGGCTTCTTTCCCAGTCTAGCATTTCTTGCAACGTTCATTACAACTGTCAAGGTTTTTTATTTTTTTTTTATTTAATGCGATCTTTTCACTGTTTTGCAAAGGAAGCTCCTTTAGTCCCTGTATACGTGAGTTACGTGTATTCTAATGAAAGGCTCGTGTCTCTTTTTCTTAACTATATTTGACACTTAGAATACACGATGTAGATTCTCCACGAATCTACATTCACCTGCAGCTGATGCTCCCAGGACATGGTCTGAGTCTTTATGCAGTTTTAATGTTGAGCTCTGCTTCCGGAGATGAGGGTTAGCAGTTTTATAATTTCTAGGGTTTTCTGTATCAAATGGAGGGTTTAAAATTATATGAAATGTTATAATACAGTTAAATATGTTATGTGGTTATTTTTTGTGATTTAATTTGTGTTCAGGTTTTTTGAGGATGTGGTGTAAATGCGCGCCTGGAAATACATTCCTGGCTACCCAGTTATTATCACGCACTGATCATGTGATGGTCGCTCGCCTTAGGGGATAAGATATTCGTTCGTGTGTGCATTGCAATGTAGTTTTTCATGGGTAATGTTGTAATATGTGAATTTATAGGTAATGGTTACAGTTCCTTCGTTACCATGGTCCACTTTGCAAATGTTATTCAGACTCCAAACTCTTTGATTCAACTAAAGGCTCTATCCGCATTGAGATCTCAATTAGATTGTTTGAACGCGTTCACTCTTCAACTGTTTGAAATTGTTTGACTTTCAGAAACATGATATACCCGGATACTGGTTCCAAACCCAGCGTCCTGGGGTCTCTGAGTGTCCTTGGAAGGGGCCATAACCCAGAAATCAGTAGTATTTAGTGACGAAGTGTTCTTCGGGACGTTGAGAAATAGCGGAAGCTACTGGTCTACCGCTCAGATGAGTTTCAGTCTGTCTCAGTACCTCAGATGCCCAACACCTCGTGCATATTTTGTTGAGCTCTTCCTCGTACGAGAAATCACGTTTACTCTAAAATATATACTATGTATAGAAATACATCATAAAGTCATTGTTGTATACATTTAGCTTGCACTTTATTCACGTTATCTGACATGTGACGACCTTCACAGACTCAGACAGGACATTCCAATGTCGGAAGAGGCCTCATTCCCTAAGATCACTTGTTCAACTATTTGCTAAATATGGGCTGTTGCAATAGTAAGTCACGAAGATCGGTAGAATTGGACACTGCCGTCTATATAATGTATATAATCATCGAAACCCATCACTTAGGGATTGAGGTGTGTTCGTCTGCAATGCCAAGACCTAATGGTACTCGTACATATGTATAATAGATAAGTTTTGTGCATCAGACTTTGATTAAGCTCCATTAACCTCCCTAACATGTAGTCCTTATTAGGACGCAACATATAAAAATTTATTTGTAAAAAATTTATATCACATGGGTCAGGATTGGGTGTCCGTAAGTTTCTTCCATTCATAGTGCCTCGTCTCCTTTTCGGCAACACCGTTGATCCGACTTTAAAAATTATTCTTCGATTTTCCCATCGTCTTTAACTCCCCCTTTGTTTCCTTTTGTCACTGGCCTTTCGCCCTCTACCGTTACTTTTTTCCTCTTCCATTATTTAATTTTGTACAAGAGGGGTCGACTCCATTCGTAACGAATATTAACCACCTCATACAGTAAGAATGATGAATGTTTGGAATTCAAATCACTTCATCGTGAATTTGGCAAGATCGCTATGCCGGGACTTACCAGTCTTGTGTGGAATACCGCCAGGAAATAAATTGTAACCCAGACCAATGCAGTTGTTCCATGAACCGCTAACACACACACACACACACACACACACACACACACACACACACACACACACACACACACACACACACACACACACACACACACACACACACACACACACACACACATAAATATTTTTGCATTGGCGTAGCATGCTGTAGAAAGAGTTGATCACTTCCCTCCACTTCCTCTGAACCCATGAGGACTAGGGATCACTGAAGCTCGGCCACACAAAAACAAGTGTCTTCTTCCCCTCTCCCAAGAGGTCGGAAACCCCGGTTCACCTGATTCCGGGAAGAGTCCATGTGGATGCTCCTAGGAGTGGTAAAACAGAGTGTGTGTGTGTATTCACTTGGTCTTTGGATCACGTGTTGGACTCGTGATCGACAGCTATTTCCCTCCTGGAAGAGAGCTCAGAGCTCGTAGGTCCGATCTATGGGTAATGCTATGACCTTGCACACACACACACACCCAACTCCCCGCCCACGAGAGTCAGAGTAACGACCCGAGGCACAGCGATACCGAAATAATTTCGGTGTGTGTGTGTGTGTGTGTGTGTGTGTGTGTGTGTGTGTGTGTGTGTGTGTGTGTGTGTGTGTGTGTATGTGTATGTGTGTGTGTGTGAGGGGGAGTTCAGACCTAAAATCTTACCAAAAGAAGTCTATAAGCAATTTTTGTCTGTTCTAGATAAAGATATATTCAACAACAACCATTATTTTGCGTTCCATTATCATCAGGCTCTCTTTTTTGTTTTGTTCTGCTTTATCTTATTTCGTTGTATTTTGTCTTATTGTATCTTGTTCTGTTTTATTTTGTTTTATCTTATTTAATTTAACCTTTCTATCTTAAATATTTAATTACATATTCATTCATTTGTATATTTTCTCTAAATGTATATCTATTTATTCATATACTTATCTATTCATTAATTTGTTTATATATCTACTTATCTATTCATTCATTCATTCATTTATCTATTTATTCGTTTTTCTATTTGTGAATATAGGACAATTGGGTTTTTAGAATCTCCGGAAATGGATTTGTACTTATGTTAGCACACAGCCAAGGGTTCGAGTCCCAGTGCCGGAACTTCTAAAAAATACATCTATTTATTTAACTATTTATTTCATTCTGTTTTATCCTATTCATTTATGTTTCCATTGGTCTTATTTCTTTTTTATTCCATTTTATTTCCTTTTCGTCCTTAGTCTTCCACCACCTTTTCACCTCAGACTTCTAAAAATACATCTAATTATTTAACTACTTATTTCATTCTGTTTTATCTTATTCGTTTATGTTTCCATTTGTCTTATTTCTTTTTTATTCCATTTCATTTCCTTTTCATCCTTAGTCTTCCACCACCTTTTCACCTCGGACTTCTAAAAATACATCTATTTATTTAACTATTTATTTTATTCTGTTTTATCGTGTTCATTTATGTTTCCATTTGTCTTATTTCTTTTTTATTCCATTTTATTTCCTTTTACTCTTTAGTCTTCCACCACCTTTTCACCTCAGACTTCTAAAAATACATCTAATTATTCAACTACTTATTTTATTCTGTTTCATCTTATTCATTTATGTTTCCATTTGTCTTACTTCTTTTTTATTCCATTTAATTTCATTTTCGTCCTTATCCTCCCACTACCGTTTCACCTCGGACTTTTAAAAATACATCTAATTAATTCTCTTATCTTATTCATTTATGTTTCCATTTGTCTTACTTCTTTTTTATTCCATTTTATTTCCTTTTACTCCTTATCCTCCCGCCACCTTTTCACCTCGGGCTTCTAATACTCCTTTTCCATCTGACCCCAGCCGCTTCGCTACATTCGCGTCCCTTCTCGTCACTTGGCAACCCGCTTCGTCGTCTTGCACGGGTCACTTCGCGCCCTTAAGTGAACGAGTTTGCCTACGTTTCTCCGTGCAGCATGTCTCTTCTTCCTCCCTGCCTTCCTTACTACCTTTCTGCCTTCCTTCCTGCCTTCCTGTCTTCCTTCCTTACTTCTTCCTTCCTCTTTCTATATATCTCTTGCTCTCTCTCTCTCTCGGTCGCTCGCTCTTACACACACACACACACACACACACACACACACACACACACAAAACACACACACACACACACAAAACACACACACACACACACACACACACACACACACACACACACACACACACACACACACACACACACAAAGTGCACTCAGATACGCGCGCACGGTTGAACACGCGCGTGCGCGCAATTACACAAATACAATTGTAAAGAATGGAAGCTATTAGAGCCGGTCGTATCTCCCATGTCCCGCGTCCTTTGCTAAAGCATGTGCCCCGTTTTCCTTCTTGTAGTCTTGTGCTCCCTAATTCCCCGCGCGCCGCCACCCAAATGCACGACCATAAAACACAACATTACGTTCTCCTCGCTTCTAATACGAACAGATGAAGGCTCGTCGACTGCCTTGTCTCCATCCTCCACCGTCTCCAGCTCTCCTGCCCCCTCTCCCCTTCACCCTCTCCCACTCCCTCCCCCATTTGTCTTCGCTTGGTAATCCGTCTCTCTCTTGTCTCCTTCAACATGCAGTATAGTAATGCGTAGGTCATCTTCTGCCTGGGTATGTTGTTAGTTATTGTGGATTCGTTTTGCGTAAGGACTGTCCATACACGTGACGATCCGGGATCTCCCGGTTGCAGGCCTTTATGGACCTCTGAGTCAAGGTGTTTGAATGATGTGCTTTGTCCGAATGGTTTCCATCGCCCATGGGTTGACTTCACACAAGTTTCCTGTCACCCAGCGCGTCTGTCTCCGGGTTCACCTTGTAATAGGTGAACCCCCCCACGTCGCCCACCAATAGGCGGAGGTTCCAGAGTGTTTTCCTTCTCTCGCCCGGACATTTCTTCCACGCCGGCGTGGGCGTGGGCGTGGGCGCCCTCCCGGCAAACCAGCTTCTGGCAATTTGTCCGAACCGTCTCACCCGATTCCCAGTTCGCGTCCCGACGACTCTTCGTCGTCGACACCATTTTTCTCATCCTCCTCTTTCCTACTCCTCTTTTCCTCCTCCTCCTCCTCCTCCTCCTCCTCCTCCTCCTCCTCCTCCTCTTCGCCGTGCTCTTCATGTCATTTGAATAATAAAAACATTAAGGAATCGTCCTGCTTGAGATTTCTCGCATACCTCTTATATCTAAACACCCGTAAATTGAAAGCTGGGAGTGGTCTTGAGTTGAGAGGAATGGGGGAGGAAGTGGGGGGATCAGGTTATAATATATATATATATATATATATATATATATATATATATATATAATATATATATATATATATATATATATATTACAGACATAATGAGCACGGTCTGTGTTACAGCAAATAAGGGTGAACTTTCACTCCGTAAAGAAGTGTGAAAGATTGAGGCCGGATATACTATGTGAATATTTGCAACTTCCAATATCGTTTGCATGAAGGAAGATCTTACTTCGGTTTGGTGAACTGATGGAGTTGCCACGTAACAGAGCGGAGGATACCCGATGTATCTTCAGAGCAATTCCTTGATTCGAATATTGTGTGTCCGCTATTCCCTATCGTAGTTCCAATTTAATGGCTCCTTGAGAAATTATAATCGTAGACAAGTTGATTTCGTCGTCTTTTGTGATTTAAAATACTTTTGGTAATGTTGGCGGAACGTGAACAAGTAAATGTATGTCTGAATAACGAAAATTATGTAATTCTGTTGGTTTGAAGTTAAAATGACTCGAATATCAGACGGAGAATTTTAAGGACAGATATTTTCATATTAAGAAAATAAGCTGCAAACATATCAAATGGCCAACAATATTTTGAACCAACAATGAATTTGTTTCGTTTATTTGAAAATATAGTGAAAACGGATTTCGAACGCGAAGCCGTTCAAAACGAGACGGTTAAGAAAGAAATTGAAGTAAAGGGTTTTGTTGAGCTATGCTGGATTTCAAATAAGAGGGAGAACAGAGAGCACGCAGGCATAGTCTAAACGTGTATGTCACGAACCAATTAAGTTCTCCATATACGAGACATTGTTTAAACGGAAGGAGGAGGAAGGTGCTGATAGATTAGTTGAGGCTGTCTGAGGGACGTAGAAAGGAGGTGATTGGTAAAGGAGGACATGAGAATGAGGAGTTGAGTGTGGAGGGAGAGAGGAAGGGCTCGTGTATGGATCCGTTTTCTGTGGGAGAGTTGTGTCGTCGTTAGGGATCAGTGAACCAAATACTCCTTCTTTCTCAACATGGCGAAGAATTTCTCTGATAATCTCATTGAAGATCTAATTCAAAGTTCTAGTACCCGCCAGAGTTATAGTTTTTCGTCACTTCTCAATGTTTTTTTTTTTTTTTTTTTTAATGTATGCTACCTAAGATGGTTTCCCAATGGGTTGGTATCGTTGTTAAAACGAACATGTTTAATTCTTTGTCCTGAACTCTTCCGGTAAGATCAGAACTTTGTTATGGCTAATAATGGACGATTTTATTCAACCTAGAGAAACACTTAGGATTTGCTTCTTCTATTTACCTAAGCTAATTAATTTTACATTTTTTTTTTATTCAACTTTTTTATCTATCGATCTATTTGTTCAATCATGTATTCACGTATTTATTTGTTTATTTGTTCGTTTATTTATCTATTACTCTATTTGTTCATCTATTTTATCCATCTTTATCAAATTATTTTTCTTAGATTATTTTATTCTATTTTATTGTATTCATTTGTTTATTTATTCCATTCTATTTGTTTGCTTATTCATTTATTTTTTATCTATTTATTTTTTCTTTGTCAGTAGTAGCCAGACCTCCTTTTTTGGGGGGGACAATATCGCACCAAGGAAATCGTATAATAAATGTGATAATGGAGAGATTTAAGGAGTAGAATGTAGAACGAAGAAAACGTAACAGCTGACACTGACCAGCCTTTTTTTTTTTTTTTTTTTTTTTTCTTCTTCTTCTTTTTTAGCGGAGATGAATCTTCAGTCATAAAAAGAATACTGAACGACTATGTACGCGGGTGGCCAATAAAAGTATATTGCAAGGCAAAACAGTGTATTAATTTTACAATTTAAAGCACTACAACACAAACGCGTAATAGAAAACGGACGTCACTTTGGGTTGGCGGGAAAAACATAGACGACCATCATGGAAATGCAATTAATACAATAATCATAGTAAATTAATATAAATATATTTCATAGTACTTATATACAAAAGGGGGAAATCATGCATTTTCCAATCTACTCGCAAGCACAATGCATGACAATCGCATTATCACGCGCGTACACCACAACAACATAGGACTGAAAGGAATGAGTATATGCTGCATATAACAGACCAAGAACTCACTTCAGGACTGAAGGCGCTTATGTGCATAGCTTTAGCTGAAACTGTTATCTTTGTCCTTGTGTGTATGGACTGCCTTTATCAATGACTACGGCGGGATACTCCACTGTTATTATATGTATACATGAACACGACAGTATGGATATCATTATCTATTCATTAATTCATATATTTATGATCTATTCGTTTATATATTTACTAGTTTATCTAGCTATCTATTTATCTATTTCTTCATTATTTATCATTTATTCATTCATCTATTAGATAATGTATTTATTTATTGATTCATTTATTTACTAGCTTATTAATTAATTTATTCACATTCATTTATCTACTTATTCATCTATTAATTAATAAATAAACTTTTTACTCATTTATCTATTATTTCATTCATTTATATATTAATCTATTAACTTACCTATTTATTCATTTGTTTATTCATTTATCTATTTATTCATCTATCTTTTGTCTACTTAATTATCTACTTATATTTACTCATGCTAATCAAGGTAATTATATTACCATTACCATTACTAACGGCAGTACCACAGGTAGTATTAGTAATACTTGTAGTCGTAACAGTGGCAGTGGTAGTAGGCATAGCTGCATGTTACCATTGACCAAGTATTATATATTTAAGTTGAACTTCCTTTGTATCCAACCTTAGGGACTTATCCAGCCCTAGGGAAGGAAAAGTTTCATAAAATAGTGGAATCGTGTTGTGTTTGTACTCCTGTTAGTCAGAATTGTACCCTGCGTTTCCTTGTGATGTAGGACTGGCAACGCTCTAGGAGAAAAGTGAATGAAAAAAAAAACGAGAAAGAGAAAGAGGTACACACACGCACACACGCACGCACACACACACACACACACACACACACACACACACACACACACACATATAATATATATATATATATATATATATATATATATATATATATATACAAAGAGAGAGAAACAGGGAGAGAGAGAAACAGAGAGAGGGAGAGAGAGAGAGAGAGAAAAGAGAGAGATAGATAGAGAGAGAGAGAAGGAGAAGGAGTAAACTTCCCCTTTCATTCAAAATGTAACGCATCTAATACCTCAATAGAGAAGTTTAAACACCTTAACAGAAGAGACATATTTTCGTTATCAATCGCTTTCGTTGTTTTTCAAAACTTAGGCAGTCTTCTTGCACCTTTCCCGTCAGAAAACACATATGAAGCCGAAATATTCGGAGACTATTAAAATTATAGAGCCGGTGATTGGGTTGGAACTGAGGGAAGAAGAATCTCTATATGAAAAAGTACAAAAAATAAGCAACATAATTGAAATAATTTCCCTTAGGTGAGAGCTACTCAGTTGACAAACTGAATGAAACAAGACTGCTGAATCTACAAAGTCAATGATGAACAAATAAACAGCTTAAGCCCTGAAGGAGAAACATCGAGATATGTACCGAACACAAAGTTCAGTTAGACTGAAATACTTCTGAATATACTGTATGTGGTCAATAGTGGCACCTTTTGGACTACAGCAAGATGTCATGAAAGTGACCACTGAAACCTATCGACCCAGAGAGGCGAGTGCTACATCCAAAGGATTACAAAGGAGGAGCATGACGACAGGAGACCTTTTGGTCCATAACTAGGTCGGATGCGAAAAAAATTATGATAATGATAAATGAATGAATAAATATATTAATTAATTAATCATAATTACCATAATAAAAATAATAATAAATCAAATAGATAGATAGGTAAAGTTAAATAACAGGTAAAGAGGAAATAATAATAAATTGACATAAATAGTAAATGATAATCAATCAAATGATAATAAACAAGCGGACAAATAATAACAAACAAAGAAACAATATAGAATATAGGGCAGTCATTACAGCATCTTCTTTTGGAAAAAAAGGGACATCTAAGAGGATGATGGAGAAAACAAGCAAAAAAAGATGACACAAAGAAATATTAGAAGGGCAAAATGAGAGATCCGGCTTTGTGAGAGTCAGGAAACTATGAAGACTTGCAAAGGAATTAGACATACCATAAGGAAAATATCTAAAAATTCAAACCACGAAGTAGTACTAATGCTCAGTGCACCAAACGCTTCCAGCAACACTAACAAAGAAGTAAACCAACACGACATGAAAGTAAAGAGATGTATTAAAAGTAACAACAGACTCAGTAAAACTTAAATGAATATTGTACGCGCACGCCATTATCATCATCATTAATCACCCTTAGCAGATGCTGCGTCATTGATGACGTCACTGTCGTCGTCATCGTTGTCGTCGTCGCTAACGGTGTCGAAGTGTCGGCTTCATTCATGGTGTTCATTTTAATCTCAATAATAGTAATAATAATAAACGAAAAGTTGATAGGGGAATTCTAGATAAAAAAGAAAAAAAGAGAAAGAAAATTTGTAACTAACAACACAGCCCAGATTAAGTAGACAGGTTCGCCACGTTTCCCACAGTTCAATATGAAGAACACATTTTGCGTAACACAAACGTTCATTCTGAGGGCTTCGGGAACCCCCAAACGGCTGTATGGAAATTGAGGGCAGATTTTACTCGCTCGTGACCGATTTGCATCGCAATGGGCGACCGACATAGTGACGGAAACATGAAATAGATAGCTTCTGAGCATCCGTCAGGGCATGGCCGAGTTGCCAGTTAGATTCAGTTGTCGAAATATTTGTCCTCAGTGCGATTTCTCTCTGTTGGTATATATATATATAACAACAAGAGGCTCCACTTTCGGAGTTCCAGAAATTGAAAGAAAATTATTTTGGGGTAGCTTTTGGTCATCTCTGAACGGGTTATGTTCTGCTGGAGTGTCTTGTTCAGGACGGTTGGCACTCCGGTCCCCTTTGGCAAAGGAAAAACTTCCATCCTCGGAGTCTTTACGACCTCTCACATGCATAATTAGACTTTTCAATCGCCGTGGCATCGAATGGCCTGGAAAAATTCGACGTCGCCTTCCCGATCAATGGCCAGGGTGGGGGAAAAAAAGGGATAGAGATAAAAAATGGAAAAGGGAGGAAAAGGAAAAGAATTCTGCCTTTTTCGGTGTGGTTTCTGGCAGTTTCGCGCCAAAAGGATTGGAGGGGTGACAACTTTGGAGGCGAGATGGCGATCGGATTTTCATATCCGGCGATTTTTTTTTTTTTTTTCTTTCATACACGACTTTCTAGGCTGCCTTTCTGTGGGGTCTTGGCACGGCAGCGCCTCTGGGCCACGGGACGCGCGCGCTCTCCCTCTCCCCGCTATTCGGTCCTCGAGGGCCGGGACGGGACGGCCGGCTTTGTTGGTTTACTTGTTTAAAAGCAATTCTCTCTCTCTCTCTCTCTCTCTCTCTCTCTCTCTCTCTCTCTCTCTCTCTCTCTCTCCCTCCCTCTCTCTCTTTCCCCCTCCCTCTCTCTCTCTCTCTCTCTCTCTCTCTCTCTCTCTCTCTCTCTCTCTCTCTCTCTCTCTCTCTCTCTCTCTCTCTCTCTCTCTCTCTCTCTCTATATATATATATATATATATATATATACTGTATATATATATATATATAAATATATACTATATATGTATATATATAATGCATATATATATATATATATATATATATATATATATATATATGCATATATATATATACATATATAGTATATATATGTATGTGTATATATGTGTATATGTCTTCCTCTCTCCATCTTTTTTTCTCTCCCTCTCCCCTTCTCTCTATCTCTCTCTGTGTCTATCTATATATTTATATTTTTATATATTCTCACTTTTTCTTACGTGCATGTGTGTGTGTGTGTGTGTGTGTGTGTGTGTGTGTGTGTTACGTGTATTATGCTCAACATATACATCAGTTTGCTACCGGGCGGGTCCAGTCTTTAGGCCTATTTCTGCTTTCATTTCAGTGGAATTCCCACTCTTATTTGCTGACTTCTCAGATACTATTGCAATCAGCTGGCTTAGTTCCTCTGCAACCTTTTACTCCTTTTTTCACCTTCCTGTGTATTTCCTTTTCGTCCTGTTATTTCATTTTTTTTTTACTTTACCATAAATATTTCATATTTATCCTTTGTTTCTATATTGTTTTTTTATATACATATAGTTCCCTTTCTACATCTTTTCCTGCGTGTGAACCCGACGAGGAATTCTTCATTTGAATTTTTATCTTTTCTCTTTTGCATATTGTACATCTCCATTGTCATTCAAGCCTCAGTGTTTTGTATTTCAATTCGATGTTTGTATATTCATCCATCTGTTCATTTATCTAGTTAGCTTATACAGGTGCGTCTTTGTTTGTTTGTTTGTCTGTTGGTTCATCAATCTGATTCCCTATCTACCTATCTGTGTATATATACATACATATACCAAGGCTTTTTCCCCCTTACAAAGGAGGTAGCCAAAAAGGGAAAGGCATAAAATCATTTCCACCCATTCCATCCCTGAATACACTACACACCCATCCACCCTCCCTCTTATCTTAGCACCTCCTGGATGACGGGTCATCCCTGCACCTTGTCCACTGCCCTAGGTCAGAAGCAGTGTCGCAAGACACAGCACATCCACAGCAAGGCCGCTTCATTAAATCGGCGACCCCCCCTCTCCGTCCCCCCGTTGCATAAAAGGAGAGGACGGGGAGAAATCCCTTCGGGCTGCGTCAAATTTTGCTCACACATACTCACCCCCCATCCACCCGCCCATTCCACCTCATGCAATCACAACATCATCCATATACAACCATTCTCCATTCACCCCTGTCTTCTGTCCTCTCCCGTCCTTCCTCAACAGACATTCCCCTCTTAACCAAAGCCCCCTTCACCCCATCCATCCACCTCATCCTAGAACGTCCCCTCATGTTCACTCCCTCCACATCTGCCTTCCATACCTCTTTTACTAGTCTTTCTTCACTCATTCTTTCCATGTGTCCAAACCATCCTAATATTCTTTCATCAACCCTATCTCCCAGCTCCTTTTCCATCCCTGCTCTCCTCCTCACCTCCTCATTTCTCACTCTGTCTAGCCTAGTAACTCCCATCATACTTCTCAGACACCTCATCTCAAACACATTCAAACTCCTCTCTTCTTCTTTTATGTTCCATGTTTCTGCTCCATAGAGTGCTGTTGGCACAGTCACTCCTTCATACAGTCTCCTCTTAGCATCCATTCCCAAATGTCTATTCCTCATTACACTCTTTAATCCACCAAGGCATTTACTCTCTTCTCTCAATCTACATTCTACCTCCACCTTCACTCCACCTTTTCCTGCCACATTTGCACCCAAGTATCTAAAACTATCCACTTCCTCCAGTCGCTCTCCCTTAATGCTCACTTCCAGTCTACTGCCACTTTCACCCCTTGTACATCTCATCACCTTACTTTTACCCACATTTATCTTTAGCTTTCTTCTATCACATACTCTTCCAAACTCTGCCACCAACTTCCTCAATCCCTCCTCCGATCCTGCCACAAGCGCAGTGTCGTCAGCAAACAACAGCTGGCTCACCTCCCACTTTTCTCCATTTTCTTTAACCATCTCCAATCCCTTGCCCACTACCCTTGCATTTACCTCTCGCACCACCCCATATATATATATATATATATATATATACATATATATATATATATATATATATATATATATATAGATGTGTGTGTGTGTGTGTGTGTGTATATATATATATATTCGTACATATGTATATATATATATATGTATATATATACATTTGTATATATATATATATATATATGTGTGTGTGTGTGTGTGTGTGTATGAGTGGAAAGGTGGTGAGGCAAACACCAGGAACCATTGGAGATTTATAAAACTCAAACGGTTCCTGGTGTTTACCTCACCACCCTTCCACTCATTCTGTCTTACGCACTTCAACATATATATATATATATATATATGTATATATATATATGTATATATATATATATATATATATATATAAATATATATATCATACATATGTATATATATATGTATATATACATATATATATTACATATGTACATACACATATTATATATATTTATATATGATATATATATATATATATATATATATATATATGTGTGTGTGTGTGTGTATGTGTGTGTGTGTTTGTACACACACACACACACTATATATATATATATATATATATATATATATATATATATATATATATATATATATATATATATATATATAAAATAATTCCGACAGTTGTCCCCGGACTCGAACCCGAGACTTCGCGTGGCAGGTCGTTGCTCTTCCAACTATGCTACCGAGACTATAAGATTCTTCAACCTCGGAGTTAATCTAACCCCGCAGGATTTGAGTCGACTGCTAACTACCGTCCTAATCTCAATTTTACGAAGAACCAAGCCCACTTGTAGCTAGTGGTTAAGCTGGTACGTATCCTTGATAGACTTTCGTTGTTGTAATACCTGAATAGAATCGCCAATGACGACGATGTCAATCAAATAATTCCGACAGTTGTCCCCGGACTCGAACCCGAGACTTGCGCGTGGCAGGTCGTTGCTCTTCCAACTATGCTACCGAGAGTAAAATATTCTTCTACCTCGGGGTTAATCTAACCCCGCAGGATTGGAATCGACTGCTACAAGTGGGCTTGGTTCTTGGTAAAATTGAGATTGTTTATTCATTTACTTCTCATTCAATTATTCATTCATTTATTTGTTTATTTGTCTCTCATTTACTTTATTTTTTTATTTGTTTAACTATATATCTATTCATTTATCTATTTGTTCATTCATTTGTTTATTTATTTGTTCGTTTTATTTGTTTATCTATTTATTTGTTTGTCTATTCATTTATTTATTCATTTATTTGTCTGTTTATTTATCTTTTTTCTAATTTTTTATTTATTCATTTATTTGTCTATTTATTTATTTATTTATTCATTCATTTATTTATTAATTTATTTGTTTATAATCTTATCTATTTGCTAATTTGTTTACCTGTGTATTTATCTATGTATTTTTCTCGTGAAAGTGTGGACAATGTTTTCATTTCATTCTTCAACAAATTCTCTTATTGTAATGCTTTTTCATATCCGTTCATAATTCTGCAAACACATTTTCATTTGATTCTCTAGTATGCTTACTCGACCTTATGTATATTGTATCTTGTTTTCACTTCTAGTATTATATTCCTTTTGCATTTATTCTTGTATCAGCCATTTATTGTGTGCCTTCTCTTTTGTTTCAAATGTGTTTTTATTCGTTCTTTCTTTCGCAAGTGTGTTCGGAGAGGGGTAAGAATTACACGAGTCGGTGAAAGCACAAACGAGGCTGACATTGGAAATAATGTACACAAGAGCAGTGGAAGACAACATAGAAACTGAAAAAAATGAGTCTCAAAATTGAGAGTATGGGTCCTGGGTGGGGGACCATTTTTTATCTATGTATATTTCATTTTATTATTATTATTATTATTATTATTATTATTATTATTATTATCATTATTATCATTATTATCATTAATATCATTAATATCATTATCATCATTGTCATTATTATCGTCGTTATTGTCGTTATTGTTGTCGTTGTTGTTGTTTGTTGTTGTTTGTTATTATTATTACTATTATTATTATTATTACTATTATTATTACTATTATTATTACTATTATTATTACTATTAATATTACTATTAATATTATTATTATTACTATTATTATTATTGTTATTGTTATTGTTATTATTGGGAGTGAAATGTCACTCCCACGGGCTTTGAGCCCGTAGGAGTAGTTTATGGAAGACACACATTACAAGAGATAGAGCGGGATGGTTTAGCTTGTCAGAGGAGCATGGAGGGTGGTAGGCAGTGGCATTTTTGGAGTGAAAATAATACCGGGATAGAGAGAGAGAGAGAGGGAAAGTCATGGAAGACAGTATGGACCGTACTTAATATTTGGCCAATCCTAACGAACACAAAAATAAACATTATATAACCTTAATCTTTACTCTTGTGAGAGGTGAGCCTTCTTCTTCTTTGTCGGTTTATCCAATCGTAGTTTAGTTTAGGACAGTGCCGCCACGCGCAATGGAGAACGAATATCCATATCATTCCTTAGATTCTACCGATTCCTCAAATGATTCCCTAGCATCATGGCCCGGACACTCTGAGCCACAAACCGGTTGCTGACGGCTCTCGAACCGGCACCGGTCCGCGAACGGACCACCATTTCGAGTAGCACTGGGAGATGGTATCCTCCTGCATTATTATTATGATGAAGGGCTGAAGAGGATGACTCAATACAATTAGTGACGACGAGGAACACTAAGTATTAGTGTTTGACCTTACACGCACACACACCCAACTCCACGCCCACGAGAGTTGGAGTGATACCCCTCAGCGAAGCGATACTGAAATTCTTTTAGCCCTGGGCGGGAGTCGAACCCGGACCGCCGTAGTGACAGACGAGAACTCTAACCACGGCGCCACGAGATATGTGTGTGTGTGTGTGTGTGTGTGTGTGTATGTGTGTGTGCGTGCGTGTGTGTGTGTGTGTGTGTGTGTGTGCGTGTGTGTGCGCGTGCGTGTGTGTGTGTGTAGCATTAAAATGGGAGTATACGTACGATAGTGAAGACCAACTGGAGGACATCATCAGTGGAGAAAGATAAAAAAAAAATGGTAAAAGAAAAATTAATGAATTTGAGAAATTGCACTGGGCAAGGAAATATAGAAGATTTTCTTCCTTTGTGAGCAAGACCACTTAAAGTCTGAGACGCTTTTGTGTCCTCAGTGTTGACAATGAGCCCGTGGGAAATCGATAACTGGCTCACTGATAGAGATGATGAGCGACAAAATTATTTTGGACAAAGGGAATACCAGGTAATTCTATGTATGGGACAGAGAGAGTGAATGAAAGAGAGAGAGAAAGAGAGATAGAGAGAGACAGACAGAGACAGACAGACAGGCACGCAGATATACAGATAGACAGACAGGCAGACAGACAGACATACATACAGACAGATAAACAGACAAAATAACAGATAGACAAAGATGAACAAAGCAAGAAGAAGCTAACTAACTGGGAAGAAAGATTAAGAAAATGGGGAAGGGAGGCGATAACAATGGGATAAGAACAGAAACCAAGAAAACAGGAAGAAGAAGAAGGAGTGAAAACCATGGCGAGGGCATGTCAAGGGAATTTCCCAAGAGTTTTGTAGAAGGTAAACAAAAGCTGTGAGCTCGGGGTCACCACGCAAAACCTCGCTCATAATATGTCCATTACAATCACCATGTACAGTGCTCGTCACGGCATTATGCCGTGGCGCTCACCCGTCATAATGCCGTGACATGCACTATACATTTTTGTAACAACTAAGGTCATTTCAGAACCTGAATATATCTCCATGGTGACTTCAACAGCCTCCGTCACTTTTAAGGTCCACAACATTTCCCGTCTCCCATCACCATTGTTTTATTAAATGTAAGTGTTCAAGGACCCCGCAGTTCCATTAAATCCAATTCACACACACACACACACACACACACACACACACACACACACACACACACACACACACACACACACACACACACACACACACACACGCACAGTATATATATACCAATGGAGTAGAGATTTCGAATTTAAGAGAGATAGAAAGGAAGAGTTGAAGTGCGTTTGAATTGAGATGTCTGAGAAGTATGGTGAGGGTTACGAGGATGGATAGAGTGAGAAATGAGGAGGTGAGGAGGAGAACCAGGGAAGAAAGAGAGACGGTAGTTAGGGTCGATCAAGGAATACTGGAATGGTCTGGGCAAATAGAAAAATGAATGAAGAAAGATAAGCCCCCCCCCTCCCCCCCCCAAAAAAAAAATGGAACGCAGAGGTGAATTTAGTGAACTTGAAGGGAGACCAAGAGTGCGATGGATGGATGGATGATGGGTGTTTTGAGTAAAAGGGGAATATGTGTTGATTAGGAGAGGGCAAGAGATAGGTGTGATTGGAGAATGGTGAATGGATGATAAAATGACACTGCCCGAAGGGTTTTTTCCATGTCCACTCGGTATTTTCGTGAGTGGGTGAGGGAGAGGGTCGCCATATTATGAAGTGGTGGGGGTAAACCAGCTTCAGTTGTCGGGCCCAAAAATGGAGGTACTCTGTCTTGCTCCATTCCTAGTAACCATGTAGTGTGAGCTGAAACTATCAGTTGTTTTAAGAAACGATTAGACAACTTTATGGATGGGGATGACGGGTGGTGATGGATACGGAGCTGCCTGGTGTAGGCCTTATGGTCTCTTGCAGTCTCCTTCATTCTTATGTTCTTATGTTGTTATGTTCTTTTTCCTTCGGAGCCGGAGAGCGGGCGGGAGAAGCGATGTCCCTTCATCCAAAATTCTTCTTTTCATCGAAGGCCTTTAGATTGGGAGGCGAGTGTATCCAAATGAAGCTAAGAACCAGTTGCTACTTCAAACAGTTTATTCAGACTGGATCCAGGGGCTGAATTCATAAAAGGTTCTAACGCCTAAGTCTAGACATAAATCTTAAAAATGGCGGAGATTTGATCTAAATCCCTATGTCGGCGACCTAAATGCTTATGTCTAGACATAAGCATTTAGGTCTCCGCCATTTTGAAAATTTATGTCTAGACTTAGGGGCTAGGATCTTTTATGAATCTGGCCCCAGGCGATTGTTTCTAGTCTAAAGAGACCCGTAATCTTGGAAACGATTCCCATCAAACTTCATATGACAGGTAATTAATTGGATATTTTATTAGGCACGCTTAGAATGTAAACTGTGTGGTAATACATGTAATTCTTAAGAATGAGTATACTGTGGGAAAGTCGATGACCTTGCGATGCGTGTTGGTGCGCCTGAAAGAATGGAGGCGTCTGTATACAGCAAATTCTCCATTATAATTTGTAGAAACGCGGAGGTAAATGTACCCCTACAGTTATGCGGCTAAGCTTGCTTTTCCCAGGGCCTCTTCTTATTCTTCTATCTCTGAAAACGATATTTACTCTGTCAGTTTTGTTCTTTTTTCCCCATTGTTCTGAACTCAGCAGTTACATCACTTCTCTTCTTTCTAAATCTAATGAGCAGAGATCTATGTTTTTCTAGTGTTTCCTTATATGGTATGCCTTCCAGGATGGGGACCCTCTTCCATGTTGTTTATATACTTTCGATCTTAATTATAGCCCCCAGTATATCGACATGAACTCAAAACAAGTACGCAAACAGTTAACAAAAGAACCACTCTCCGTCAGATTCTATGCTTGCCCACATTCCTTCAAAAATCAACCCAACATAGAAAGGATTCCCAAGACAAGCAAAGGGTGTCTCTAGCACTCCTCCGTTCAGGTCACCACCCAACACTGAAACAAGCAACAGACACCAACCGACCCAGACGCAAATACCACACAGAGGACACAGAGCACACTACATTGCAATGTTCCACACTCAACTCTTTGACATAACCACGAAACCTTTCCACTGAGTGACCCGTAAGCTGAACCAGTGGTGTGTGTGTGTGTGTGTGTGTGTGTGTGTGTGTGTGTGTGTGTGTGTGTGTGTGTGTGTGTGTGTGTGTGTGTGTGTGTGTGTGTGTGTGTGTGTGTGTGTGTGTGTGTGTGTGTGTGTGCGTGCGTGTGTGTGTGTGTGTACGTGCGTGTGTGTGCGTGTGTGTGTGCGCGTGCGTGTGCGTGTGTGTGTGTGTGTGTGTGTGTGTGTGTGTGTGTGTGTGTACGTGTACTGTATGTGTGTTTATATGAGTTTCTGATGAAGGTTTGTAAACGAGTTGGTGTACTTTTGAATCTCACATTACCAAGAATGCCCAACCCCTTTGAGTAAAACTAGTTATCTGCACTTGCATCCATC
>NC_134793.1:28968985-28991485 GCF_046742065.1 Oratosquilla oratoria | reverse complement strand
CGTCGGTGCGTCCTTCCCCAATGTGATCTTCTCTCCATGTGTATCTCCCCTCGTCCCCTAGCCCGTTTTCTTCCAACAACGGAAGGAGAGGATATCCGTTCGCAATTTGTGAAATATTACTATGACAGACGAACTGTATGAATGTATCTATGCATAATTATGCTTGTATTTATTTACATATGTGTGCATGTATGCATGTATGTATGCATATATGTATACATGTATTTATGTATGTATATATGTATGTATGTATGCATGTATGTGTGCATGTATGTATGTGTGCATGTATGTATGTATGCATATATGTATGCATTTATTTATGTATGTATATATGTATGTATGTATGTATGCATGTATATGTATGAATGTATGTATATATACATGAATATATGTATGTATATATGTATGTGTGTATGTATGCATTTATATATATATATATATGTATGAATGTATGTATGCATGTATGTATGCATGTATGTATGTATGTATATATGCATGTATGATATATACGAGTATATGAAGCGGTCTTGCTGTGGATGTGCTGTGTCTTGCTACACTGCTTCTGACCCAGGACAGTGGACAAGATGCAGGGTTGACCCGTTATTCAGGAGGTGCCAAGATAATAGGGAGGGAAGACAGTAGAGGGGAGTGGAGTGTGTATTGATATGGAATGGGTGGGAGTGGTTTCTATGGCTTTGTTTTTTGGCTACCGACCGTGTAAGGGGGAAAAGCCTTTGGTATATGTATGTATATATATATATATATATATATATATACATATATATATATATATATATATATATGTATATATATGTATTAGTATATGTACACATGAATATAATTATGTTTGTATGTATGTATGTGTATGTATATTTGCAGTATGTATGTGTGTGTATATGTACACATGAACATAATTATGCGTGTATGTATGTATGTATGTATGCATGGATGTACTGTATGTACATATACAATTAAGCATTTCATAAACGTATCCGTTTAGGTAGATCAATGTATATCAAAGTAAACAGAGTATACTGGTAGGCACTGGTCATAAATAGCTTAAAAGGACCCATTGGATTCCATGTATGTTCTTCACAGAATTCTTAATTCGCGTAGATGTTCAAACACCCGGCTATGATCGATGTCCTGTCACCTGCACCTGCTGAGAGATATAAAAAAAATGTGTAAAGGCATTTCCAGAAACCAATGAGAATGCAGGAAACTAGTCCAACCTCCACAAACTTTGTTGTTATTGGCTGGTGTAGGGGTCGATGTGACATGTCAGTTGTTTGTGTTGTTGACAAACTAGTGAGAATGTACGTATTTGGTTAAGTGATTTATCGACAAGTTATGGAATACAAAAAGCTTGTCAAGGATTGATATCACAGAGAACAGTTAATGAGTGGTGAAATGCAAGGTGTTCAGAGCGTGTGATCATTTTTTTTTCTTTTTCTTCTTCATCTTCTTAACATATTATTATTGTTATTATTTTCACCCGTCATCCAGCAGGTGCCAAGATAGGAGGGAGGGAGGAGGGCTGAGGGGAGTGGAATATATGGGAAATGAAATGGGTGGGAGTGATTTCTATGCCTTTGGTATATGTATGTATTATTTTCATTATTATTAATAATATTATTATTAATATTACTATTAATAATTTCATTATTATCAATGATGTTATTATTATCACCCTTTGAGATTTTTTCGATTTTGAGAAATTTTGGTCACCTGCTCCGATTTAGCCATCTCACCCTGTAATGGTATGATACCATTGTGTACATGTGATTACGTGCAGCATTGTACAAGTATTGATTATTGTACATTGTTGTTATTGTATACATTATTTGTATTTTGTAAATGTACATATAAATGGGAACCATTTATTGTGCTCGATCATTCGAGATTTCCCGCCGCCTGGCTTAGCTCGTCAAAGCTAAGCTTGCCGTTCCTAAAGCAGGCAGTTTGGGTTCTGCCTCCAAGATGGCCTCACGCTTGTCTTTGTAGTGCTGTAAAATTACTAATTTATTTACTCAAGTGTTTCCTTGGCCACTCCTATAACAACCCACAGTTTCGAGGGTGGCCAGGACTGCTGTGGAGTCCACTTGGACACCGCTCAGGCCAAGAGTACGGGTGCCAGAGGCCCAAAAGTGAAAAATATGTGGAAAGGTCCAAATTTGGTGGAGCGCTACCGCCACGCCCTGACCCAGGTTCGTCTAACTCCCCGTGCACTCCCATGAAATGTCCTCTCCCCCGGACGCAACAAAACCTCGGCTCAGTCGTTCGTGTCGACAACGCCGCCGCTCCTCTCTTGACATAAGAATGAAGGAGACTGCAAGAGACCCACAAGGCCTACATTAGACAGTTCCATGTCTATTACCACCTGTCTAACCGTTTCTTAAAACAAAGTTTCAGCGCTCACTACGTGATTACCAAGTCTATTCCACTCGTTGCCCACCCTATTAGTTAACCAATTTTTGCCTATTTCCTTCTTAAATCTAAATTTGTCCAATTGAAATCCATTTCTACGAGTCCTGCCCTGTTGTCACAATATGATGACCTTGTTTACGTCACCCTTGTTAAAGCCTTTGATTCACTTGAACACCACTATTAGATCACCCCACCCTCTACGTCTTTCCAGAGTATCAGTTGAGGTGCCTAAGCCTCTCTTCTTACCACAATCTGTAAACTTTTGGTTGATCATTCAAGGAAATATTTTCCTCCACAGGGTACAGGCGAGTGGAAGCTTCGACTCGGCAAAGCCCTTAAAAAGGAGAAAATGTCCTTTAGTAAATGTATATAAGGGGTAAATGACACACACGCTACAATGTTCATAATATGGTATATTTATACAACATAAACTAAATACAAAACGCAAATAAAAAACATATATGATATCTATAATAATATTAACATACATATACAGCAGAAAGGCAATCACACGTCATATATATATCAAATATTACACTACTACATATTACTCACATATATAAAATCAAAGACTACACTAATGATAGCAGAAAGAATAAAAACAAGAATCGATGACTTAAAATGCCACCCATGGTAAAAATTGGCGGTGGTAACTGAAGAGTTTTCATAGAGAAAAAGTAGTTTGCTGTCGTAAAAACTAAATTGCAAGTCGGGGGTTTAGGCGGGAAAACGCGCTCCCTCTTTCCCCTGGAATAGAAGGAAATCATACACAGGAGTTCTAGATTCAGGACTAAAGTATCGGGAAGCAAAATTACCGTTGTTACAGTGTTGTTTGAGCCGGTCATTATCTTTGTCAGTCGGATGTGCCACACTGAACATACTGAAGTCGATGGCTTCCGATTGAAATAGGGCAACGGGGGCGAGAGAGAATGGCTACACCGAAGAAGGAAATGGACGCCCGAAAGAAACGCGCGTTGCTGTGGCCCTCGTCATCGACTGACTGCTGACACGATCCGTGTCACTCGCTGAGCTGATGGAGTCAGGCATGACGGTGGCCAGGGGCAACGACAGCGATGAGGAAGTCGCATTTACAATTGCTATAACAGTTTTGGTACTTCGGCGGAGCTTTTGCAAATAAAATGTTACATTAAAAGCAGCATTTGTAGAAGTGGAAGTAGTAGCAGTAGTAGTAGTAGCAGTAGTGGAGGCAGTATTTGTAATAGTGGAAGCAGTAGTAGTAGTAGTAGTAGTAATAAGAGCAGTATTAGTAGTAGTACTTGCAGAAGTGGTCTACTTTGTAAAGCAGTGGTAGTGATGTTTGCATATTTTGTAAAAGTTGCATTTTTTTATATTTCAAAAGTAGCACGAGCAGTAGAGGTAGTAGTAACAGTAAAAGTTATAATTGTTTAAACCGCATTAGATTAGCAGTAGCGTCTGTGAGAGTTCTAGTAAAAATGTAGTAGTAACAATAATGGAATGAAATTCGACTAAGGCTAAGGTAAAAAGATAGTCCTAAGATTTTATTTGCCCGAGGTGGGACCCTAACTCGGCCGATGGAATCCCACAGACAAAAACGCATTTGCAATAAAAAAAAAAAAAAAACGAAAATTTCAGAAGCTGCTTAGATGATCCAAAATTTCAAATTTGAAACGGGAGGTTCGGGGGGAGGGGGAGGGGGGGGTACTCGTTGTTGCTGTTGCATGAACGATTTGCACGAAACCTTCCACAATGTACAACAGTTGAGAGATGGCAGGGAATCTTATACATCTTGTACTTTATTTTATTTTAGATATAAAAAAAAATATCGGAGAGAATGCGGCTAGCGATGATGCGGTTCCCTTTTACGCGTGCTGCGCGTGATCCGTGACAAAAGCAAGCAGTAGATTGGCAGTAATGTAGAAGAGGAGGCTTGCTGGGCATATGGAAAGAACATGGCAAACAAAATGCTTGTGATAGTAAAACGACTAACTTAGGAGAATAAAGAGTAAGTGGAAATATATATATATGTATATATATATATATATATATATATATATATATATATATATATATATATATATATATATATATATGCAGAAAAAAACACTGGGAAATAAAAAGCTTCTTATTTCCCAGTGTTTTTTTCTGCATATTATTTTCATGTGTGCCTTGTGAATTACTGCAATTATATATATATATATATATATATGTATGTATACATGCAATAAAAACACTAGAAACGTGTGTTCCACAGATGCAAGGTAACCACTAATGAAAAGAAACGACAGAAGCGGAGCGCTTGTACACGAAAGCGCTCTGCTCCGGTCGTTTCTTTTCATTAGTGGTTACCTTGCATTCATATATATATATGTATGTATATACACATACAGCAAACATATTAAAATATGGAAGAACACAGACAACAGTGAACAAGTGGCGTAACATGACTGACCCGAAAAGAAGAAGGTCTTTCAAAAAAGGGGAGCAAGAGGCGACGAGAGAAGACAATGCAACTCACTAAAGAGTCCAGTACCAATACAGGGGTCGAGAACGAATGAATAAGGGAACTGCAGGTGAGCCAAAAGAAATGCAAATGTAAACAGACAGCACGACACGAGGTCAGAAGACTCCTCACCTCTCGTCGGCACAGCCTCAAAGTTCCCACCTTAGGGAGTTCTTCGTCTTTCTCTTCCACTGGGGTAGGGATGGGAGAGGGGGTACGTCCCCCTGGGGGGGGGTAGGGTGTAGGGTCCGCCTGGTCACGGTCACCGACAACACGCCGCGGGAACAAAGGGGAACACCACAGGAACAGAACCCGGGACAAATATGTACACTTTGGGGGTGAAAACACTTTTGGGGGTTAGGGAGCTGGGTCCCGGACAACCCTGAATACATGCGAAAAAAAAGAGATGTGCGTCCTATTAATTAAAAAAAAAAAAAAAAAAAATATCGAGTAAAGCTTACACGCGTGTTTGGAATTATATTATTGAACTAAATCAGACTTGTGTATGAAAAGAACATAAAGTGTGCATAGAAGGCTACGTAACAACACGCACGCACACACACACGCGCGCGCGCACACAAACGCACACAAAAGGACACCTGCCTGGGAATCGGAACATGTACGAGTTGATAGAACCTTCTATCATAGGATCCAAACCCGTTTTCAAATCCAGGGGCAGATCCGACCCACGTGCCCCGTCCCCATCGACTAGAAGTCACGGCCCCCAACTTGTTGGTTCCATGATTATGGGCCCCAATTAGCCTACCTGTACTATATGTACATTGTGCGGTGGTGCTGCCCTCTGCTGCTCACCGACTGCACCATCTTGTTTAGACGCGAGATAAAACATAGCCTCGCCCGTGTGGCAACTACTATGAAATCTCGACATTTCCTTTTCTCTCTTATTAACGATATAACACTAGCTTCGTATTTGCACTTTCTTTTTTTACTTTTTTGTTGATTTAGGAGGTCATCATTCATCCTTCGATACACAACAATGCCCATTGGCTAAGTTCCTACACCTAGCATGACCTTTCTGCACTCTAGCAAATACGACCTTTTACAACCAGGAACGCACTGACGTAGACTTATCATTCACAAAACCGATAAAAGGTCAGGATAACTCGTGAACGCATTCGCTACCTAAAGACATGACACTCGTAACTCTCGTTCTAAAACGTATTGGTTATATTCAACACAAAACTTTCTATTCCACCGACGGAGGACGACTTGGGGTAAGTTCCTTCTCGACAGACACGTTCGGAGGCCGAGTCTCGCAGCCGTCCAAGGAGGGGTAGTTAGCGGGATCGAGGCCGAGGAAGACACTACAGCCTTCGTCTTGCAAAAGATGAAAAAGTTGGCGCCGTCTCCAGCAGCCCAGTTTGCTACGCCAGAAGGAACGAGCATTTCGACTTAATCACAAAAGCCCCAGGGATTCTGTGCCACCTGCGTGAAAGCCCCAGGGATTCTGCGTCACCTGCGTGAGGTCTTGGGCCTGGGAGAGCGAACGGCGGGGCCGTCGACTTCGCTCGGTCTTCGAGGGCGATAACAGATTCCTTGTCTTGGCATACTTGGGTTTATGACCTTCGTGTTTCTGATAAAACCTCAGGGCCTCTTCGCGTTCCCCAGGAGGCTTCTGCACCCGCTCCTCAAGAGGGCTGGGACAAGTGCCACCCCCTCTTTCACCTCCTCCATGTCGTGACCAGAAGCGGACACCGACCTGAACGAGACCTCGACCGACCGAGACTCCGACCTGATTCAACACCGGACCCCAAGAGTCGGTAGTCAGTCAAATCGCTAACGACAGTATAAAAACTCATTTCATGTAAACATACCTGTCTCACACACACACACACACACAGTCTGTACAATCTCACAAAACGTATCCACATACCTGTCCAGTGTGACGAGCAACGTGTTTGTAGCTTTACGACACAGCTGTGCATGTCTACACACGTGCCTGCACACATGCGCACACAAAACAGGTATACGATGAACTATATACCTCTCCGCATACAGCTCTGCATGTTGGTCTGTGTATATACATACATACGTATATATATATATATATGCACAAGTTTCACAAGACACAAGTGAATACACAAATTATGCTAAACACCACAGGGAAAGGAAAGAAAAACTTGGAATCCGAGCGCTTTCGTGATATTTTCACGAAAGCGCTTGGATTCCAAGTTTTTCTTTTCTTTCCATGTGATGTTTAGCATAACATATATATATATATATATGTACATATATCACTGTACAACATAAATGTATCATGTTCCCTATAATCAACAAACACACGTGCACAGGGGGTCGTTTCCATTAAAGGAGACGTTCAGTTTTGTCATATTTTCATCACATTATACATATATATGTACACACACACACATAAAAGGCCCTTTCCCCCTTATATGGGGGTGGCCGGATCAAAATACACTTTATTCACATTAGAACACATTTGACACCTTCCTATCTCACACCAAGTGGTCATCCTCGACCTTCGCTACACTGGTTGGATCAAGGGGAATGCAGCGAGGCACAGCGCTTTCACAGCAGGCATTTCATATTCACGGAAACACACAGTGATATTATTAAAATAATTCTTTCTTTATATAAATCTTATATAAATCCTTGGAAGGGAAAGATTTATACAAGGAAAGATTTTTCTTTAAGAATAACATCCTATGATTCTTACGGTGGTATTCTTAAGAAAAAATCTTTCCTTATATAAATATTTCCCTTCCAAGGATTTATATAAGGAAAGAATTTTCTTTAATACCTCCGTAAGATTCTTAAGCTCTATTCTTAAAAAAATATTTCCTTATATAAGTATTTCTCTTCCAAGTATTTATATAAGTTTATATAAGGAAAGATTTTTCTTTAAGAATATCACCTTATGACTTACGGTGGTATTCTCAAAAAAATATATTTCCTTATATAAACTTTCCCTTCCAAGGTTTTATATAAGATTTATGTAAGGAAAGATTTTTTTTTTTTTTAAGAATACAACCCTAAGTCACTTATCGTCAATTACACTCGGCCGTAGACAGACAAACAGACAGACAGACATGTTCGCATCAGCTTTCAAGAAACTCACTTCGGTTGACTTGCTCCTGAAAATCCTTCGCGGGAAACCTCAATCTTGATTACAGTAACCATAATGTGCTTGAACATAAAACAGCGAGCTTGAGGGCGTCAAGCACTTCACGTGACTCTGATTTAATTATTCTTAAAGAGCGAGAGAAGAAGAGCGGACATTCCAATTTCAAGAGTCGAGTGTCGTCGACCGACACGAAGACATAAACTTACATCCATACAAGGCATGAGACCACAGCGTGAGGAATTCTTTATTTATCAATATCACCAGGAAAATAGAATCTTAATACGTATTTCAGTCTAAAGCAATTTACATCTTTAACGTATTTAATACTTTTATTTTTTTCACACAATACTTATCCCCTCAAAAAAGAAAGAAAAAAAAAACATGAACACATAATTTATGCGTAGAGGTCAAATGCACAAGGTTATACTGTTCGTGTATACAATATGCATATATATTCACACATAAACATATACGTATATATGTAGAAATGTATGTATGTGTGTGTGTACGTGTATGTGTTTTTGTGTGTCCATACAATACACATTAATGTTTATGCGCGCACACACACCATATCCAACTTAGTTTGCGCATAGAATAACCGCATACACTAGAATCACTTTTTGTTTATTAATCTACAGGAAAAAAAAATCAAGGATAATTTTATCTTGGGTGATAATCAGACCTCGTTCTTACTCAATACTCAATTAGTACAGGTATGTTTACAATACTATGAATATGCCGGCCTAGGGTACTTACTTTTGTTTATCTTTATCTTGTGCCCAAGTGGGGCTCTTCTGCATCGGGCGTTGCCCACCAGAACCACCCATGTTTCCCATCTGGGCACGCGTCTTTTTCTTAATCTACTTTAGACACAATAATATATACACAATGTCCCTCCGTCCGGCACTTTAGCAAGTCTCTTTTTCATTCCTATCAACATCACAATAACAACAACAAGAACAACGATGAAAAGGTTTGGAATAGCATTGCTAACTTGTGCACGCACACGCATACGCACACAGACGCAAGCATACGCTCTCATGTACACGCATGTACACTCTTAGGGGGCATGTACACCACGTGCAGAGGTTATGTAGAAATCCAGATACATGGCCACTTGGAATGACTAGTCTGGAATACATCTAATTCCACGTCACGAGTTGCCCAGGGGGGGAGGGGAAGTTACCGCCCCTGCACAAAGAGTAGAAAACATAGCAATATATTCCCTATGTGTATGTACCATGGAGGACCTTATCCGGTGGTGGGTGGCGTGAACGGGGAAGGGGTGACCTTAGTTGAACGTTCACAGGAGTCATTGGAATCTGTACAGCAGTTAACTAGCATGACACGAACTGGTCGACACACCACGTTTCACCTCAATATTTTTGTGTCAGGTTGTTTAACGGGATCAAGGAGTTGGTCGTTATATTTATATATATTTATATATATTAATATATGTATTTATCTCAATATATAAGAGAGAATGCAAGAATAAGTTTGCTATATAGAGCGTAATATCAACGTTCGTCTTCATAAAGATACTATGTCTAATCCTTTGGTGGAAAGCGGGCAACCCGCAGTTATAACTACACAAAAGCTGCTAAGACTGTTTATTCTCCGATCAACGTTTACGTGCACCTGTGTATGCGTGAATGATGCTCATGAAAACATACCCAAAAAATGATGCCCATGGAAATAAAAACACACTCTAGAATATGTTGTACAACATGCGTTACGGGATCAAGCATACGCAGACGAAAAGGATGCCCATCGTACCACTCGTCGATCCTCTGACATGTCGACGAGAATGGCCCTTCACCTTGGCAACTGGAAACCCGCAGGTAAACGGTTCAGAATGCTAAATTCAAACCAACCATGACACGTTCTGGGACAAAACTTCCGGACAATTGGACACGTATGTACACACAGATAGACCATGAGTCCCTTTCCTCAGCTGAATAAAATCGCCCAGCAGTGACCAGACTAAAATCTACGTAGGATGTCACCATATCCAGAACTGTCGACATAGGACTCAGTGTTGTTGTCAATAAGATAATCACACGAAAAAAGAGGGGTGCCTATGTAAATTAAGATATAATTAGACCTATCCCTAGTCTGCCCACAAATAGCGACCGTATTCACTCTAAGCATAAGGATTACGCAATATCACGCGTCGCTCCACGTTTTCGTTACAAGCACACGCGGCACAGTGTACATATTGTGTTGTACCAAGAATCAGGCGATTTTATTCATCCCAGGGGCCGGCCCGGTCTGTACAAGGGTTCCGTCCAGGCCATGGTCTGCTTTTAAGCTGAATAAAATCTTCCAGCGCTTGCTACAAGGATAGGAAAACCATGTGCTGGGCCCCGGTATCAATAGAAGGGGCCCTTCTAAACCGGGCGGCACTTTTCCTTGTATCCTGCCTGCCGTCGGGCGATTTTATTAAGCCTCGTGGTACGTCCCCAGACACGTGAAAGGCGGTAATTATAATCACAGAAAAAAAAAAGTTTCTATGCCACTTTACATGCACATTACACCGTCTCCTTGTACACGGCCTCAAAGTTCTAACTTGCTTAATAAACCATCACGTCACAAGTAGTTCTGTAACTAATACTTCCTCGGACACCACTTCTTATTTTCTAAAAACTATTATCTTCTTTCAGGATTTTGATATTCAACTACTGTCTCCTAACCAAGACTACATCACTACAATGTCTTTCACTAACCCTCCCAAAGAACAGTAGACGTCTTCTACATCGATTCACAAACCAATACGAGAATATCACAAATGGTTGTGCGGACCTTTTCTTGTTTGATTTCCTCGTTTCGTCTAACTCTGGTGCCTGCAGTGTCTTGTTTTGTCTATCCTATGGTACACAGGCTAAGCCATCGTGAGTAGAAACACCTTTTCTTCAGTTTTGTTTCATGAGTTCGAGTGTTCCTTGTTGATGTCGAAGTTGTTTACTGCTAGACGGGCTGCTATCTACAGTGACTGTTTTCATTAAAGCAGCACCGATGGAAGGTAGACTTCTGACCAGTAATGAATCATCAACTCTTTCAGTCTGTATAACGCTAAAGAAAACCAAGAAGTGTCCTACTTCGGCCACGCATACACCACTTACAAACGGCGCTCACTTTTAAGATTCTTGCGCTAGATCATCAGCTTCGAAGTTAAAAACGCTCACCCAGAGACCAAACCCTTGAGAACCATAGACGTTGAGCTCACCATTACGACATGCGAATATAATTTGTCTTTGATCACCCACGAGTCTGAAGAACGTATGTTCCCTCCAGTTGTTTTGCTGTGACTGTGCGTAAAATTTACGTGTGCAAACTTTGCCTTCCATGAGATGTATCTGTGCATCAATGCGAGTCATCATTTGATCATTTAAGCAAATACGCACAACTTGTAGGTTTGTATTACATGTTACCTCCAATTACTGGCTTGGCGGTTAGCAAGTTACCATATTTTTAGAGAATTTATTGGTTGAGGTTTGGGTGGAACTTCTTTGTTGAATGGATTTTAATATCACTTGAAAACCTTGTATGTGCACTTTTTTTCTTTATGTGCGCTGGTTGTAAAACACATGTGCGCGCGGTTGGTAGAGTCCCAGACTGTCAGTACGGCGGTGTCGGTGGTACTTGGTTCGAATCCTGCCCAGGGCTGAAATTATTTCAGTATCGCTGCGCTTCGAGTCGTTACTCCAACTCACGTGGGCGGGGAGTTCGGGGTGTGTGCACGTGTAAGGTCATAGCGTTACCCATAGATCGGACATACGAGCTCTGAGCTCTCTTCCGGGAGGGAAATAGCTGTCGATCACGAGTCCAACACGTGATCCAAAGACCGAGGTGAATCACAGTTTAGAGGGAACGTTGCTGGAGAGGCTACCCTCCCCCCCAAGCACCAGTATCCCCCGTTGCTGTACCTCAAGGGAATTTTGGAGATGTGGGGGGGTGGGGGAACATTTTGCTATATCTACGCCTGTTCGTCACGTACAAATAGCTTGACCTTCGAAAGTTTCGAACCAAAATGTGAAAGTTTCTCGTTCAAGCTTGGCTGCTCCACATCAAAGATACACAACGGAGTTCTGACTTACGCTCTCACGCCCATGGTGATTGTCTACAACTCCCATACAAGTCATACAGAATAGCACAATAAATATCGTTAATTCATTAGAGAAGTTCTAACGATAACACTCATTTTGTTTGGGTACCCATGTAGTATGCCTCACTGACATGCCCTTCAAAATAAACCCTATCACCTGTGTAAAATGTTTTGTCGGATGAATAAAAATTTATCGTTAAAAAAAGGGAAATGGGTTATACCACCAACAAATAGATAAATTGATGGAAAAAATCATAAGAGCACCTAACTAGGTTACTCTTTATCTACTACATATTGTGTATTGGATGTTTTGTATTGAACATGTTATAAATATGCGCACATACACACCTACATCCACACTCACGCGCGCGCGCGCACACACACGCACACGCGCGCGTCCAGAAATAATGCGCTGCCTGATAAAAGTGAATTTTGTTGTTTATTCAATGAAGGAGACTATGTGTGTAGTGAGGAGAGTGGTTCTCACCTCCCTTCAACAGAACCTGACTGCCATCTTCGTTATCCATGAAAACAATGTGTATCACCCTAAAATGGATGAAAAACCGATAGTTGTATAAACACAATACACATACCCATACACTTTGTGTATATATATATATATATATATATATATATATATTATATATATATACATATATATAATATATATGCACACACACACACACACACACACACAGGGGGAGAATATTTATTAAAAGAGAGAGAGAGAGAGAGAGAGAGAGAGAGAGAGAGAGAGAGAGAGAGAGAGGGAGAGAGAGAGATAGAGAGAGAGAGAGAATCCTTTCAGTATCGTGATGCATTGCAAAGGTGTGATAACAACTGCGATTTATCTGTTTATTCATCTATTTATTAGGCCATCCCCCTAAATGGGGGGAAAATGTCTTTTGGTATATGTATACATATGCCAATAGGGCAATAATTAACCACAACCCCGTTGAGGTCGGCGTCGATCCTACATTGCACATTAAAATCGCCTGGCGCTCCTCACAACAATGCCTATACAATGCGCCACGGCAAAAAAGGATACTTTGTTCCCTTGCTGTGTGTGCCAAATTCATGGAATTGGCCATTGGAACTGAGGAACAATGACTTTTGGCTTGTTATCGAACTCGTAGACAGCACCACGCTCCTCTTTATGACAAAAGTGCAACAACCAGATATTAATATAAAAAAAACACATACACACGCATGAACATACGCACACACAAGGCTCCTAGCTAATGGATTTAGAAGCCTGAGTGAATTTGCAATTGCCGTTGGACTCACGTCGGTCATTGGAATGGACGAGCATAGCTATGTACGAAGCTGAGTATTACGCATCAATCTTAAGAATAATCACGTGATCGCGTATTGGCATACACACACACACACACACGTGCACACACACACACACACACAATGCATATATTACTATTACACGTCTAACATCACGAAAATGCTGAAGAAACTAAATAATTTTCATTATATAATTTGTGAATCCCGACATGGTTATGTGTTAGGTGGAAGTGAGTGGAGAGAGTGGATGGAAGGGGGGGAGGGTTACTAGGAAAGGGTTCGGATATTGGGAGGATGAGGGAGAAGACTGGGGAGAAGGAAACTTCAGGGGATATGGCGGAAACGTGAGGTTGCTGGGCAGGATTCAAGGACAAATCCAAATGGATGCAATAGTTTAAACTTGGAGTAGCACCCTTGCTATAAAGTTAACAAAGTAGAAAGAAAGTGTACAGGGGGGAAATCATACGACAGATTTCATGTTGGTTAAATGAGAATATGGAAAAAAAAAAAAAAAAGTAGATTAATGAGCGGCACTGCAGGAGAAGGCAGGGTTATGTCGTTCCATTTTGGGTAAGGTAGGGTCGATTAGGGTAGAACAGGGTAGGGTAGGGTAAGGTAGGGAAGGGTGAGGAGAGGATAAGGTAGGGTGGGGAAACACGAGGGGGCAAGTGGATGTAAATGATGTAACATATGAACACAGTTAGATGACGAAATCGAGATACCTTGTACTGACCAAGCGATATCTTACAAATGAGTAGAAAGTGGTGCATAAGCTGCAGTCACACCAAATTGTTCCTCACAAAGTATCCACCAAAGGCATACACGCACGTCACATGGACTCTTTCACCCTGACCAGATCCATTCATTCGAGTGAAATAAAATATCTACCTATGAAATACGAGTAAACTCTGTGAGTCTGTAACAGTCTGCTGTGTTGGTGCCATCAGAGGCATCTTACGACAGGGTGTTGTTAATGTTGTATTAACGTTGTAAAAAAAGAAATCTCGACTCATTGTTTGTTTATGGTGGCTTGAACCACACAGATGACATCAACGGCATGGTGTGGCGACATTAGAGACTTTCTCTTCGTGTGTGCACAGTTTCGATGCGACATCCCAGCCTCGACTCGCGATGACCTGCCAGGCGATACGGATTTGTGGTCACTCGCAGGTCAGGAGGAATGTCAAGGAAATGACAGGTTACAGGTCCACCGACCCGAAATTTTAGCGTGACTTCACTAACTAGGTAGCCAATAACAGGCCAGCAATGGCAGAAATACGCCGAAACAGGTCAGCTTCCATTATAAGTCACTACAACCACCATCATCATCACCACTATCATCACAGAGACGGACAAAATCTCGAACACCTCTTCCCTTGTGAGACACATCCACAAACACACCTTACCAGAGTGACAACGATGTTCTTTACTGCCTGCTGTCGCTGTGAACTGCAGTACCTCACTGTACTACTTGAGTATCACTCATCTACTGCATCTTCTCACCCTCACCCCATTATGTGGTCCTCGTAAAGGGGCACTGGCTAGGACAGGAGTATGTGTGTTTGTGTGTGTGTGTGTGTGTGTGTGTGTGTGTGAATTAGCTGGCTATGTATTATCTATTCATCACATTAGGGCTAAATATACTATGAAACTGGACACTTAACATCACAATACCCTCATCACTAAGATCCACTTGTATCGCACTGGACCCCCCCCATCGTTCTATCACGACACAGGGATCCCTTACTGGAGGACCAGGATCATCGAAGATCAGTTACTCCTCGTACTGTGGATCAGTCCTGATCACTTGACACTGTAAGTATTTAGCACGATTGCCCTGGGAAGTGATCACTACAAGTTACACTTTTCTCTTTCGTCTGTTTCACGTTTCCTTGCACATTTTTCGTCAGGGCGAGTTTATCACTGATCTGACAAGACTGGAGAATCACGCTGGCGTGGGCTTCCTTTTGCGTGAGAGCGTGAGAACACGAGTCATTTGTTCGTGGAAGATGAAGCACTACTCACGTTCAAAAAAAAAAAAAAAAAAAAAAAAAAAAAACGAAACCACGTGCCCATGCCATCAGGTCATGCATTCGCTGAGCACTCAACCGCAATCAACGTTGGACGCACGTCGGGGCGACCGCATCGACAACCACTCAATTCCGGAGATCGCGCTGTCTGATCTCGCGGACCTCCAGTGGTCTTCCGTCACCGGAGGAGACTTCCGCACGGACTTAGACCCAGGTGACCTTGTGAGCTGGCTGCCAAAGCCCCGGTGCGTGTCCCTAGGTGCCGTTGACCTGAGGTCTGGACCCGAGGGAGCCACTTCGGGTGTTGCGGCGGCCCTCCTTCTCCGAGACGTTCCCGGAGTCTGTTAACAGGTTCTCCGCGGAGCTGCTGGAGACGCCCCCGATGCCTCCTCCCAAGGTGGAGGTCGTGGGCGGGGTGGACACGCTGGGCGGGGTGGAGGCGGTGGGTGGGGTGACGTTGGAATGTGATCTGTGGAGAGGAAGAACAAGGGGTGTGTTTATAAGTGGCAAAGGGTATTGTTCTAACATAAGGGTTTCCCCTCCCCACCCCCTGACAAAATGGGCATCACGAAATAAGAAAACCTTGAGGTCACCTATGACCTTTTCCTGCTGTAAGAAAAACAGCTTTCTTCCTCGTTACAGGGGTGGTCGGAAAAAAAACGGAGAGAGGCACATTCTTTCCAACTTCATGGGGCAGCAACCGACTGGTTTACCTACACTGCTTTTGCATTTTTCTTTTTATTTCTCTTTGGTAAGAGTGTGGTATTATCGATTCATGAGTGAAGGTGTATTCATATAAGGACTCTCCCATGGATCAAGTCGGTGGCCGTGGACAGATATCTCGGGGCCGCGGTTCTCCTCCAAGAAATGTCCGAGGTTATAGATTGATTGTATAGGCGTATATATAAATACATTCACACACACACACATATGCATATGCATATTATATATATATACACAAATATGCAGGAGTAACCACTGGAAAAGAGAAAATAAACCCAGCAATATATACATACATATACTAAAGGTTTTTTCCCCCTCACAATGGCGATAAGCGTGAAAGTGATTCGTTCCGGTCCTTATCCCCTGCTCCGAGTGTGGTTAGTTCTCTGATGAAATCGGAAATTTGGGTGGCAGCTAGCGACCTTTCCTAATCTCGGAAACCAGTAGTGTTTCGAGTTCGGAGCTTTAGACCATCGGTGGCTAAGTGGGTTAAGGCGACTGACAAAGAAGCCTCTTGGCATCAGAGCAGTAGGTTCTCTCCTCTGCGCGACGGTCATAAAAATTATCATATATATATATATATATATATATATATATATATATACACACAAATATGCAGGAGTAACCACTGGAAATGAGAAAATAAACCCAGTGATCTTTCCCAGTGGTCACCTTTGCACATATACATATACACTGAATGGTTCCCAGTGAACAGATTAATATCTTTTCAACCACAAATAACTTTTGATTCCATGCCATCGCAGTCTAGACTGAGAATAGCTCGAAGGAGGCATACGTTGGGAATTGAAACGGATCTTTTGTACACAAAAGATCCATTAGGTAGGCCCAGGAAAATTCCGCTGTGTTCCAACATGTCAGTACCAAAAATCATAGTCTTCATTGGGACAAGGCCAAAATTTTGTTTTAGTCCAACTGCAGCTTCAGAAGAAAAATTGCTGAATCCACCTTAATCGAAGAATGTTCGAACTTGAACATCCCCAAAGGTCAATGATTCCTGGACATAATCTCACGGCTAGCAGTGAGCCGTTTGTTTAAAAACTTTCACCCTACTGACCCCGCTCCCTCACCAATCTTGACCCCGCTTCCCTTCTGACATCACACCTCCACCCACACATCCCCTCCCCTCTGACTCCGCCCTGCGCGACGGATTGTCATTTTTTTAGCTCTGCGTGTTCCCCTTCTACCCATATCTCAATTGTATTTACGTCTCTGCAAATTCTTGTAACCTGTACTTTCCTGGAGAGGGCTATAGCTATTATTTCCTTTTATTCCGAGTGCGGGTTCTTCGTGATCATAACTTACAAATGTGCCACTACATTTTGTCATATATATATATATATATATATATATATATATATATATATATATATATATATATATTACAGTAATTCACAAGGCACACGTGAAAATAATATGCAGAAGTGTTTTTTTCTGCATATATATATATATATATATATATATATATATATATATATATATATATATATATATATATATATATCCTGTATACACGTTACTGAATCATAGCACAATCTAAGTAATTATCGATAGAATAGGCGCAAGCTTTGGAAGTGGATAATCCACTATAAACTATCTTCAGACAATGATTCAACTGATCGAGAAAACGAAAGAATAAAACAAACCTTTATGTTTAGTTCTAGTAGATTAAGGAAAGGCCTTTGATTCGGTAGAACAAGTGGCAATACTAAACTTGCTACACATGCAGGGTGCAAATGAACACGGAGTAATGATTCTACAGAATTTCTATGCTGTAACACGACTATCTGATATGTGTTATGGTTTAACGTCACAAACTCTCTCCTATTGGGAGGCTATGACAGTTCCCCTTACAGAGGACTTTGTAGCATGGAATTTAATGAACCATGCCCTTGGTCCAACTTCGCCGGTGGCAGGGTTCAAACCGCCATCCCCTCGACCTTCGCCGAAAGTAATGACGCCCTAACCTCGGCCAGCGAGCTTCCTACGACTACTTAAAGATACAAAAAGAAAACGGTGGATGGAGTACTACAAGGCGACACAATTTCACCCAAGCTATTTACAGCATGCCTAGAAGAAATTCTGAGTAGTTGGGAGGAAAAGATGTGAACATTGATGGGGAATATTTGAATCACCTTTGATCTGTGGATGGCCCTACTCTCACTTCAGAAACAGCAGAAGACTTCAAGATATGCTGAGTGCTCTGAAGAAGGAAGTCTCAATGTAGATTTGAAATCAAAAAGAGTAAAACCAAAGTAATGTTCAACTCGAAACTTCAAGGTAAACCGATTATACAATTAATGGTGAGAAATTCAAAGAAATTGACAAGTACAGGTATTCAGATGCTAACGATAACTAAAGATTATAAAAACAAAAGTGTATCACAACTGGTTGGAACACATTTGGTAAATATAAAAACCTCAAGAAAGGCTCTCTACCTCCCTGCCTGAAACGCAAAGTTTACAATGTATAAATATGCCAGCTAAGATCTACAGACGAAAGGGATAGAGACGAAACTAAGGAGCGTAAGTAGGAGAATTAGAGGCATCAGTGCTGGAAATAATGCTGGTAGACAGAAGAGGTCAAACTGGATGAAAGAACAGATTGGAGTGAAAAAAAAATACTGTAGAGAAAACAGAGGAGCGGCAGCGGAATTGTGCAGGAAATTTAACGAAAGAGGAGGACGGGAGATGAAACAAGCGTACTACTGACTGGACGTGCGTAGTGCTTCTACACAGGTACAGGAGACAAAATCATATGAAAAGGAAACTACAGAGGAATCAGTTTTTTTTTTAATTACACTACGAAAGGTGCACATAAGAGGTGTACGTGTGGAAGAGTCGTTCTAACATGCCAACAATGTTAAACCTAGAAATCAGAGAAAAGACCTCAAAGACAATGGGGGAGGGGAGATTTAGTCTTTGGATCATTGACCACCTGGGTGCACGAAATCTTGAACCTGGGGGGGTGGGGGTACGAGACATGATAGCCAGTGCAATGTTACTGTATAATTTACCATGAGAAAACAAAGCGGGATTTGCATTACTAATTCTTTTCATATGTTTGCATTGTATTGGATGGGGGTACGAGATTTTTTTTTTTCTTTTTTTCTTTCTTTTTTTGAGATGACAAGGGGTACGGACACTGAAGAAGATTAAGAACCACTGCTTTAGATAATCAGAAATAGGTATAGCAGGGAACGGGGCCTATGCATATATTTTTTTCCGACGGCAATAAACAGTGCATCTATTTTTTAGCGACAGGAAGTGGAGCCATACAAATGGCCATAGGGAGATTTAAAGTTGTAGAAAGGAAGGATAGCAAATATTATAAGTAATAAGCATACACACACACACACACACACACACACACATATATATATATATATATATATATATATATATATATATATACACATATGCAATGTAACCTCTCACCCACTCCCTCCATCTTCCCCTCCAATCGACCCCGCCACCCCACCTCTACCCCTCCATACTGACGCCGTCAAGACAGGTCATGAAGACCGCCAGTGCAACCACTGCCGTGAAGAAAATGCTGACCTCCTCCTCCACTACCTGAGCGATTGCCCCGCCACCTCTTTCCTCAGACGAGGACCACCGTCCCCCTCCCCTGAAGGTCTTGTGAGCCGCCTCTGCCGCCTCCAAAGCCCCTTCTATGAGCTCCGTCAGCTGCTAGAGCGTCCGCCGCCGCTCTAACAGCTGCAGCCTCTCTTGTCTACTGACCCCTATCACCCTCTGACTAGCTACACTATTCCACCTCCTCTGCACAAGGCGTGTCTTACATAAACACCACCGCACGGGCTCAAACAAAGCCCGTGGGAGTGATACTTCACTCCCAAATTTCGAAAAAAAAGGTCACTCCCCCGCCCCCACTGTCCCTCTGTCTACCCCTTCCCCCTCCACCTACGAACGTTAGCCTCCGATTTATAAGCCATAGGCCCACGCTCTCATGTGTCATTATTTTAATTGTCTAATTTTGTAACTATTTATGTATATATATATATATATATATATATATATATATATATATATATATATATATATGTGTGTGTGTGTGTGTGTGTGTGTGTGTGTCTGTGTGTGTGTCTGTGTGTCTGTGTGTGTGTGTGTGTGTGTGTGTGTGTGTGTGTGTGTGTGTGTGTGTGTGTGTGTGTGTGCGTGTGTAAGTGGAGTAGAAAACACAAGAGTCTTAGTCTTAGTTTATTCCTGACTAGTTTCGCAGGTATGCTTTTTCAAAAAGCATACCTGCATGGCTGCGAAACTAGTCAGGAATAAACCCAGACTAATTCCTGTGTTTTCTACTCCACATACGTCAACCTGTCAGAATGTCTCAACAGGTATATATATAGATACATGTATATGTATGTATATATATATATATATATATACATTTATATATATATACATATATATATATATGAATATATATGTGTATATGTATATATATGCATATGTATAGATATATGTATCATATATATATATATTATATATATACATACACACATATATGTGTGTATGTATATATGTATAGTATATATATATATATATATATATATATATATATACTGTATATATATGTGTGTGTGTGTGTGTGTGTGTGTGTGTGTGTAGCACAAGAAAGCAACAGTCGTAGAAATTAAACTTCGAATAAAAGAAGATTTTATATTTCAGGTACCAACTGTAGCCCTCTTAAGGAAAGTAAATTAGACATTGAACAATTGGGACTTATAAGCTAAAGATACAAAGGAATATGAGGGAACATGGACTGATGACATTACTCAGACGCGAAATAAGATAGGGTGGCGGGGGAGGGGGAGGGGTTTTGTAAGCTTCGGACAAACTTACTGACCGCTGCGCGGGAAATAATGTCAGGAGTCCACTGCCCTTTAGAAATATTAATGTTGGGGCATTCCTCAATTAAAGCTGATACAACTATTTTTTCCTGAAACGGCAGTGGGACTTCAACACTAATCTTGCCCTCTCCCAGTCGAAAGAATGATTCTGATTTTTAACTCGAAGAAACACGGCCGAATTTTCTTGCCCATACGTGATTGATCTTTTATGTTCTACCAACCTAATGTTCAAGTCTCTCCCGGTTTGACCCAAGTACACCAAATCACAATCTTGGCAGGGCAAACAATAAACGCCAGATGACTCTACTTCCTTCAGTTTTTGTTGAACGTTCACAATTTGCTTACGCACGGTGTTGGGATAGTGATAAGCAACTGTGAGACGTTCATTAGGAAACAGCTTAATAGAAGAATTGATGGTTTTACTATAAGGAATTTTCAAGATATCTTTGAAAGAGCGGTGATGACTAGAGGGGACGGAAAATTTAAAATGGCTGGCTCTAGCCTTACTAAGGGCTTGGTCCAGAAACCAAGGTGGATATGCCAACATCAGTTCATGTTCCCTCACGTTCCTTTGTATGTTTAGCTTGTAAGTCCCAAATGTCTTCTGTCTCATGTACTTTCTTGAAGAGGGCTACAATTGGTAGCCGAAATATAGAATCTTCTTTTAATCAAAGTTTATTTTCTCCGACTTTGGGTTTCGTGTGTTACAAATGTGCTACTACATTCCTTTTTAGACATATATATATATATATATATATATATATATATATATATATATATATATATGTACATATACACATATCCATACACAAAGACACTGACAAATTTGAAAGGGTACGGAGGCAGGCCACAAAACTCAGAACAAACATAAGAAATACATCGTTAGAAAACAAAAACATCTTATCCTATTTTCTAAAAAATAAATAAATAAATAAATAAATAAGAAATAAAAACAATTGAAAAAAAAATCGGTGGAATTTAGCATCATCCTTTTAAGTTTCAAATGGAAATGATAAAAGCGAAATTTGAAATATATTTCACTAAATATTAAACGGATGAGAAATAATGTCCTCGTGCTGTCAGGACGAAAATATCACTAAGGAGGAAGAAAAATCTTTCCCAACCACGTAGTTCATGAATAGAATGTAAAACCAGTAGAGACGATTAGGTGCAACAAATCTAAAGAAATTAAACATTACATCGATACACAAAGACACAAATAATTCTAGTGTCTTTTATTTTATTATTACTTTTTTTTTTCATCCAAACTCTTTAAGAAAGCTTGCTGACCGAACGGGTTAGGGCGTCGTTACTTGCGGCGAAGGTCGAGGGGATGGCGGTTCGAATCCTGCCACTGGCGATGTTGAACCAAGGACATGGTTCATTAGATTCCACGCACCGTCCTAGCCTCTCAATAGGGTGAGTTTGTGACGTTAAAGA
>NC_134793.1:28953985-28963985 GCF_046742065.1 Oratosquilla oratoria | reverse complement strand
TCCTTAAATCTCTCTTTTATCATCTCTATGACTTCCTAGACCCTCTTATGCCTTTTTTTTTTTTTTTAGGAATGTGTCCTTTGGGGCTACAGGGAGAAGGATGTCTAGTCCTATCGCCGTCCCGTTTTTTGTCGCCCCGTGCGTTCAAGCAGGAAGACTTGGTGGCAGTATTCTTTTCCCCCAGCACAGGGTCCAAGAGGTGCCAAGATAAAAGAGAGGGAAGAGGGTGGAGCGGAGTGGAATATGTTGGGGATGGAATGGGTGGGAGTGTTTTTTTTATTTTTATTTTTATTATTTATTTATTTATTTATTTGTTACATCCCTTGTAAGGGGGAAAAGGCCTTTGGTATATGTATGTATGAATGAATGACTCCGCTTCTTCGGATCCATACTGTCCCCAAAGACAGAAGCGCTGGTTATTGTTGGAAAACATCTGTACTCCCGAAATCGTCAGGATCTTCACCAAAGATTGCGGCAGCGTTGCATTCCTAGATTATCTCCCTGAAAACTCTTACCTAATAAGAACTGGCCGCGACAACCCAGAAGCTCCCAAAACAAGGTCATCATATTAAGACAACAGGGCAGGACTCGCAGTAATGTATTCAAATTGGACAAATTTAGATTTAAGAAGGAAATAGGCAAGAATTGGTTTACTAATAGGGTGGTCAACGAATGGAATAGACTTAGTAACCATGTAGTAGTGAGCGCTGAAACTATCGGTTGTTTTAAGAAACGGTTAGAATTTTAATGGATGGGGATGACAGGTGGTCATGGACATGGAACTGCCTAGTGTAGGCCTTATGGTCTCTTGCAGTCTCCTTCATTCTTATGTTATCATGTTCTCAAAACAACTAAGACACCTCCCCTACTCAAAACTCTTCCCCATCCTCTCCAACCTATCAACTAAGAGCCCAATCCATCCGCGTATTGTAATTAATCTTATCAGCTCTAAACTACCGTATCTTGAAACATATAGTTTTGATAACAAAAGCATCATACCAACCCCAATCTGGATGTGTTACTGTCCTTTTATGTACAAACCAATTTCAGTGACTTGTCCAATGGGGATCTTTTTCAATATATTACTGTAAGCGGATCGAGTAACAATATAAGGTACGTCAGGACTCGAAAATGTGAAACTACAAAAAAGCTTTTCTCATCACGACGTACAAATAATCTATCAATATAATCTTGTCCGTTTTTAAAAGCTCTTGCCTATACAACGCTGTGTAGGATAGCTACGGTAGCCATTAGGTGAAACTGAGGATATTTACATATTCTGAGAGACTCGTTCTTTTTATTTCTATTTTACTTTAACTTATATATTCATTTATTTGTCTATTGTTTGGAGGGATGGGGCAGTTTTACTCAAATATTCATAGACACTCAAAAAAGGACGACTACTCCCGTGGCCCTTTATCAATCACTCTATGTCAGTAGTTCTTAACCTTTTTCAGTGCCCTTAGTACCCCTTGATTATCTCAGAAAAAAATTCTCGCACCCCCATCCACTACAAATACAATGCAAACATGAAAAGGATTAGTGATACAAACCTTGCTGAGAAATAATGAGATATGTTCAACAACTGGACAAAAGTAGCCTACTTTTTTTTTTTTTCAAATTAGAAATGTCAATTGGTAGGATACAGTGAATGCATATTATGCTTTCTCATGGTAAATTGTACAGTACCATTGCACTGGCTACCATGTCTCGTGCCTCCACGTTCAAGGATTCGTTCCCTTTGGGGGGGGGGTATAGGTACCCCCCCCAAAGGTTATGAACCCGGGGGGGGGCAGGCACCCCCCCCCCGGGTCAAGAACCACTGCTACAGACCTCCCACTCGAGCACAAAGACTCACCCTTGCGAACCCAAGACAACACTCACCCTCGACTGCACCCTGAAGACGTGGCAGTAGTGTCCTTTGGTCTCCATGTCTTTGGTAATGTAGGCGAAGTGCGAGAGGTCGTCAGCGTCCTGGCACGCGCAGTGGATGTTCCGGATCTCGTGTTCGCAGATGAGGACCTGGGGAAGCAGAAACACGCGAGAACCATTAGTCGCAGGAGATAAACGGGGTCACACGAAGAAGTGTCGCCTCCGGAACGCCCGCACGAAGAATCGTTATCACCATGAGATCCCACCTGAAGAAGTGTTACCCACAGAACGTCCACATAAAGAATCGTTACCACCATGAGATCCCACTCGAAGAAGTGTCACCCTATGAGACCCCACGTGAAGGAGTGTCACCCCCAGAACACCAGTATGAAGAATCGTCACCCCCATGAGATCCTACCTGAAGAAGTGTTACCCACAGAACGTCCACATAAAGAATCGTTACCACCATGAGATCCCACTCGAAGAATTGTCACCCTATGAGATCCCACGTGAAGGAGTGTCACCCCCAGAACACCCGCATGAAGAATCGTCACCCCCATGAGATCCTACCTGAAGAATTGTCACCCCAGTACGCCGAATACCAACAGTGGAATAAAGATTAGGTTAGGTTAGGTTGAATGAGGGTTATGCTTATTGTTATCAACTTGTACAACGGAAGAATCGTAAACCCAGGGTGGCCCACACGAAGATTTGCCTCCCTTGGATAGCCCACATGAAGAATTGTTTCCCTGTCCATGTCTGGGGAGAGAAGAGAGCAAAGGTTCAGGGGGAGAGAAGAATGGAGGGAGAAAGAGGAGTGGGAGAAAGGATTAGTGGGGGGAGATGAGAAGAGGAGAGAGGAGAGGGGAGAGAGAGAGAGAAGAGTGGAGGGAGAGAAGAGGGTAGGAAGAGATGAGAGGAAGGAGAGAAGAGGGGATGGGAGAGAGGAGGGGAGGGAGAGAAGAGGGGAGGGAGAGAGGAGAGGAAGGAGAGAGGAGTGGAGGGAGAGAGGAGGGGAGGGAGAGAAGAGGGGAGGGAGAGAAAGCTGGAATGAGAGACGAGGGGAGGGAGGGAAAAGGGAGGACAGAAGAGAGGAGTGGGAGAAGAAGGGAGGAGAGGGGAGAGAAGAGGGGATGGGAGAGAGGAGGGGAGAGAGATATAGGGGAGGCGAAAGAGGAGGAAAAGTAAAGAAGCAAAAAGAAAGGTAGAGAGAGGAAGAGGAAGATAGAAAAAAAGAGGGGGAGGGAGAGAGAAGAGGACAAGACCAGATGAAAGGGGAAAGGGGAAAGAGGAAAGGGGAGGGGAGGGGAGAGAGGAGGAGGAGGAAGATATAAAAGAGGGGAGGGAGGGAGGGAGGAAAGAGGACGAGAGGATGTGAACGGGGAAAGAGATAAAGTGAGGGAAGGGGGGAAGGGAAAGAAAATTATAAAAAAAAAAGAGAAACGAGGAGGAGGAGGATAAAAAGAGGGAAGGAGAGAAGAGAGGAATGAGTGAAGAGGACAAGACGAGGAAGGAGAGAGAAGGATAGGACATGATGAAGATGGAAAAGAGGGGAGAGAGAGAGGAGGTTAAGCAGAGAAGACGTGAAGAAGATGAGGATAAACGAGAACAGGGGAAAGAGAGAGAGAGAAGAAGAGAGCAGAAGGAGGAGGGGAAGGAGAGAAAAAGAGGGGAGGGAGAGAAGAGGATTGTGTAAAAATGGAGAAGATAAAGAATGGCGGTACAATACAGGAGTGGCAGAGGAGAGGTGGGCAAGAGAACGAGATAAGACGAGAAGGAAGAGAGAGAGAGAGAGAGAGAGAGAGAGAGAGAGAGAGAGAGAGAGAGAGAGAGAGAGAGAGAGAGAGAGAGAGAGAGAGGGAAAGAGAGAGAGAAGAGGGGAGAGGAGAGGAGGGAAGAATGAGAAGATAGTAAATCAAGTAGAGGGAAGAGAAAGAGAGAGAGAAGGGAAGAGTGAGAAGATAATAAATCAAGCAGAGGGAAAAGAAAGAAAGAAAGAGAGAGAGAGAAGAGGGGAGAGAAGGGAAAAGTGAGAAGATAATAAATAAAGAGAAGAGGATAAAGAGCCAAGGAAGAGGTGGTGGGAGAGAAGCGAGAAGAGTAAAGAGAGAAACGAAGACAAAGACAGAAGAGGGAAAGAGAGGAGGAGGGGAGGAGAAGAGAGGGACGAAATGAAAGACGGGGGGGGAGGGGTAGAGTGAGGGAAGGGGAGATGAAGAGGGGGAAGAGAGATGAAAGAGAGTAATGAATGAAAGGCAACTGGGGAGGGGAGGGGGAGGAGAGAGGAGGAGAGGAGATGAGAAGGGGAGGGGGGAAGGGAGGGGAGGGGGGAGGGGGAGGAGATGAGAGGAGAAGGGGAGGGGGGAAGGGAAGGGAGGGGAGGGGAGGAGAGGAGATGAGAAGGGGTGGGGGGAAGGCAGGGATAGGAAGGGGAAGGAAGAAACAGGATAAGGTGGGATAGGGAAGGAAGGGAAAGGGAAGGGAAGGGAAGAGAAGAGGAGGAGGGGGCCGAAGGAATGGCGAAGGTACGAGAGGTGAGAAGAAGGTATGCGATAGCAATAGAAGGAAAGATAAGGGAGAGAATATTTAAAAAAAAATGGAAAAGGAGGGGGAGGAAAGGAAGGGAGAGGGAGGGAGGGAGGGAGGGGAGGAAAGAGATGGGAAGGAGATGGGAATGAAACGAGGTCGGGAGGGAAGAGGTGGAAAGGGTTGGGGAGGGGAGGGGAGGGGAGGAGAGGGGGAATGAGAAGGTAGAGGGGAAGTGTATACACAAAGAGCGAGGGGGTGAGTGAGGCAGAGAAAGGTAAGCGGAAAGGAAGACGAGGAGGAGGGGGAGGAGGAGGAGGAGAAAGAGGAGCAGGAGGAGGGGAAAGGGGATGAGAGGAGAGGTGAGAGCATGAATGGGAGGGGGAGGGGAGAGGACAGGGACAAAGTATGACACAGGGGGGAAGGAGGGTGATCGGGGGTGGGGTGGCGTGTGTGTGTGTGTGTGTGTGTGTGTGTGTGTGTGTGTGTGTGTGTGTGTGTGTGTGTGGGCAGGGAGGGTGAAAAATCCAAAGATAAAAGGCAACGTGGGACAACAAAGGCACAAAATGAAGAAAAAAAGGGGAAAGAATAGAATAAACCAGGAGGGGACGAGGGCAAGGTGGGGGGGGGAGAGGAGGAGGAGGAGGAGGAAGAGGGATGATGGGGAGGAACCCAGAGGGAAGAGGGAGGACCTGGACGAAATATGACAAGAGAAGGGAAGTCACAGGGGAGGAGGAGGAGGAGGAAGAGGGGATGAGGATGAGGTGGAGTAGAGGAGGAGGGTGAGGAAGTGGAGGAGGAGCAGGAGGAGGAACAGGAGCTGAAGGAAGAGGAACAGGTGATGTGAGGAGCGAAGAATGATACGGGAGGAAGAGGAAGATGAAGGAGGAGGAAGATGTACGAGGAGGGGGAAGAGGAGGAGGAAGAGGAACACAAAGAAACACAAAGAAGAACAAACAACAGCAGGCCTACTGGCCCTAACGAGGCTGTTTGTGTTTACTATACTAAGCTACAGTTAAGAAAACAGGGCAACTAGGCAATAGAAGATGAACTAATACTACTGCTACTACTATACTATCCAATTACAATTAGATGCCGGGCTGTCAGATCTTTTATTGCAAAGGATAATATTTTATTAGCGGATTAGAGTCCAAATATTTATCGAAGCGATTTTTGAATGTTGTCATTGTGTTACTTTCAATGACGGTGGAAGGTAACGAATTCCACACATTAGCAACTCGGTTAAAAAAGAAGTGCTTACTTTCATTCGAAGAAAATCTTTTACCAATTACTTTAAAATCGTGACGTCTTCTTGTATTTGATTGGTCTAATGAGAAGTAATCTTCGACATTGATGTTGTCAAAGCCTTTGAACATCTTAAAAACCTCGATTAAATCTCCTCGCATTCTCCTTTTTGAAAGTGAGAATAAATTTAGACTTTTAAGTCTTTCTTCATACGGCAGATTTCTCAGCCTTGGTATCATTTTAGTCACTCTCCGTTGCACTCTTTCTAGTTTGCTAATATCTTTCTGGTAGTATGGGGACCAAAATTGTACACAAGATTCAAGAAGGGGGCGAATCAAGGAATTATAAAGTTTTAACAATATTTTTTCTGATGCGGAGGAGGAGGAAAAGGAGGAGAGAGAGGAGGAAGAGGAGAAGGAGGGGGAGAGGGAGAGGACGAACTAGAAAAGTTACTGGAGAATGTGGGGGGAAGAGGAGGGGGAGGAGGAGGAGGAGGAGGAGGAGAAGGAGAAGGAGGGGAAGCGTGGGAGAGGAAGAACAGGAAGACTTGAAGGAGGAGGTGGATAAGGTTGTAGGGGAAGAGGAGGGAGGAGGGGAGAAAATTGGTAAGAGGAGGAGGAGGAGGAGAGGAAGAGCAGGAGGATGAAAAGGTGTACGAGTATATGGGAGAGGAGGAAGATGAGGAGGAGAGGAAGAGCAGGCGGAGGAAAAGGAGTATATGGAAGATGAAGATGAGGATGAGGTGAGGAAAAGCAGGAGGAGGAGGAGGAGGAGGAAGAAGAAGAGGAGGAGGAGGGGAGGAGAAGAGCAGGAGGAATATGTGAGTGAGGAGGAGTATGGGAAGAGGAAAACCAGGAGGAGGAAGAGGAGGAGGAGGGGAGGAGGAGGAGGGGGGAGGAGGAGGAGGGGGAGGAGGAGAAGAGCAGGAGGAATATGTGGGTGAGGAGGAGTATGCGGAGAGGAAAACCAGGAGGAGGGGAGGAGGAGGAGAAGAGCAAGAGGAAGATGTGGGTGAGGTGGAGTATGGGGAAAGGAAAACCAGGAGGAGGAGGAAGAGGAGGAGGAGGAGTAGGGGAAAAAGAGAAGAAGAGCGGGTGGAAGAGGAGGGGTATGAGGAGGGGGTAAGGAGGCTTACGATGATAAAGGAGGAAGAAGAGGAGGAAGAGGAGGAGGAGAAGGTGAGGTGGAGAAGAAGAGCGGAAGGAAGAGGAGGAGGATATGGAGGCTTAGGATGATAAAGTAGGAAGAGGAGTAGGAGGAGGAGGAGGGGGAGGAGGAGGAAGAGGAGGAGTAGGATGAGGGGGATGAGGAGGCTTAGGATGATAAAGGAGGAAGAGGAGGAGGAGGAGGTGGAGGAAGAGGAGGAAGAAGAGGAGCAGGAGGAAGATGAGGAAGAAGAAGAGGAGGAAGAGGAGGAGGAAGAAGAGGAGGAGGAAGGGGAGGAGGAGGAAGAGGAGGAGGAGGGCAACGTTCACACACAACCGCGCAGTTTTTCCATGACTATGCGGTACCGCCGCGGTTTCCGCGCGGTTCAAACCGCTAATGTGAACAAGGCCTAACAGTGACAGGAGGGAGGTGGAAGGAAGGAGTAGAAAGCGGACCTGGCTGAGAGGAAGGGAGGGAGGGGGAGGGGGTGAGAAGGAAGAGGAGAGGAGAAGAGAGGAAAGAAAGTGAAGGAGAGTGTGATGAGGAAATGAGAGGGAAGAAGAGAGGAGAAGAGAGGAAAGTGAAGGAGAGTGTGATGAGGAGATGAGAGGAGTCAAAGAAAGGGCAAAAAGAGTAATTTAAGGAAGACGGGGACTCAAAAAGTTAAAAGCGATACTTTCTTATTTATTCATATATTTATTTATTTACTTATTTATTTATAAATTCATTTATTTACTTGTTTATTTATATATTTATTTATCTATTCATTTATTAGAGGACATTAGTATCCACTTGTGAAATAATGCTGGTTGAATGTGATTGGTAGTGATGTTACCAAAGTCAATACCTCTGACGGGGGGTGGGGGGGGAGACGGGAAGGGGGGAAAGAGAGAAGAGAGAGAAGGGAAGAAGAGTTGGGAAGGGGAGTAAAGAGGACGAAGAGGAAGGAAGGTGAGAGTGCGAAGAGGAGATTGGAGTTTGAGGCAGCGATGGGGAAGTTGGTTGGGTTTTCAGTGCGTATTGACAATACTAAAATAATCTAACGAATATTGACAGTGTCAAGTTGATAGCCACCACCCCAAACCGCATGAAAGAACATGGTTGTCAATAAATATTGGCAATATTTGTACTGACAATACTAAAATAATCTAACGAATATTGACAGTGTCAAGTTGATAGCCACCATCCCAGAAGGACCTCTAGACATGGTTGTTATGGAAACCGTATGAAAGAACATGGTTGTCAATAAATATTGGCAATATTTGTACTGACAATATATACTAATATCAATGTATCTCATTTCAATAAATGGGGACCACTTGAGGGAAGTCTGGACTATGGGGAGGAGAGAGTGGAGGGTGGAAGAGGTGAGGATGTGGAAGAACGGGGAAGAAGGAGAGAAAGAGAGAGAAGCGAAGGGAGTCGGAGGTGAGAACGGAGAGAGGGGAGTGGGAGGAGGAGGAGGAGGAGGAGGAACGGGGAAATGGGGGTGACATAACAGAATGAGTTTAGATAAATTGAAAAAAGTGAGGGTGGAGGAGGAGGAGGAGGAGGAACGGGGAAATGGGGGTGACATAACAGAATGAGTTTAGATAAATTGAAAAAAAAGTGAGGGAGGAGATGGAGGAGAAAAGGGAGGGGAAGGGTGGGGGAAGGGGAGGGGGGAAGGGAAGGAGAGGGGGAAGGGAATGGGGAAAGATTAGACAGAAGCAGATGAAGAATGACTCTCTTTTAGCTGGAGGAGAGGGAAGAGGAAGAGAAGGGAGAAGGGGGAGGGGGAAGGGAAGGGGAAGGAGAGTGAGATGGGGGAGGAGAAAAGAAGGGTTGGGTAGGAGAGGGAACGGGAGGGGAGGTGAAGGGGAGGGTGGTTAGGATCGAGGTGGGGAAGAAAGAGAAGAAGGGAGGAGAAAGGAAGGGAAGGGAAAGGAAGGAAAGGTGAGAGATGAGGAGGGAGAGGACTGGGTAAGCTAGAAGTGGGGAGAGGAGGGGAAAGGAATAGAAGGGAAGGAGGGGAATGGGACTCGTGGGGTTGAGGGCCTTGAAGCAATAAGGACCAATATGAGGTCTTAGTTTCTATATTATTCATACTTGCACATGGAGCCCTATCAATACACATGCACATGGACACCACAACAAATTACACACGCACTAACATGGGCGCACGCACACACACACACACACACACACAACACACAGAAACCAGTCCACAGTAATAAACACAAACAAAATTACAGAATTTTTTTAATGGAGAGGCCTATGGGAGGTCCCGAGGATTGTTGCCGGCTTTCGTGGGGTTGGGGGCTTCAAGTTCATGAAACTCGAAACAGGAGTCCTTCATCAATTATATTATCACTCCCACCACTCACTTCTCTTAACCATCAAACTCACAAACTTTGCGTCCGAAGCAACGTTCCCTCTAATTGTTTGCTGTGAGTGATTCACCTTGGTCTTTGGATCACGTGTTGGACTCGTGATCGACAGCTATTTCCCTCCCGGAAGAGAGCTCAGAGCTCGTATGACCGATCTATGGATAATGCTATGACCTTACACGCACACACACACACAACTCCCCGCCCACGAGAGTTGGAGTAACGACTCGAAGCGCAGCGATACTGAAATAATTTCAGTGAGGGCAGAAATTTGTTTGAGCAAATTTTGTCTTCTTTGCAAAATTTGTGAGCACCCCACACCGACCGGCGAGCACAGTACAAGCTATCTCAAAACTGCAAGTGAAATTATGAAAATGTACACTAACATTTTCAAAGGTCAATAACAGATTCTCAAAATCACATCATATTTTTAACTCATTATTTTGAAATTATGAAAATAATTCCTTTAATTAAAAAAATTAATCTTGAAAGTTTTGTGTGCGCATATTTTTGCTTTTATGCGCTTGTTGTAATAAAAGTGCGGGCGCGTACATGCACACAGCCTAAAGTGAACTTTGTTTCAAAGTCCTTCCAGTCTCCGCTGCTGTCTTCTTCCCTCAGTTCTACTGACATCCGCATTTCTTTTACCCAAGTTCATATTTTTCTGCCATCTCATCTGTCATTGTTTACTTTCAGCACAACTTTATATCTCCCTCCCTTTCCCTCCTTCTCCATTAAAAATGACACATCCTTATCCTGAAAAGATAAACATCTAGAACTCTTCTAATCCTTCCTTGGGGTACCACTACATAGTCCATTAATGCCCTATCACCTTTCCATCC
>NC_134793.1:28946485-28948985 GCF_046742065.1 Oratosquilla oratoria | reverse complement strand
AAGAAGAAGAAGAAGAGGTAAAAGAGGAAGAAGAAACCCAACGACTCAAACTCAGCAACAGAGTTCTGCACGCGACACAATCCCTCCCGGCAGAAGCTACACTACAAGAACTACTCACTTTGCAGGAGGCTGAGGCGCAGACCTCTTCTTGGTCCCGACTCTTCGCATCGTGTTGGTCGCCGTCTCCGGAGGACGCCTCTCCCGTGACACCGAGGAGGGTAGATCGTTAAACAACTGCTCCTTCAGTTGCGAGATGTCCGTGTTCTGCCGAGGGAGAACGTGGCGGGCGTCGAGGGACCGCGGGCACGGCACATGAAAAGAAGACAACAAAAAGAGTCCAGGTCTTCTTCCATTCTTTATTCAGAAAGAAACCATCGCGCGGACACACACACTGTATATATGTATATATATATATATATATAATATATATATATATATATATATATGTGTGTGTGTGTGTGTGTATACTGTATATATATATATATATATATATACATGTATATATTATATATATAATATATATATATACATACATATATACAATTATTACACAAAATAGCATAGACAATATATATCATAATACAATATAATATGGTTATGAAAATATTGTCGTCTGAGGTGTCTATTCTCACAAATGTGGGATTGACGAAGGCTAATTCGTCAAGAAGAGAAAAAAGACATTGCTAATGTATATACACACACACATACATACATACACACACACACACACACACACACACACACATATATATATATATATATATATATATATATATATATATATATATATATATATATATATATATATATATATATATTGTGGTCGCAAAGTCAGGGCAATAAATTTATTCCCAGTGCATTTTTGTTTATCCTTCCTCACCTATTACTCTCTCATCTGTCTTAAATACTTATATACACACACATATATATATATATATATATATATATATATATATAAATATATATATATATATTTATTTATACACACATATATATAGATTTATATACACATATAAATATATATATATACATATATATATATATATATATATATGTGTGTGTGTGTGTGTGTGTGTGTGTGTGTGTGTAATATATATTGAGTGGGTGTGTTTTTCACCAATATATTTCCTCTTCCATTCTTATGCACAACTGTGAAGATAAAACTTGAAAATAAGGTGTGTTAGAAATGAGAAGATCAGATAGGAGACAAGTGAAAGGAGCGAAGAAGTCAGAACAAAGAGCAACAGGAGGGACAAGTCTTCCAGGAACTCCGGTGCGGACACACACACACACACACACACACACACACACACACACACACACACACCGGTCGAAGTGACAGCGAAATTTGGAAGTCCAGGAAAACTTCAAGTTTCGTCGATCTCAACGACGGAGTACCTTTCTTGTATTAGTAGGGAAGGGGAAAGCTCGTTGTGTAATGGGAAGGTGAAGAAAAAGGAGAAAGGGAAGGATTACTGAGGAAAATGGAAGGAAATGTGGAAGGAGACGAACGGGCTCCCCCGGACGCCAGAAGAAATGTCAATAAGAGGACTCCACACGACGCAGGTGAAGTCGAAAATATCAGCAAAGGCACTAAGATAAAAAAAAATAGATAAGAGCAACACAATAGAAAATGGAGATAATAATTTCCATGGATTTAATGAGGGAGAGGATGCCAACCTCCCCCCATTAGCAAGTCTAGAGGAAAACTAGAGAAAATGATCGAACGCTGAGAGGTTAGGTTCAGCCAACTTCAACGGATTACGCAGAGTTGATAAATTGGAAGAACTAAAGGAGAACCAAAACCTAACTAAAGAAAAAGAAGAATTAAAAAGACAGTTAAAAGAAGTAAAATATGAGAATGAGGAATTAAAGAATAATAATAAAGGGAATAAAGAGTCCATAGCAAAAGAAGCACAGGGTTGGAAAAAAGTCCAAGAGAACAACAAAATTGAATTTAGAGATATAATAACACAACAGACGAAAGAACAACCTAAGGACACAGTTATTAAAGTGATGAGAGAGAAGGAGAATATATTAAGAGACTTAGCGGACAAAAAGTAATGTATAATTATATTAGGGATGGAAGAGAAGCATAATCCAAATAGGACTACAAGAGTAAAAGAGGAGAAGGAAAAAGTAAACAAGATATTAGAAGTAGTTCAAGAGGATGAACAAGAAACAGGGGATGAAATTGACAGCAGAGAATATCTTAGCAAAAACAGGGAAACTAGCAAACAGTGATAACAGATAAAAAGAGAAATTAATAAAGAGGAAAGAGAGGATAAGAACGCAAAAAGGCTAGAAGCTAAGGGAAAAAAAAAGAGAAAAGAACAGAGTCAAAGAGAAATTCTATTGGAGAGTGGTGGATATGAAAGTGAGGAAATGGTTCATAGCATAGAAAATCGGAAGGGAAACAGAAAACACGATGGAAGTAGCAGAAAATTTAAAGTGTCTTACACAAATATAGATGCCTTAATAACAGGCTTGAACGAACTGA
>NC_134793.1:28921485-28941485 GCF_046742065.1 Oratosquilla oratoria | reverse complement strand
TTTCTCTTTCCCCATGCTCGGCTCGACTGTTACGTTCTCGTACACTACTACTGCATAGGTGACGTCATGGATGAGTCAAAGTCTTTCCACGAAGAGTTGGATGCGAGGAATCAGTTGCACATCAAAGGCGAACGAGAATTACGCCCGTGTGGCCCAATCTCGCAACCGAAGGAAATCTAACACTAAAGAATTGGCTCTCACATTTCACGGCCCTAGAAATGCCTAGAATCTGGCATTCGACACAAATGTGTCCAACTGAGAGTCTAGACAAAATTAATTATGTTTTAGCTAACAATGGACGTATTTTATTTCCGCTTCAGATTAATGTAAATGAGGCAGAAATGAGAAAATGTTTTTTTTTATTTAAGAATACTGTAGAAGAGAACCAAATAAAGTAACATCGATCTATCTATTTAATGATTGTATTTAGTCAAGTAATAAATACTCGAGTGCAGACACGTTCTGGCAATTTTCCTCTCGAGTGACAAAGTGGAGGACCCTCAAGTTACGTTGCACCGGCCGGCGGCCGGGAAGCCAGCGCCACACCTACACCACGTGACCACCACCACTCATTCATAGCTACGACCTGCACGCACGCACGCACGCACGCATACCTACCACCTTCACCTCTCAACCGCGTGGAGGTGATGCAGTGTGCCACTCTGCAGTCCGTTTTCTTTGAGGCTCTTCTCAAGGATCGACCTTGGGATTTTTCACTCGTCCAGTGGTATTGACGGCTTGCACTTGAGTTTTGACTGCCGTCCGGTGTTTTCAGTTGTGTCAAGTAAACCTTCCCCGGAAGGGAGAGGGTCAAACAAAACATTTTCAATCCTTCTGTGCACCTTGAAGACAAATGTCAAGCCATCAACACCACCGTTGATTACAAGTTTGTCTTTATCAAAAAGGTGAAATATTTATGTTCACTTTTAATTTGTGATAGAGTGTAGCTTCATAAAGATTATGTAGATCGTAGAATCCGTGAAACTATTGTTAGTAGAAAGATCGATATTGAATATTTTTTTCTAAATTTCTTATCCCAATTGCAACCCTCTTCCCCTGCAACTCTAAAATAACCTCCAGTGTGTGTGTGTGTGTGTGTGTGTGTGTGTGTGTGTGTGTGTGTGTGTGTGTGTGTGTGTGTGTGTGTGTGTGTGTGTGTGTGTTTCCTTGGGGGGTGAGTGAAAGCGTTTCCTCATATCAAAGGTCGAAACACAGTGGAAATAGTGGTTCAATGTCTAGTGGTCCCGTGAGAATAATAAGGGAGGCGTGAGGTTTCCCGTGTTGGGGTCACGTGAGATATTTTGAGTAAAAGTGAGATTTCTCATTGTAGGGCCACGCCCCCCCCCCCAAAAAAAAAATCATAGTATAGAAATGTGAGACGATCACCGTAAATAAGAACACAATCCACCTCGAGTTCATGTTTTCACATGAGAAACGAAACCTTTTCTCATATGGACGTGGAGCGCAATGCGTTCATTTTAATCTTCCAATCATTAACTTTCACTATCTTTATGGCGATGGAGGGTGGGTGCGCTAGAGACATGCAAATATAAATATGGTTATATATATATATATATAATATATATATATATATATATATATATATATATATATATATATATATGTGTGTGTGTGTGTGTATAAAACAGACATAACAAAGAAGTCAAAAATTGACGTGCTCTAATACGTCTCATAAACGAACGAACATAAATAAAACAAGACCATATATGGCGAACGCTTTTTTTTTATGTACAACAAATGAAACCCCTTCGGACACTAATGCATGACAGGAAAAGGCGCCTAAACACTGTGTCCCAAGACACTTACTCATCCGGACATAACAGCACAACGTTCGGTGCAAGCCAACCTGAGAAAACTTCCTAGACTCTTTCATCACTTGCCAAAGTTCGATAACTCTGCAAAGAACAAAGCAACACCCAATCCTACGACTACGTTCTCATCATTTCCTCCGTTTCCACAGACACAAAACGTCACGATTCGTACCCAATCGCATTCTAACGTTGCATTACGTCATGTCGTCGGTAGGAAGTTCTTTCTGGCATTCCGCACGCGACGACTACGCAACTAACAATGACGTCTTGATCGTCCCCCACCTCTCCTCCTCCTCCTTCACCCTCCCCGACTCCCTACACCACAACACGCTCCTCAATGAGCCCACCAATTCTGAAGTCGACTGCCGGGTTCAAAGACAAGTAGGTCCTTGTCTGTCGATCTTTCTCAGTACGTACAAGATCTTTGTGCCACCGCTTGCCTCACAAGTCGTGAAAACCCGCAAACTAGTATTATGCCCACTTACCATTTACATCTTTTTGGTTTAATAAAGCAGCCTGACGTTGTATAGAATATGCGTAGTCAGGTATTAGAAGTGAGTGGGTTAAGTGAAACTGCGTTGATTAAGCACTCCAATGAAGTAAGGCATTCTGAGCACGTTGTCACAGTTATTTCATGATTAACTCTTCGAGGGCAAATGATCTCGGGCCAACGAGGCAAAAACACACTTTCAACAAATCAAGTACTCTTCTTTAGTGTAATCAATTATTCTTTGCATAGTATATCCCCCATTTACTCAGCCTCAAATGTTGTGAAACCGTAAGATCCATTATCATAGCAAGAGTCCATCACCAAACTATATATCAGTTTGGTTACGTTTTTCTTCGGTCCACACCACCGTGAATTGATAACATGTTAACATTTTGTTTGACAACTCGCTCCCTTGTGTGTGTGTGTGTGTGTGTGTGTGTGTGTGTGTGTGTGTGTGTGTGTGTGTGTGTTTTAGCACTTGAAGCACTGCACTCTGAATCACTTTCTTCCATTACGATGACCTACATCCTTCCAAATGATCACAATAACATAATCGCACGGTGTAATAACAAACCACGTTTCACATCTGACACAGCACGACACTGCCACAAGAATCACGTCACATTAGTCCTCGCGGGACGGCCATTACCATAGTCTTCGTGTAACAACATCAGGGATTCGATCCTCGACCTCGCTCCCTCGCCGCTACCGATGTCCTCCGAAGCTCGAGTCACACTCCTCGGTCTGCGTCAAGTACGAGCTGCCCAAAGCGCGATTCAGGGAGACCTCACCAACGTCCGTCTGCTTCCGTCGGAGTCCTGTTGCGACTGAACGACCACCGCTACTTCGCGCAACGATCCTCCAGCAGATTTCGTCGAAGTAATCGTGGATCTTCCCCCAGCGATGATGACTCACCTGGCCTTCTCCTCCTTAGTAGTCCACTCAAAGTCTATTACTTGACCGACTCTGGCTACATCACCCTTACCTCCTCCTCCTCCTCCTCTTCCTCCTTCTCCGCCTTCCTCCTTCCCACTCAAGCGATCACACGTGCCTTGCGACTTCAAATGGCGCAGTACAACTAGTTACCCGAGTCACCCGCTCAGCCTTGAGGGTCGACCTTCACTTGACCCGGTAAGGAAGGACGGAGGGTCGACTGGTGGCGATGGTAATACGCGTCTTCTTGATGACATCTTATCAAAAATTGCCCAACTCTCCCCCCACGATCACTTCCCTTCCCCCCCCACCTCTCTCCAGTACTCAGCCCCTGAATCAGTGTTGCCAACTGTGACCTTTATCAGTTCCCACAAACGAGTGATATTTTTTCCGCAAAATTCCCACAAGGAAATCTGGATTTCCACATTATTTCCCCCCCCCCACAAAAAGAAGGAATTATTATATACACAAACAAGTGCATTGCAACACATAACTTGCTCCCAAAACATCCCATGTGAGCAAATTTCTCGGACACAAATTTGTGGGAAATTCCCACACATTGGCATCCGTGCCCCTGACCCCACCCCTACCGTTCTAGATTTATTTCTTATCAGCCGCCTCGTTCCCCATAGATAACTTTGCCAAGATAAGAGGATAAATGGCGGCCTCGACTACGTCAGAGGAGCAACTCCACATGAAAACGAAGCGCACGGAAGACCACTTTTTTCCTGCAGCTTAACAATGAAGCTGATAATCTTACATATATGTGTGCATGTGTGTGTGTGTGTGTGTGTGTGTGTATTTGCGTACCCACGCATTTTTTACGTGTTTGTGTGTGCGTGCGTGCGTGTGTGTGTGTGTATTTGCGTACGCACACTTTTCTTACGTGTGTGTGTGTGTGTGTGTGTATGTGCATAGGCACTCATTTTTTACGTGTTTGTGTGTGCGCGCGTGCGTATGTGTGCATGCGTGCGTGAGTCGCCCGTGTACGTGCATGCATTTATATGTGTGTGTGTGTGTGTGTGTGTGTGTGTGCGCGCGCGTGCGTGCTCCTCTGTACATTTACTTAATTGTAACATACAGGAAAGTAGTTGCAGTAGTGGGGTCCGCGTGTGTGTGTGTGTGTGTGTGTGTGTGTGTGTGTGTGTGTGTGTGTGTGTGTGTCTGTGTGTGTGATTCACCATGGTCTTGGATCACGTGTTGGACTCGTGATCGACAGTTATTTCCCTCCCGAAAGAGAGCCCAGAGCTCGTATATGACCGCTCTATGGGCAATGATGTGGCCTCACACGCACACACACACCCAACTCACCGCCCACGAGAGCTGGAGTAATGACTCACAGCGCAGCAATACTGAAATTATTTCAGTCCTGGGCGGGATTCGAACCCGGACGGCCGTAGTGGCGACCGGGAACTCTACCACTGTGCCATCAAGTTGTCTAACGTGTGTGTGTGTGTGTGTGTGTGTGTGAGAGAGAGAGAGAGAGACAGTATATAAATACTCAGAGAAGTGAAAGAATTAAAGTAAAATAATTATACATGAACAAGACCACACATATGCTTGTACGCATGTGTTACTCTACGCGCGGGCACGAGCGCACGCACGCACACACACACACACACACACACACACACACACACACACACACACACACACACACGAACACACATACACACAAAAACACAACATGAACGCGCGACGCACGAACGCACACACGCATACACACGCACACGAACCCGCACACAAACACAGATGTAAACAAGCGCGTGCGCACGCACATACACACACACACACACACACACACACACACACACACACACGCAGACACATACACACACTCACATATGTATTCGATACACACAGGTTGAGCTGATACGAAAATCTTTGGTCCCACACTGTCTGCATAAAAGAAGAAAAAGTATTAGAAGAAAATGAAAATAAGAAAATAAAATACAAGAAAATAAAGAATAATAATAAGAAGAAAAAGACAATGAAAAAGAAGAAGATGAAAAAATACGAGGAAATGTCTGCGCCGTCCCTGCTGTGCTTCACCTTTAAAATAGATAAATAAATAAATAAAAATAAACATGTGGTCGTTCCAAGCCCAAGGGTCGCCGCCACCTGTGTCGCTCCACCCGCCCCTTGCGTCACACGGAACGGCGATTCGCCGCGTCGGACAGAGCCGCAGACTGGCAAGATCACAAAAAGTCAACTTCTGCCACATCTTCGCTTTTCCCCTAAACCCTTACCGACACGTTGGAAGAGAGACAAAGGGAAAACACACAAATAGAACAAGATTATATTCTTTGACTAGTTTCATAAGAACATAAGAATGAAGGAGACTGCAAGAGACCATAAGGCCTACATTAGGCAGTTCCATGTCCATTACCACCTGTCATCCCCCATCCATAAAGTTGTCTGTTTCTTAAAGCAACTGATTTTTCGCACTGTGGTGTTTCTTCCGAATGTTTTCATTGAAGGAAAAAACTGGCATTCTATATCTATCTATATATCAAGATCTTTTTCCCCCTTACAAGGGAGGTAGCCAAAACTGACATTAGATACAGAAAATGTGTGGGGAGTGAAAGGGTACAAGGATAGGTCAATTGGTTTGGGTTCAAGGAGGCTCGAATCCTGCGGGTTGGTCTGACACTCCGTGAGGTGTTTCTGGTGATCTGATGTCCCGTCTTTTTCCGTTCTTTTCCTGCGTGTAGTGCTGTTGACGCAGTTTTTTCCTGTTGTGTAAACATTCTTTCTGAAGAAGCACCACAGTGCGAAACTAGTCAAAGAACAAACTCTTGTTCTAGTTGTGTTTTTCCTCTGCCTCTCTTACACGCACACACATATATATACATACTCTAATATATGTGAAGATCTGGAGTCCAGGAACCATTTTTTTCGGAAGTACATACTGGACTTCAAACGACGGGTCCAGTGTGTGTGTGTGTGTGTGTGTGTGTGTGTGTGTGTGTGTGTGTGTGTGTGTGTGTGTGTGTGTGTGTGTGTGTGTGTGTGTGTGTGTGTGTGTGTGTGTGTGTGTGTGTGTGTGTGTGTGTGTGTGTGTGTGTGTATATATATATATATATATACACATTGAACATGACAAGTTTGTTTACTTACTATTCATCACGTTCTGACAGCCGGGACGGGAGTGGGAGGGAGGGGGAGTAGCCTCCTATTACATCCTATTTATCTCTTCGTTTACTTTTGTTATTAATTTATATCTATTAATTATGTCTACGACGAAGGGCGGGTGACGTAGAAGTGAATTACAGGTCACAAATGGCAACGAGAAACCAAAACGACTGATGCTGCGACCAAGAACGCACTTGTGTTATACTACACTACACGGCTATGTACGTCAAACTAAACCACCTCAACATCCGTCCACATGCTGGTCGACGCCTCTGGCTTTAAAGACGGAGGCGAGAGCGGCACCAATACACCAGAAACATGACGGGGACGATTCCGCACCTAAGGGGCTCGCGTCTAGTGACGGAGGCGCTGGCGAGGTAGGTGCCGCACGTGGCGCGCGGTTCCACCTCTTGTGTAATTTTTTTCTATCTTACTGCTGGGGCAGGATCGACCTATGAAGGTTATGCTTGTTAGTTGATTATTTGTACCTAGAACGAGTTTAAATGATTTGCTCGTTTCTGGTCTGCGAGAACCCCAGAAGGAATCTCTTCTGATCCCCCCTCCCCGCCGACCCCACGATGTCTTCCGGGGAGAGATTCTGCAAAAGACAGTTAGCGGAGTCACGTCACGTCGACAGGCGTTGCAAAGCGAAGGCTTCTTCTTCCTCCTATCACTCTTAATCTTCCACCTATTCCTCCTCTTCCTTTCCCTACCCTTAACTCTTCCTACTTCTACTCCTACTACCGTTCTTATTCCTCCTTCCACTCCTCCTTCTCCTGTCTCAGCTTCTTTTTTCTACTCCTTCCCTTCTACCACTCTTTTTATGTTTCCTCTCACTACTCTTCCTCTTCCAATTATTCTTAATCTTCCTCCCCTATCTTCTTTTCCTACCCTTCGTCTTAATTCTACTACTAGTCCAAATCTTCTAATCCCTCCTGGTCTTCGCCTTGTTTCCACAACTCCTCTTAGTATTCCTATTTTTCGTACTATTACTCTTATACTTCCTCCTCCTGTCACTCCTACTCTTACTCCTCTTATTACCCCTATTCTTCCTCCTATTCCTCCTACTACTACTAATACGCTTTCTCCGGTCACTTCTTCTATTCTCCATCTGTCTCCTACTACAACCTACTCTCCCTCTTATTTTTCCTTCTCATCCTCACCTGCCTCCTCTTACTCCTCCTGTGGTGCTAAACATGGCGTGGATGTGCAGTGGCTGGACTTCCTTACGGTTACAAATTCAGATCTAACGGCTATTACGCTTCTGCTGCTGTGAAGATCATCAAAGTGTGACCTTTCCTTCGCGTGGAGGCTCTAGCTTAGCGTACTTGCAGCATCTGCTGGTTCCGGCACATCAATTTCTAGACACAATGTACTAGTTTGTCAAAATCTTCTCGAATACTCAGTGGGTTTGAGTTGTTATTCCGTGCAGCTTGGTGTCATCAACAAGTCTCGATGCAGAAGATTACAGGCTACGATCTAGGAAGTCGGTTCTGGTGTAGGTAACTGTCTTCCTAGTTTTTTTATTGTGTGGTTTACTTCCGTTAGGTATCCAGTCCGCGTTTGCCTCTGGAGTTTAACTCTTGTTAATTCTATGTCCTCCCAGATTTTTCCCCTGGAATCAAACTTGATGGTGACGTACCTCATATATTTTTTTTTTCTAAGGCGATTTCATTTAATTGAGGGACGACCTCATACCATTTCGGGGCCTCAGTGGACTTTGTCTTCCTGTTGAAACTTGAGACCTTTGCTAACGAAGACTCACTGTGTAGATACTGCTCTGGCAAATCCCAGACGAATTTCTTGAACTAAGGGACAGGCGGCTGTTAAGGTGTGGCGTCCCAACTTAATTCCTACATTTCTATGACGCTCTCTTGAAGATTTTAGTCCGTCGTTAGATGACTTTAATCACACGAAGGATGAGCATTACCGTGCTGAAAGAACTGAAGTTGGGTGCTCCTCTTCAGAGTAGTCGCTGTCAACGTTCCCTCTAAGGCCGCTTTCACAAGAGCGTTTCCGTACGCGCGATCGGGTGCTCCGCGTTTTAATTTTCAATGGATTTCAATGGGACCGCAAAACGCGTCGTGTGAAAGGTCCCCATTGAACTCCATTGAAAGTTAAAACGCGGCGCACCCGAACGCGCGTACGGAAACGCTCGTGTGAAAGCGGCCTAACTTTCAATGGTGTTCAATGGGACCGCAAAACGCGTCGTGTGAAAGGTCCCATTGAACTCCATTGAAAGTTAAAACGCGGCGCACCCGAACGCGCGTACGGAAACGCTCGTTCGGGTGCGCCGCGTTTTAACTTTCAATGGTGTTCAATGGGACCGCAAAACGCGTCGTGTGAAAGGTCCCACTGAACTCCATTGAAAATTAAAACGCGACGCACCCGAACGCGCGTACGGAAACGCTCGTGTAAAAGCGGCCTAAGCTGTGCGCATGCGCACGCGCACACACGTTTTACAATTAGCGCACATAAAGAAAGAAAAAATGTTTGCATGCAAGGTTTTCGAATGATATCAAAATCCATTCAATAAAGAAGTTCCACCCAAACATCAACTTACAAATTCTCTACAAATATTCTAACTTGCCAACCGTCAAACCAATAACTGCTTTGGTGGAGGTAATATGTAATACAAACAAATTGTGCGCATTTGCTTAAATTAATTATCAGATGGTGCGCACATACTTTTCAGAGAAGGCAAAGTTTGCACACAAGCAGATTTCTGCGCAAACTCACATTAGGTCGGGGGGGGGGCACAATGCCCCCCCCCCCCCGGACACCTTCCGTATCAAATGGTACTTTTCCTTTCACTTTGGCTACCGGCAGTCGATTCTATTAATTTCCGTGGTACCCTCTTTGTAGCGAAGAGGTGTGATCCTCTTAGACTCCGATTTACATCCCAGTCCGTAATGGACGTCACTTTTCTTTTCATATGAGCTGCCGCCAGCTCCTTCTATTCATTCCCGTGACACCCAGAGGGAAGTACAGAGATTACTGTACAGAAATGGACCGCTTGTGGGACAATGCGGTCGGGTCGACATTTGACAACACAATCAAGCGACGACTAACCTTGGGCGCAGACTCAAATGTCACGTCCTACTCTGCCGCAGTGGCGGTAGTATACTGATACCGTAATCTATCTAAAGATAAGATGGTAAATGTTGGGTGACGGAGGGGCGGTTGGTGGTGGCAGGGCGTGGGTGGAAATGGTGGGGAAGGTGGTGGTGGTGGAGGGGTGAGATTTTTTTTCGCTGCGCTGTGAGTCGCTACTCCAACTCTTGTGGGCGGGGAGCTGGGTGTGTGTGTGCGTGAAGGTCACAGTATTACTCATAGATCGGTCATATATGAGCTCTGAGCTCTCCTCCGGGAGGGTAGTAGCTGTCGATCACGAGTCCAACACGTGATCCAAGATCATGGTGAATCACACATGCATGCGCACACACACACACACACACACACGGGGTCGCGTGAGTATATAGACAGTTAATGTACTCAAGTGATCAACCACGTTTTCAGAAGGATGGAAAGAATCAGGGTGGATGAAAAGAAAGAAAAGACACACACAGAAGGTGAAGAAAAATAACGCAAATACGTCACAAGGAAGAAAAGGTGGGCGGACGTGTGTGTGTGTGTGTGTGTGTGTGTGTGTGTGTGTGTGTGTGTATGTATGTGTGTATGTGTATACATATATGTATATATATATATATATATATATATATATGTATATATATAATATTATACATATAATTGTAATAACAAAAAATATACAAATAGAATAAAATAAATCAATAATGCGTACACAATAACTTTGGAACCCATCTGCAGTTTTCACTGGAATGAGCTTCCCTGGCAATAGAAAAAAAAAAAAAAAAAAAAAAAAAAAAAAACGGGGCGCGTTACCGGAGGAGAGGAAGTGGGTGCGTTACCGGAAAATCCGGGTTGCATTTCCGTCAAATCGTTACCGATTTTACTTCCCTTGGAGCGGTTCGCATTACTGTGTATGTGTACATACACATACGCAGTATATACACGCAGATTTTTTGGTAACGCACTACCTGTCCGGCGGTAACGCGAGCAGCTATGAAAAAGAGAGAAAGAGAGAAATAGATACAGATAGAGTAGAAGATGAAGAATGTAAAGAAAGCGAGCGAGCAGTTAACTAAAGAAAGAAAAAAAAATAGAGCATTAGGAATCCTCGGTCAGTGTGAAAACAAATGCGGGTCGGGGAAGGGCGGCCAGCAACATCATCAATGTCAGGTCAAATGCAACATGGCGAAGAGGAGGCGAAAAGAAACAGAAAGAATCAGAGTTAGGAAGGATTGAGGCAGGAAGGCAAAGACAAGGACAGGCAGAGGAGGAAGGGTAGGAGGAGGAGGAAGAGGAGGAGGAGGATGGACACAAGGAGGAAGAAGGAAGAAACGGTGAAAGAGGAGGGCGAGAAAACAGAAAAAATAGAAGAGGGTGGAAGAGAGTGTCGGAAGGAAGAGGAAGAGGAGGAGGAGGATGGACACAAGGAGGAAGAAGGAAGAGACGGTGAAAGAGGAGGGCGAGAAAACAGAAAAAAATAGAAGAGGGTGGAAGGGAGTGTCGGAAGGAAGGGGTGGTTTGAACAGGAGGAGGAGGAGGAAGAGGAGGAGGAGGAACAGAAAGCTCCTTGTCCCCCTCGGTGGGCAGGGCTTCTTGAGTAAGCGGACATGTGGAGAGCAAGGTCTTGCTTCGACCTTCGCCATGGGGGTAGTCTGGGGCTCTCGGAGAACCTGGAGGGTGAGCCTGAAGGAGGGTGAGGGCGTCCCCAGGGGTATCCTGAGGGTGTAGGGTGGCTGCTGGAGCAAACCCTCGCGGTTTGCTGGTACAAGAGTGTCTATGGTCTATACAAGGTACTCCACACTGTATGTTAGGGGTGATTGTTCTCTGGCTTGCGTAAGAACAGTGGGGCAGGGGAGAGGGAGAAAGGAGAGGAGGAGGAAGAGGGTGTGGAGAATTGGGTTAGCAGGAGGAGTGGAAGGGACAAGAGAGGGAGGGAGAGGAGGAGGGAGAGGAAGAGGAGAAGGAGGAAGGAAGAAGAGGAGGAGGAGGAAGAAGAGGAGAAAATGGAGCAAGAGGAGGAGAAAATGAAGGAGGAAGAGGGAGCAGTCGGCAGGGCAGGAGAAGAAAGAGGAGGAGGAGGAGGAGGAAGAGGAAGAAGAGGAGGAGGCCAGGAGGAAGAGGAAGGGGGAAGGTCTGTGGTAATAGTATAAGATAAGAGCCTGTGATGTGTGTGTGGCCTTCGCGAGACAAGAGTCTTGGAGACGGGGGACAGCTTATGGGAAGACGTACGAGTGGACGGCTGGGAGAAGACGCGAGGTCTACAGTGTGGGAGAGAGGCAGGGAGAGGTAAGAGGAAGCAAGCAAACGGGCGCTCGAAAGCGGAGCCAGAGGTAGAGCCACACCCACAGTGGCTGGGGGCCCCACATCCGCTCCTCCTCTTCTCAGGGTGTGGTGGTGGTGGTGATGGTGCAATTGCCATCTGCAAATGACTGGAGAAGAATGCCGGGGCTCTCTGGTGCACGCAAAGGTGAGGTGACCTTATTTGGGCATCGAGAAGCACATCTTACTTAGAATATCATTACGAAGATCTCTTCGCTCTCGATTTCCTTCTACATCTCTGCCGATGGCGGTGATGAAGGACTGTGGGAATGGCAGACACACACATTCGACAATCGTCTACAAACAAAATCCAGATTTTTTTTTAACCAAGGAGGAGGTTCTACACGTGGGGTCCAAAGGTTTTTTTTTTTTTTTTTTTTTTTTTTTTTTTTTTTTTTTTTTTTTTTTTTTTTTTTTTTTTTTTTTTTTTTTTTTTTTTTTTTTTTTTTTTTTTTTTTTTTTTTTTTTTTTTTTTTTAAATAAATCAAGGAAGAGATTCTACCCCTGAGGTCCATCGAGTATCACAGTTGGGAACACAAACCAGAAATAATGGTAGTTAGAGGATGGTGAAGAACAGTAATGCATAAGTTCAGAGTATATAAGAAAACGGGTTGAGGTAACACTGGGTTAAGCTCTTACTACCTACCACCACCAGTGACACCGTTTCCAACATTATGAATTCATCACCCTCAATCTCTTTTTTCTTCTATACCTTGTTTTTTCTGTTGTTGTTTTTTTTGTTGCTGCTGTTGTTGTTGTTGTTCTTCTTCTTCTTCTTCTTCTTATTATTATTATTATTCGTCTTCTTCTGCTCCTTCTTCTTCTTCTTCTTTTTCTTCTGCTTCTTCTTTTTCTTCTTCTTTTTCTTCTTCTCCTGCTTCTTCTGGAATTACCTCTTACCTCTCGTTATTTCATGCTTCTTCTCTCTGCTTGTCTTTTTGGAATTCCCCTTTGGCTTTTGAGGTCACCTTCAGCAATGTCTCATCACCTCTAATCCCCCTCGGTGCCTTTCCCCCACGACCTCCTTTACCTCTTCGTCACTCCCCCCTCCCCCTCCTCCCCACCCCCAACCAAACATTAGCATCTTCAATTTCTCCACATTATCAGCGACGAAGACTTGCCGTTGGTGCCTCTGCGAGACGGACGTCGGACAGGTTCACCTCCTCCTCCTCCTCCCCACTTGTTTCCAAAGCTCATCAACATACCTCCACCCGGAGATGCAGCCCCGAGAGGTTGGCATTCGATCCCTGGGTCTGATCTGAGGTACCGTCAGTGTCCGTTATCGGTGATTTAAAGTATTTCATTATTCTTAGTTGTGGAAATATCAATTAATGAACGTGCTAAGAAGCACGTAACGCTTCTAACTCGCGAGTTCTTTGCTACATACCGCATGCCAGCCACCATTCGCTGAATGAAATGATTTGGACGAGGGCCATCCAATACGAAAGAGGAGAAATAATCTCATCAGTTTCCTTCTTGAGGTGGCAAGTGGACAAGATGAAGAAAAAGAAGAAGAAGAAGAAGAAGAAGAAGAAGAAGACGAAGAAGAAGTTACAATAATAGTAAGTTGCACTTGGTCCGACTTTAAAATGCAGGCATATAGAAAAAAAAAATAAACAAAAATAAAATAAATAAATAGATAAGATATGAATAAGAAATAAGATACAATAAAATCACAGCCACCACCATCATCGACCGGTTCACTTCAAGTTCCCTCCTCTTCTTCCAATCTTATTCCTCTTCTTTCCCTTTCTCTTTTTTTCCTCCTATTTTTCCTCTACTCTTTTTTCTATGACCTCATTCTCCTCCTCCACCACCATCAACACCTCCTCCACCATCAACAACTATTCCACCACCGATTCCATCAACACCTCCTCCTCCTCCACCATCAACATCTCCTCCACCATCAACACCTCCTCCTCCACCATCAACACCTCCTCCTCCACCATCAACACCTCCTCCTCCATCATCAACGCCTCCTCCTCCACCATCAACAACTATTCCACCACCGATTCCATCAACTTTTCCTCCTCCTCCACAATCAACACCTCCTCCTCCACCATCAACACCTCCTCCTCCACCATCAACACCTCCTCCTCCTCCTCCTCCTCCTCCTCCTCCTCCACAATCAACACCTCCTCCTCCTCCTCCTCCTCGTTCTCGAGCAGTTCGTGACAATCCGAAAGGCTCAGCAGCTTTGCGATGCCCCTCCGCTTCTGGCAAAAGTCTCTGTCGCCTTGGCGGCGACAAATGACGTGTGCATCCCCCCACCCCACCCCCAATGGTGAACCAGTGTGACGACCGGTGGTGCTTAGGCCTGGTGTTGGTGCCAGTCGCGCCGGGGGAGATGCGGTGCCAGGGACACACAAGCCTGATAGACAACGATAGTCAAAGCGTTTCGCTAAAAGGGTTCGGAAACAGGCTACTGTGATGAGGTTCTGAAGAAAGGGATATTGGTGACCAGGGAGACCACGTCAACACCTGCGCGCAACAGTAAGGTTTACTTCCTGAGACAGTATACGGTGATGAATGGAAATAGTATCCAACAAAATAATGATTAACGGGAATGGAGTGGAGGGTGCAACAGTGGTCCACCAATGACAACTATAGACATGAGTGTGATGTAAACTGATGAATACAGAAATTATAGTGACAATGGTGTGTGAATTGGTTGTTTTCGAGTCAAGGAAGCTGCGCTTTGGAGGTGGTGAGAAGATCTAAGAATCACGACCCCCTTCATCATCATGACTGAGTGTATATTTTAATTTCTACAAATGTAGAACATTCGTAGCTGACGGTCGTCGGATCCCGATTCTGAACGAGATCTTAATGTACCGGGACCCCATTTAATCTATGTTTGATGTGATGTTATGGTCAACAAGGGGTCACACGAAGAATCGTCACCCCAGAACGCCTACATGAAGAATCGTCAATCCATGAGATTCCACTTGAAGAATTGTCACCCCATGAGATCCCACCTGGAGAACTGTCACCCCAGAACGCCGAATGTCAATAGTGGAATAAATATTAGGTTAGGTTAGGGTGAATGAGGGTTATGCTTGTTGTCATCAACTTGTACAACCGAAGAATCGTAAGCCCATGATGGTCCACATGAAGAAGAACTGTCACCCTAGGATAGCCCACAATGAAGAATTGTCACCCTGTCGAAGTCTGGGGTGACGATTCTTCATGAGATCAAGATGGGCAGGGACAAGGATGGACCAGGAACTGGGGTCATGGAGTCGGGGAAAGCAAAGGAATACGCGACGGAACAGGTGGACAACTCGTGACGATGTTGGTTATGTGAAGCATCATATGGCGATTCAGCGACACACACAGACACACACACACACACACACACACGCACACACACACACAAAGGGCGAGATCAACAACACAGGACTTGCCAAAGCCGTCCCTCAATGTCGCGTAAAGGTCAGGCAGATGTAGAGTACATCGTGAAATACACAAATGCTGCACTTTTCCCGTCCACCTGTAGCTCAATTCCTTCTCGCACCACCTCCACCCTCACTCCAGAATCACTATAAAATTCTTCTTTCCTTCACACACACACACACACACACACACACACACACACACACACACACACACACACACACACACACACACACACACACACACAATAGATTAATGAATATATTAATTTCGATTCCACCCCTTCATACTTGTAATGGGTTACCAGTCAGACTTTGTACCTCTAAGAGGGAACATTTTCTTTCATCTTTGATACACTTGGAAAGGCTTTATTACCTCCATCTTGTTTTTATCGTTCTTAGATTCTACTTTTCATTATTGCGAGGCTGGTAGATGGTAGAAGATTGGTAGACTGGCGTGCTGGTGTGCAGTAGATCGCCAGCTCGCATGGTCTTTATGTGCTGTAACTTCACTGGCGGTCTCGTACAAGAGCTGTGAACTTTATGGCCCTGTATTATTATTACTACTACTACTAACTACTACTACTACTACTACTACTACTACTACTACTACTACAGAGGTGCGACTGTAAACACAAAGTCTACCTCGACCTATTCATAAAAGGGACGAAAACCAACACCACGGGTGACTTTGAGGTCCTGCATTTCTCTCTCTCTCTCTCTCTCTCTTTCTTTCTCTCTCTCTCTCGTCTCTCACTCCTGCCGTTATTTCCACTTCTTTCTCCTTCTTCAACCTCTCACTGTGCTTCGCTATTTTAGTTGTTTATTCCGACTGCCGCCAGGCGATTTTATTTCATATGAAATAAACCACCGTCCACAGTGAAATGCTTATAAACATCTCGAGTCTACCTCGGTTAACCCTTTACAAGCGTTTAATGAATTAAACCGTTTGTTCTAGACTCCGCCAGCCGAGTCAATGGCGGATAAGATCAAAGATGATTCAGCTGAACATAAGAATGAGACTGCAAGAGACCATAAGGACTACACTAGGTCAGTTCCATATCCATTACCACCTATCATCTCCCATCCATTAAATCATCTAGCCTTCTCTTAAAACAACCGATAGTTTCAGCGCTCACTATATGGTTACTAAGTCTATTCCATTCGTTAACCAATCTAATGGTAAACTAATTCTTTCCTATTTCCTTCTTGAATCTAAATTTGTCCAATTTAAGTTCGTTACTGCGAGTCCTGCCCTGTTGTCTTAATATGATGACCTTGTTTGTGTCACCCTGTCTGAGGGAAACTCTCCCTCCCCTACTGTGATGAAAGGATTAAAATTGCTTCTTTCTTGTTTTCCTCTTCGCCCTTATTCCCTCAGAACCGTTCCGTCCGTTCGTCTTCTCTCTCCTTCCCTCCTTACCTCACTCCATCCCTTGTCTTCTGCCAATATCGTCCAGATACAGCTCTTTGCTCCCTCCCTCCCTCCCTCCCTCCTCATTACCTGTCCCGTGGTGGTCATTAAGTGCTCCCCTCAATTCTAAATGACCAATTATCGCGTCCCTACTTTCACCTTCTGCTCGGGTCTTCCCTAAACAGCGCGACCTCCTTCCCACATTTCTTCACTTTCGAAAAGTTTCAAGAAAAGATTTACTGGATGTAAATATATAAAGAAACATGAATGAATAAATAAATCATTATTTTTTGTCCCTACCTGGAATGACTGTTTATTTACAGATTTTTTTCTGGCCGTGTATGTGTGATTCACTATGGTCTTGGATCACATGTTGGACTTGTGATCGACAGTTTTTACCCTCACGGAAGACAGCTCAGAGCTTACATATGACCGATCGGTAATGTGTGTGTGTGTGTGTGTGTGTGTGTGTGTGTGTGTGTGTGTGTGATTCACCATGGTTTACCACGGTCCTGGACCACGTGTTGGACTTGTGATCGACAGTTTTTACCCTCCCGGAAGAGAGCTCATAGCTCATATATGACCGATCTATGGGTAATGGGGGGACGGAGAAAAAAATAGAAAAAAAAAGAGAGTTCTGTGAGTCTTTAGATTTGACTAAAACAGCCACCCTTGCTCTTTGTCTTCGGACTTCCAGGCTATACACCAGTTACCAGTAGCCACTGGGTTCGAACTCGGGTCAAAAGTGGTGTGGCTGTGAAAGCAACGCGACGCATCGCTACTACTAAGCCGCGGAGTTCAATGTGGGAACTCAAACTGAGCATTGACGAGAGGACTTCTTGCTGTGCAGGATATCCTCGACTACTGAGGAGGACTTCAAGAGTGCGAAGGGTCAGCCAGTCATGAGGGTCAGCCAGCTGCCAAGAGAGGTCACGCAAGTGTCTGCCGACGATACATCCCCCCCCCAACCCACCCACCCACCCGCCCACCCGCCCAGATCCGAAAGAAGATCTCTTATTACAGCGGAAATTCCAAGCTGGTTAGTTAAGCCATCTACTTTGGCACACCGGGGCCCATCCATTCGGTGACGCTCTTTGAAGGATCTATTCTGGCTAGGTTAGGAAGAATCTGCTCTGTCCAAGACGGGACCTGACAGTGAAATGATTTTGTAGGTGTCTCAGCCTAATGATGCTCCCTTCATGTCTTCTTCTGGGCAACAACAGGCGATTTCATTTTGCTCGGGTCTACACACACACACACACACACACACACACACACACACACACACACACACACACACATATATTAAAGAGACGGAGGTACGGAAACACACACACACACACACATCTACACACACACACACACACACACACACACACACACACACACACACATCTGCATACACACAGACGCGTGCATGCACATGCACATCTATCCACGGAAGACGAGTAATTAATTATTTTTATTTTATATGGTTAGGCTTGTACACACTTGATGACTTTGTTACTAAGACAATTGTAGAGTATTCTCCAACTGTCCATAAGTAGAAAAAAAAAGGATCGACGTGGTAATGGAGTATCTTGTGTGACCTTACCCTGTTCTCTACCTTGTCCCTACCTACTTTATGCATCTATGTCTTCGTCACTTTGTATTCCCTGAAGATGTCTTAAATAGACGAAAACGTTCGGACTATGTTTCTTATTTCCCAGCGTTTTTTTCTGAAAATTATTTTCACTTGTTCTTGTGAATTACTGCATATGAAGATATATATATATATATATACATATATATATATGTATATGTATATATAAATATGTATATATATATATACATATATATATATATATATATATTCATATATGCACACATACATACAAGTAATGAATTAATAAATAGAATAAAATAAAGAAATTAGAATAAATTAAAGAACGTATACCTATAAAATAACAATCAAATCAAAATAATGAATAAATCATCTCCATGGCAGATGGCTGAATCAGACCTGGTTTAACAAAATTAGGCCAGGTTAGGTTACGTAACCTTAGGATAGTCTTGGTTACAAATACTGAGTAAACACCATGAATATTTTCATAGCTTCATTTTTCTTTCATTTCCTTCTTTTTATTCTCTACCTCTACTTTGTTCCCACACTGGCCCTCTATATAGACTGCCTATGTTGATCTTTCACCCTCTGTGATTTTTCTCTTTCTCATTTTCTTTTTTCTTTTCTTTTTTCTCTGCTCCTTCAATCCTTTCTTTATTTTTTTTTTTCTTTTTTTTTTACACGTTTTCCACTCATAACCTGGTGATACAGAACGAAGATCGCTAAGTATTTCACAATGGCTATTATGCCAGACGATTTTGTCCACCCGAGGAGATCCTAACGTCTGAAGAGATGCAAGCACCTCGTTGGACACGTCATTAAGAAAATCGTTCCACATTCCTTCGTCATGTTCCAGAAACACTCTCTTCCTTAAAGGACAAAAGATTTTGGACAGCTTAGGACACCCATCGTGCATAAGCACTTTTTTTTTTTTTTTTTTTGGTGCAAGGTCGTCTTGTCAAACTCGAAATCTTCCTCTTCCGAATAAAGATCCCAGCCCTGTCTCTACGAGGTGAACGGACAATACCCCAACGGACAAAACCCCAACCAGTGAATAGAATAGGTTAGGTTAGGTTATGTCAGGTTAGATTATGTCCTCCCCCCCCACCCCAATTCTCCTATTGGGATTTTTGTCTGCTATGCAGATGATTGGGGCTTTGTCATGTCTTCCTATCCAAAGTCGACATGACCTATTTTCCTTCCCCCTTCCCCTCCCATCTGACTTCTTCCTCGTACCTACCCTCCCTTTCCCTATGGACCAAGCACGAATCCTGTTTACCTCTGATTTCTAATATCCTTGCTACCCCTCATAATAGCATCTGTTTCCTTGACCACCTCTACGCCTCTGCTTCTTCGGGGTCGATTACGTCCTCACATTCTTCCTCCACATTTCATTCCTCTAGTCTACCTACATCCCTCCCTATACCCCTCCCTCCCTCTCTCTCTCTCTCTCTCTCGTCAGGTCGAAGTCAGCCAGGCGAGGTCGTAACAGGTCACGAGCCATTACCCAGGGCGGCTACGCAGACTCGAGACGACGACCACCTCCTCTTCATGTCTTCGTCTTGTCCTCACCACAGTCCTCCTCCTCCTCCCTTCCTCCCTCCCTCCCTCCCTTCATTTCCTTCTCTGTTCCTTCTCTCTTCATTCAGAGAGCCTTCTCCCCCCCTCCCTTCTTCCTTATTTCCTCCCTTCCCCTTCCCAATCTTGAAGCCCCTTCTGTCTCAAGTGAGTTCATTTGAGCAGAAACGACTTAAGTTGCAATCTTTTGTTTTTGTTTTTCGAATCTCCA
>NC_134793.1:28913985-28916485 GCF_046742065.1 Oratosquilla oratoria | reverse complement strand
AACAGGGCCAACAAGCGAGTGCCATGCAAGTGCCCAGGGCCAAACATATGTTGCTACGCGAGTCAGCCTTCAGTGCCACTGGGCGACCCTGTCCGGGCTACCAGCGGCCGCATACAGACACAAAGTGTCAACATCCGGTGCCTAAGATCCTCCTAATATCATAATCTCGGAGTGCATGGACTGGGGGTGGGGTGTGCACTCAGTTAAGCATGACATATGGTCTTTCGCATCCCATTCCGTAGTTTTCATTCATGTTTCCTCCTGGCTTTTTCGTCCCTCGTGCAATAAGAACATATGAAGGAGACTGCAAGAGACCATAAGGCCTACACTAGCCAGTTCCATATCCATTACCACCTGTCATCCCCATCCATAAAGTTGTCTAACCGTTTCTTACAACAACCCATAGTTTCAGTCTGTTCCATTCGTTGACCACCCTACTAGTAAACCAATTCTTTCCTATTTCCTTCTTAAATCTAAATTTGTCCAATGGAAATTCATTACTGCGAGTCCTGCCCTGTTGTCTTAATATGATGACCTTGCTTGCGTTACCCCTATTAAAGCCTTTGACCCACTTGAACACCTCTATTAGATCACCCTGGTCACTCTCTCGAGGAACTCCTTCCATACCTGGTGAGACTCTTCCCCTCAAATATTCTTCTCCCGTCAGGTTACTTTATTCGTCTCTTCCGTAAGAGAGAGAGAGAGAGAGAGAGAGAGAGTGAGAGAGAGAGAGAGAGAGGGAGGGGAGAGAAATAGAGAGAGAGAGAGAGAGAGAGAGAGAGAGAGAGAGAGAGAGAGAGAGAGAGAGAGAGAGAGAGAGAGAGAGAGAGAGAGAGAGAGAGAGAGAGAGAGAGAGAGAGAGAGAGAGAGAGAGAGAGAGAGAGAGGGGGGGGTGAGAGCACTGGTGTTGGAGGACGAATGTAACGAGGCTTTAGTGCGTCGTGCATGTGTCTCTTCATGTGTGGTTTATTACTGTGGTATGCGATGCAAGTTTCGTGTGGGTTTGCGTGTACGTGTGTACGCACGCACGCGCGTGCATACACGTGTATATGTAAATGCACGTGTAAATGTACGTGTGCTTCTACGTATATATTCATAATTTTAATATGAAGGAATAGGTCACATGTGTGGGATCCAGTCACACATAAATACATGAATACATTATTTGTATATATACAAAGGGTGACCCTAAAAAACGGGCCCCGTACGCACTTTTTGAGATATATCTTCCATTCATTCACTAATCACCCTTATTTTGCAGAACATGACGGACGCAACGCCTGTGAACACAACTAGATCTCAATAGGAGATCCAGCTGAGAATATGCACTGCGTCCAACATCACTACAAGACAGGCTCGTTCAAGAAAGTGCAGGACGCTCTCGTGCATCAGTTCGAATGTGGAAAAGCCCCTGGGACAGTGGACAGTGGGACAGTGGAGAACCACAATGCAGCCAATGACAACCGTCCAAGCCATTCAGGACGCCCCAGGAAGCGTACAGCTGAGCTGATCGAGAGCGTGAGAGAGTCAGTTCAGCTGAGTCCGAAACGCTCTGTGTGCAAGCGAAGTCAGTCCCTCGGTATATCCCGTGAGACTTGCAGGAGAGTGCCAGTAATGAATGTAAAGGCATAACCATAGAGAATACAGACGAAGCAGACCCTTAGAGCCTCAGACAAGGAGAAGAGGGAAGGCTGTGGCAGTCACGATACTGGAGAAGATCCAGGAGACCCCGACTTTCCTTAACCTCCTCTGGACCTCAGATGAAACTCACTTCCATCTTGAAGGAAAGGAAAACTCGAAGACAAATGTCTTCTGGGGTACCTTCATACCCAATGAGGTAGTTACCAGACCCCTACACTCCCCTAAGTGCACGGTATGGACTGCAATCTCAGCCAGAGGCATCATCGGACCACTCTTCATCGAGGAATCTGGCGCGACAGTGACAGTAGTCACCAAGGAGCGGTACGCTGAGGTCCTCAGAACCTTCAAGAGTGAGTTGCAGACCCTCTGGCCGTCCCTTATGGGGAGGTTCTGGTTCCAGCAAGATGGAACAAGCTCTCACACCTCAAACCTGTCCCGAGATTGACTGAAAGAGAACTTTGGAGATAATCAAGGTGTCCGGGCACTGGAAAAGGTTGAGAACCACTGGCCTAAGGGTCTCACTTGCCACTTCAAGGAAGACTTCCGCGTCCTTGAGGCTTCACCAACTACAAGGATGAGAGCCGGGAGACACCGACCCTGACACTTGCTGTGCGGAGTGCCCCAAAGAGGAGTAATTGGGGCCAACGATTCCTCAGCGCGTGGGAATCACCTTCTGATGGAAAAATGAGACGAAAAGAAGAGATGGAAAGACAAACACTGGTATCAACACCATGAACATCACTACCACCACCAACAACAACAACAGTGTTATGACCAAAGAACCCAGAGGAAAAGAAAGAAAAAAAAAGGGACGATCATGTCAGTTTAGGAATTACTCGCATGTTAGAGAAAGTTGACA
>NC_134793.1:28898985-28908985 GCF_046742065.1 Oratosquilla oratoria | reverse complement strand
TTGTCATTTTTCGTATTACACATCATCAATAGCGTGTAATATTTTGGAACAGGTCCAGGATGGCAGAGCTGGGCGCGTTCCTCGGTGCATTTCGCTTTTGTTTGGCCGTGGTTAGCGCTCCCAAACTATTAAAGCTTAAGAGACAGGTTCATACCGAAATAAAAGTCCGGTAGGCCACATACTACACAAAAGAAAAATTTCGTAGGCCACATACTATGCCGGAACCTATATTGCTTTAATAGTTTGGGAGCGCTAACCGCAGCCAAACTAGAGCGGAACACACCAAGGAACGCACAGAGGAACGCACCGAGGAACGTGCCCGGCTCTGCAGGCTAGGTCCCATGCATTACCTAAAGTATACAAAATTCAGTGCAAAGTATACAATATACAGACATTTACTCTAGAACTGTTTCAAATAGGCAGTGCGGTAGCCCAATGGATGCCGTGTCGAACTCGTGAGCGGGTGGTCGAGAGTTCGATTCCCGGGGCCCGCTGAGAGCCATGTCGCGTTGGTTCCCGACAGCCTCGGCCAGTTGGGGAAGGGACCCAAACATCGGCCTAAAAAAAACTAGTGTCTTGCCGCAACTGTTGGAACTTTGCTCTACCAAGGGTTTTTCACTTCCCACGGCGTGGAAATGGGTTGGTGGTGTATGAATTGTCTGAAATAGGCTTATCAAGGTTTCGATGTATAGTGTGTCGTCAACAGGTGTCAATTTATCAACCAAAAAAAATCGTTTCATTTATCATCTTTTTGGCCAGACAGTCAATACAACCAGATCAAAAAAGGTGACGTCCCAAAAGAATCATCAATAATAATAAACAAATCAAGTTAAACGGCAAGGAACAAACATGACGTCACTGAAATCCCGGCTATATCTGTGACGTCAAAGTATGTCCCGAGGCTGAACGCGGAGACGTAAACATCGTAGATTAAAAATTCGAATTTCAGTCAGGGTAATCACTCTAATGAAATGCACACATCCAACACAATTAAATAATATAAAGGAAACGATGAAGAAAACGTAGTTCAATGACAACTATTCAGCAATAGAAACGAAGGACATACTGTGTGGAAATAAAGGAAAACACTGGGAATCAACAACTGAATGGAACATTATTACAAAGCACACCCAATTACAAATGAATGCAGACAGTTTAACCAGGCTGTGTGGATACAGTGACACACGGCAATAACTACCACACAAATAAAATAAAAAACACGACGCTGACAAACAATGGGATAACGACAACAATGAATCTGAAGAGGGGTATACATATATATATATATATATATATATATATATATATATATATACATATATATATATATATATATATGTGTGTGTGTGTGTGTGTGTGCGCGCGTGTGTGCGTGTGTGATTCACCATAGTCTTAGATTACGTGTTGGACTCGTGATCGACAGCTACTACCCTCCCGTATGAGAGCTCAGGTATGACCGACCTATAGGTAATGCTGTGAACTGACACACACATACACACACACCCAACTCCCCTCCCAGGAGAGTTGGAGTAACGACTCGCAGCGCAGCGATACTGAAATTATTTCTGCCCTGGGAGGGATTAGAACTCTCGTGTGTGTGTGTGTGTGTGTGTGTGTGTGTGTGTGTGTGTGTGTGTGCGTGTGTGCGCGCGAGCGCACTCAACAAAGAAGCTGCCAACCCTCATCAACTCAAGTGATCAACCACATCCTCTTCCACTACAGCGACCCATCAACTGTATGGTGCACAGGCTGCTGCTGCTCCGGGCGTCGGGAATCGCTTTTCGGTCACTGTGCCGCATGGTGCCAACTTGAGTCTCGCTCTCTTCCGAATGGAACAACCAAATGCCAAAGAAATCGAACTGAATAAACACCAAATAAACAAGTGAAGTCAAACAGGATCCATCCCCAGTACTACTCGTAGTTTCATCTCGTTCGCGTAAATTGGCTGCTTCCTCAAAACTGTCAGTGATAGCTATCACTCTCGATCATCTCTATTCAATAGCTACAGTGCTTTCCCTTAATGCCCTGATGCATGCGTACATACACACACACACACACACACACACACACACACACACACACACACACACACGTGGAGCGGTGGTTACAGTTCCCGGCCGCCACTACGGCGGTCCAAGTTCGAATCCCGCCCAGGGCTGAAATAATTTCAGTATCGGTGCGCTGCGGGTTGTTACTCCAATTCTCGTGGGCGGGGAGTTGGGGGGTGTATGCGTGTAAAGTCGCAACATTACCCATAGATCGGTCGTATATGAGCTCTCATCCGGGAGGGTAAGAGCTGTCGATCACGAGTCCAACAAGTGATCCAAGACCATGGTGATTTACACACACACACACACACACACACACACACACACACACACACACACACACACACAGACACTAACGATCTCAAGTGATGCCGTTACCCCATCAAGGACCGCGAGTGTTTATGAACAATGGCGGCCAGATTTCTCTAGATCTTATGATTTTCGTCAGACAACTTCAACCAGCTCAGTGACCCCACCACCACCACCACCACCACCACCACCTCCCCAACTCACCGTTTACGCGGGAACAAAGCCTAATGGTCCTAGATCATATGCGCACAGAAATGAGCACATAAATCCCCAATGAACAAAACCCGAATAGGGAAATTGGGGAGGTGAGGGACATAACCTAACCTAACCTACCGATTGGGGTTTTGTCCGTTGGGGGTATTGTCCGTTCACCCACAGAAATCCCCCAGAGTCTCACAGATCGTCAGACAGAAGTCGAGGGAGTCTGCAAAAAGCGGAGAGAGAAAACGGCAAGATGTGCAGAAGAGAAATGGCGAAGGAGGAATGTAGACGAGCCTCTTCGTGGTTCAACAGGGCTCTATGATGCCAAGAGCGTTCCCTAAGAGGTAGGCCTAATGTCCGTGCCAACCATGACCCCTTTCCCCGAGTTCTTGACGTCTGCAACATCGAGGACATAAACTGTGCTAAAGGGATACCTATCAAGGTGTCACACTAAATGTTAAAAGTATTGGGAATGCCGTTCGTGGCCATAGCAGCTGGACATAATCGATGTCTATGTCGATAGGTCAGAAGCTTAAGTCTTGCGAGGAGGCCTCCTTCTCTCTGTGTCTCTCTCTCTGTCTATGTCTCTCTCTCTGTCTATCCCTCTCTCTCTCTCTCTCTCTCTCTCTCTCTTACGGTGTGATTGATTAAACGTTTTCCCTTAATTTATTTGGTGATAAAATAAGATAACCCCAAAGGCACACGACTCTACTGATAAATGGAGATTTGTTCCTGGCGTGTCAAAAGCACATCACGTAAGGGCAAAGCAATCCATCCTTCAAGTGTCTCTCCTATGGCACCGAGTCCTACAGAGTGTCCAGAGCAGCGTTTCTCAACCTTTTTACCCTTGCGTAACCTTTAAAATAAACTGCATGTCTCAAGGAGCCCCTGCGCAAAAAAAAAAAAAAAAAAAAAAAAAAAAGTACCATATCTTTCCCATTTTATTTTCATCGTAATAACAGGTTAGATAGGATGATGTCTATGTTACATTATGACAATAACCAAGAATATGTCGTGCGCGTTTAATTATACAGTATTACGTATATGAAATTAAACAAAAAATCAAAATTGCATTAGCTTATCTCACTTGTTCTCGCGGAACCCTTAGGGACCTTTCGCGGAACCTCAGGGTTCCGGGGAACCTTAAGGTTGAGAAACGCAGGTCCAGTGGCATCGTCCTACAATGTACTAGACACAGACCAAGGTTCCGTTGCGGCAGGGTTATTTACAGTATATTCGTGTCTATATCATCTAGTGCCTCTAGTGCATAAGACATAGTCTGTTCTTTTTAACTTGGGGGCATGAGATTTATAAAAAAAAAAATAATAAACATTATATTATATAATCAAATCAAAAATTTTGCCAAATTCGCACGTCAACATAATATAAAAAATATAATAATATTATAGAAATATAATGATATAACAAAATATAATAATATAATAGAATTTACTAATAAAATAAAATATAAAAATATAATACAAAATATAAAAGAAAATTATTTTTTGGCTACCCCCCGTGTAGGGGAAAAAAGCCTTTGGTGTATGTATGTATAAAAGAAAACATAAAAAAAGACATAAGAACATTAAACCATCTCCTTAGGAACGACTGATACGAAAATCGGTATCTAGTTGATATAATCGAAGTCAAAGCTATATTAAGACGGTGCTACTAAACAGGGCGCAATCCCCCCTCAGCGACATCCTTTGGCACCTGCTACCACAACAGACAGCAGTTGCCGTCTAAGCAGATGCAACTGCTACAGAATACAAATTTGAGCATCAGGTAGTTTTACAGCGTGGCAAGCGGCAGTGCCTTCCATGGGTGCCGTTACGTCAGCCACTGCCACACTAACGCCACGTCATGCTCCAAAAGTGCCAGTTGGTGCAATCTTCCCCCCGAGGGACAGAGAGAGAGAGAGAGAGAAGAAAGAGAGAGAGAAGGAGGGAGGAAGGGAGGAAGGGGAGGGAGGAAAGAGAAGAGAATATTGAGGGAGGAAGGGAGGAAAGAGAAGAGAATATTGAGGGAGAGAGAGAGGAAGAAAGGGAGGTAGGGGGGAGGTAAGGAGAGAGAGAAAGAGAGAGGGGGAGACAGAGAGAGGGAGAAAGGGAGGGAGAGAGAGAGAGAGAGAAAGGGAGGGAGGGAGAGAAAGAGAGAGGAAAGGAAGGGATGTAGGGAGAGAAAGAGAGAGAGAGAGAGAGGATGGATGGATAGATGCAGGTAGAAGAAAAAAATTGACGGGTGGCTGGATGTCATTAGGGGGTGTAGTTTGCCCATACTTCTGTCCTTGTGGATAATTTCGTTCCCGGTGTCCTGCGATATATTATATAATATAAGGAGGGAGGAAGGGAGGAGGCAAAGGAGGAAAGAAACAAAAAAGGGGAAAAAGAAAAGAAGGATAGAAGGAAAGAAGAAGGAAGATAAAAGGAGGTAAGAATGGAAGCAAGAAAGAAAGAAGGAAAGAAGAAGAAAGACAAAGGGAGATAAGAAGGGAAGAAAGAAAGGAAAGAAGAAGGAAGATAAAAGGAGGTAGGAAAGGAAGAAAGAAAGAAGAAGGAAGACAAAAGGAGGTGAGAAAGGAAGAAAAGAAGAAGGAAGACAAAAGGAAGAAAGAAGGAAAGAACAAGGAAGAAAAAAAAAGAGGTAAGAAAGAGGAAGGAAGGAGAAAGGAGTTAAGGAAGCAAGCAAGAAAGAAGGAAGCAAGAATGAAAGAAACAAAGAAAGAAAGGATGGGAGTGGGGAGGGTCATAGCGAAGGCGTTCCTGCCTGTCCTCATTAGCTGACCTAACGGCACGAGGGAGGAGCTAGGAGAGAGCGAGCGATCGAGCGAGCGTCTTGCTGCCTTCCCAGTGACAGCAAGAGACACATTCGGGCTCAGGTCCAAAGCGTCCGAAAGAGGCAGACACCATCTCGGCACGAGACGGAAACGAGAGAAAATAGAGAAGAGAAAGAGAGATAGAGAGAGAGAGAGAGAGAGAGAGAGAACAGGAGTGGGTAGGGGAGCAGTCATGGGGTGGGGGGTGGGGGTCAACCCATCTGTTCCCTCCTCGCATCATCCAGAATAGGAAATAAATTTAAGCGCAATAATAACATACTGTGGTTTCCTCAATAGGCTTTACACACACACATAATTATAGTGATGATGATATGGTTTAATGTCACAAACTCCCCCCTGTCGGGAGGCTAGGACGGTGCCCTTCACAGAGGATTTTGTAGCGTGGAATTTAATGAACCATGCCCCTTGGTTCAACTTCGCCGGTGGCAGGGTTCGAACCGCCATCCCCTCGATCTTCGCCGCAAGTAACGACGCCCTAGCCCGCTCGGCCAGCGAACTTCCCATAATTATAGTAACTGCCAAAATGTTTCATTCAGCTAAAACTTCAGCCCTTCAGCTACACCCGGTTTTGGGACTATCCAGACCTCGTTCAGACCACAAAGGACTGAGCTAACCACTTCACATCAGCAGCAGACAATTCAGCTCTTCTTTTTCTGGCTAACGTAATTGAATTATGTCATTCTTCCACCCACCTACTTCAGTTTCAGCTCCACCAAATAAATCAAGCAGAGAACACCAACATGGCCTTCTGGTGCAGGTGTTAGCGTTAGGGTCCGAGATCGCGCCCCATATACAGCGTGAAATGCTTCCACTAATAACGCAGGTCGTTACTGTCTCTTCTGAGCGAGAAGAGGGCTGTGTACTGTTTGTAATGTCACGTTAATACCCAGAGATCAGACAATTAGAACCATGGAGCTCTCATCCGGGAGGGTAATAGTTGTCGATCACGAATATAGCACGTGATCCAGGACCATAGTGAGTCACCACACTCATGCTGAATAAAATGTCAAACAGGCACGCTGACATTATTTTATCTTATCTTTATGATTCATATATATATTTCTACAGTTATGTGCTATTCAGTGACGTCATCCGGCTATGCTTTGATCAACCAATCAGCAGCAAAGGGTAAAGGGTCATTCGGGGAGTGGGTGGTGAGGATTAATGCTGTTGTTGTCGTTGATATTGTTATTATTGTAGTCATAGGCACTGTTTTGTTGTTGTTGTTGCTATTGTTGTAGAATCGGCATTGTACAGTTGTTGTTGTTGTTTTGTTGTTGTTGTTGTTGTAGTCATCGGCATTGCACTGTTGTTGTTATTGTTTTAGTCATGGGTACTGTATTATTGTTGTTATTGTTGTAGTCATCGCCATTGTACTGTTGTTGTTGTTGTTGTAGTCATCGGCACTGTACTATTGTTGCTGTTGTAGTCATGGGTATTATACTGTTGTTACTGCTGTAGTAATCGGCACTGTACTGTTGTTGTTGTTGTTGCGGTGGAATGTGCGTCAGGACTTGTTCTGTCTGCCAAAAAGCGATTTCATTCAATTACCAAATGTCCCTGAGTCGTCAGTGGTCGTTCCACTATCAGCAGAATGACAGTCATTACGATAACATAGTAATCAAATGGGTACGATGTCTGTCTAGTGTGTAGGAGGCTGGATCTCTTGCCCGGGTTACACAAAGAACTGTCACCCCAGAACGCCCACATGAATCGTCACCCCATGAGATCCCACCTGAAGAACTGTCACCCCAGAACGCCCACATTAAGAATTGTCACCCCATGAGATCCCACCTGAAGAATTATCACCCCAGAACGCCAACATGAAGAATCGTCACCCCGTGAGATCCTACCTAAAGAATTGTCACCCCATGAGATCCCACCTAAAGAATTGTCACCCCAGAACGCCCACATGAAGAATCGTCACCCCATGAGATCCCACCTGATGAATTGTCACCCCAGCACGCCGAATATCAACAACGGCGTAAAGATTAGGTTATGTTGGGTTAGGTTGAACGAGGGTTATGCTTGTCATCAACTTATACAACCGAAGAATCGCAAACTCAGGATGGTCCACATGAAGAATTGTCACCCTAGGATAGCCCACGTGAAGAATTGTCACCCTAGGATAGCCCACATGAAGAATTGTCACCCTAGGATGGTCCACATGAAGAATTTTCAGCCTAGAATAACCCACATGAAGAACAGTCACCCTAGGATAACGTACATGAATTGTCACCCTAGAATAGCCAACAAGAAGATTTGTCACACTAGGATAGTCCACTTGAAGAATTGTCACCCTGTCGAAGTCTGGAATGATGATTCTTCATGTGTTCCCTCCTGCCCTTTTGTAAGAGCTGGAACTTGTTCCGTTCACGAGTTAAAGGGAAAGTATCTTCGGGAACGCAAACTACGCTGACATTTGAGAGTACTGTTACATGATATCGCACAAAGAATAAGCCCTACTGTAACACTCAGTATCTACAAGCATATAGAGTCACAAGCAAATTTTTGAACCACGATATAGTTCTCACAACGTAGTCAATACACACACACACACACATACACACACACATGCACAAACACACACACAAACACATATGCACACGCACACACATATGCAGTTAGTATTTTAGAGGCTTTATTCACACCTCTACCAACCACAATTACACATTACTCTTTTATCCTCAAAGAAGAATGCGGATCAAATTTTAATTTTATTTTCACGCCGTTCTGCTGTCCTTCTTAAATCTACCTCTGTGACATCACCTCGTCGGTGTTATATTGTCCCCAAGGACAGAAGCGCTGGTTATTGCTGACGCAGAGAAATAACAAATTCATACACAGATGTACAGACGCATGCAAATATCGAAAAGCTGTTGGACGTTTCCATTAACAATGGTGCCCCTGTGACGCGGGATGCAACCTTAATGGAACAGGAAGTAATTCCGTTTGTTTACTTTTCCCCTGTACACTACTCCATGCGACTGGGCTAAAACGAGTTTTCCCAATGACAGATATAGTAGGCTGGGACCTATGGCAGGCGGGACCCGTTTGCAGTGTTCCCACAAAAGTGACAGGAGAGAGAATCATTTCCCTAATGCCCTCTGCAAGTCTTATCCACCTCGAAATTAATGGATCATTTGATAAAGGATGCGATCAGGTCATATCTGTGCCTAAAAGTCTTTTGCTTTAGTGTTGTCAGGTCATCTCTGTGCCTAAAAGTCTTTTGCTTCAGTGCTGGCAGGTCATCTCTGTACCTAAAAGTCTTGTTTTAGTGTTGTCAAGTCATCTGTGCCTAAAAGTCTTTTGCTTCAGTGTTGTCAAGTCATCTCTGTGCCTAAAAGTCTTTTGCTTCAGTGTTGTCAGGTCATCTCTGTGCCTAAAAGTCTTTTGCTTCAGTGTTATATTATCACACGAAAGGTCTGGCCCTATGTACGTGAGAGAGGGGGGGGACTAATTAACTCGCATATCCACAGTTCTTTGGTCCTTTGCACATGAAAGAATTCCTGTCTGACCACTTAACATGTCAGGGTTATTTCCACATGTTTGGCCCAGATTCAACTAGCCCAGTGGTTCTTAACCTGGGTGTACCTGTACCCCCAAGAGGTACGAAACCTTAAACCTGGGGGGGGGGGTACGAGACATGGTAGCCAGTGCAATGGTACTGTATATTTACAATGAGAAAGCATAATGTGCATTCACTGTATCCTACTAATTGACATTTCTAATTTGAAATAAAAAAGCATCTTTGTTCAGTAATTGAATATATCTAATAATTTCTCAGCAAGGTTTGTATCACTTATCCTTTTCATATGTTTGCATTGTATTTATATTGGATGGGGGTATGAGAAAGTTTTCTCGGATATCAAGGGGTACTAAGGGCACTGAAAAAGCATATGTTTGCATTGTATTTATATCGGATGGGGGTATGAGAAAGTTTTCTGAGATATCAAGGGGTACTAAGGGCACTGAAAAAGGTTAAGAACCACTGAACTAAGCGATTACTCGTGGTGGACCCAAGCGTGTCATATCAACTGGTGAGGTCTGTACCCACTGCGCAGCTGATAATGATTACACCACGCGAAGTGACGCGGTCATCACTGTCTTCGTGCTGTTCAGCGTCACCGACTACTACGACGTCAAGACTCCCGCGTCTTTCATTCTCAGTGCTCCGGATCTGAGAGCACTGCCATAAAAACTATCGCCCTCGCCATGAAGAGCATCTGTTGCTAATTACGTTATCACCCGCGCGGTCAGAGGGACTCCTCTTGACGCATATATCAGTCAACGAGGCAAATGGCACATTCTTGGTCACGGGTTCTCGACCCGTTTACTCGTGTATTCCCTACTTATGCATTGCTATTGCTTATCCTCCTGGAGACCAATTAAACACTGAATAGAATAATCAAACATCCACTGAACACCACTAATTTTCGGCTTGCGGAGCCTCTGGCAAAGAAGCGTCTCCATCATCGGGGGCCCACGGCACATCGTTCTTGAACGTTCGAATTCGCTGACTCTTTATTTAGACCCTCCTTCGTATGCACAGAACAGGATGAGGGCATGATGCAGGGGGCCTGCAGAACAGCACACGAACGCGCCC
>NC_134793.1:28848985-28893985 GCF_046742065.1 Oratosquilla oratoria | reverse complement strand
GAGAAAAATAATCGTGATGTTCCAACACGAACATTGTCGTCGACTGTTTCTTTTGTTGGCGTCGTGACTTCAAATGCTGAATTCAATCGGCTGGCGCCAGGCAGAATAAAAAAAACAAAAAATGGTCAACACAGAGTAGAGAGGAAGTAAATACACACATGTACCTAAAGTCCTTTTCCCTTTTACATGGAGCGGGGGAACACATGACAAAACTCCAACGGGCAAAACCCTAATCTGCATAGCAGACAAAAACCCCAATAGGAAAATTAAGGGGGAGGACATAACCTAACCTAACCTACCGATTGGGGTTTTGTCCGTTGGGGGTATTGTCCGCTCACCGACTGACACAATGAAAGCATTCATCAACCCATTCCACCTGGCTATAAAAACAAAAACTAATTATTTTCTTGCCAAAGCACATTAACCCCTCGACCCCTACGACTCGAGTTCGCGAGACAACAACGCTGATCCTCGAGGATGACCTCGACACAAGGATGAGAGTCTGCTTCGAAGAACGGCAGCGTAGAGGTTTCCTTCGCCTGAATAAAATCGACTGGCGACAGACAGAGCTTATGGTCAAGGTGTGCGTTGGCAGGAACGAAAGAGATAAGCGAAGCTACGAGAAGTCATAACTGAGGAGAGAGAGGTCAATGTGTCCTTCTGATGACCCAAGCCTTAGGTCCCATACCTCATGTGGTGCTGTTCATTAGCTTCCTGGAGACTACTACAACACTAAACTTGATCGGCAAATGTCCACTATCTCCCGCTCATCTTCGGTTAGTGGCCCCACTTGCGAGGCCCTGTCGCCCCATGTGGCCCCCCGAACATATGACAAAACCCCAATCATCTGCATAGCAGACAAAACCCCAATAGGAAAATTGGGGTGGGGGGGGGAGGACCTAACCTAACATAACCTAACTCCACCTGCAGATTGACCCTGGGGTTTTGTCCAGGTATGACAGTTTTCACCGATTGGGGTTTTGTCCGTTAGGGGGGGGGGGTATTGTCCGTTCACCGAGGCACCTATGGACCTCAGGTGGAGGGATACCACACTAGAGCTTTCGCGAAGAGGAACTTGAAAGGTATTCGAGAGATCGTAAGGGTGAGGAGGGACGATACTTGGAAGTAATTGTTGGTGAACGAATAATACCCCATAGGACAAAACACCAATCGTGAGGTTAGGTTAGGTTAGGTTAGGTCTTTTCCCCCAATTTTTCTATTGGGGTTTTGTCTGCTATGAAGATTGGAGTTTTGTCATGACATCGTAATTGTTCTTGATGGGTCGTTGTAATCTTCGAAGGCCCCTGTGCCGTCTTCAAAGGTTTCATTCTGGCTGACCTCTCACGTCTTTTCTGCTGACGTGTCGTGAGAAAGGTTCCGATGCTCCAGCGTCCATATCTGAAGGAAATCTGGATGGCAGTGGAACATCCAGAAGTTGAGGTAATAGTTTTGGAGACTTATGCAGAAAGGACGGATAGTAGGAATTAAAATCCTATCAGCATTTTTTGTGAGTAGAACACGCACACGCGCACACACACACACACACACACACACACGAGCATAGCTCCCCTTCCCGTAGAATACAACTAGGTAAATACACACACACACACGTTCGCAACTGCTACTTCAGCGGTCCGAGTTCAAATCCCGCCCAGGGCTGAAATAATTTCAGTATCACTACACTGCGAATCGTTACTTCAACTCTCGTGGGCAGGGAGTTGGGTGTGTGTGTGTGCTTGTAAGGTCACAACATTACCCACAAATCGGTCATATATGAGCTCTGAGCTCTCTTCCGGGAGTGTAATAGCTGTCGATCACGAGGCCATCACGTGATCCAAGACCATGGTGAAACACACACACACACACACACGCACACTATTGACAAGGTCGACGAGCAGTATAAACAAACGAACCTACACGGCCCAACATATGCAAATCGACTTACACTTCATCCCCCCCAATATATATAAATCGATTACAATCTGGGAGGGGGCGGGGTGGATAAATCAAACGGCACAAATGTCCGTCACGGACGCGAGGTGCCATATGCTCTGGCCCCGGCTGACAACATGGATTCCCAAACGACGTAACACAGAGCCTATGTACCCAGTGACGTTGGCGGAAGCCAAGAGACTTTTTTTTTTTTTTTTTTTTTTTTTTTTTTTTTTTGGGGGGGGGGGGGTGTCAGCAGATCCCAAAATAAAAAATGGGGGAAATTGGGAAAAATGAAGCTGAAATCTCGTTAAGCGAAAACAATTGAACGATTTGATGTGCCCTCACCCCGCCCCCCCCCCACCGCGTGCCGCCGAAATTGCGTTGCAAACTCACATGCAAACAAGTGAACACGCATGCGCACATACACATGCAGATGAAATACATACACACATACACACACACACACAAACTATATATATATATATACTATATATATATATATATATATATATATATATATATATATATAAGCACACATACAAGTATACATATAGACACATGTACACACACGTGCGCCCACACACATACTGATAAAACATAGTAACAGAAGCATATGAATGCATGCAAACACACAGACATAAAACCCTGAATGCGATATGTAAATTCTAAACAAACATCCCAAGCAAACGGCATCGGGGGTGGGGGTGAGGGGGGGGTCCCATTTTTGTCCGCTTGTAGTGTCCATTTCCGTGACGGTTGTTCCCGTCTGAATCCCTCAAGTATTTCACTCGACTTGTGCAAGTCTATCCTGTCTGTCGCCGGGTGATTTTATTCACGCGAGGTCGGGGGAGGCGGGATTCCTGAAGTGAAGACCTTCAAATCTCTCATGTAACCCTGTCTCTTCACCAACGTAGTCTCTCCCTCTGCATCGCTGAAATCTCGCACGAAGAATCATCACCCCCGACTTCGGAAGGGTGACAATTCTTCATGCGGGCCATCCTAGGGTGGCAATTCTTCATGTGGGCCATCCTAGATCTACGATTCTTCATGTGGGCCATCATCCTGGGTTTACGATTCTTCGGTTGTATAAGTTGATGACAATAAGCATAACCCTCATTCAACCTAACCTAACCTAATCTTTATTCCACTGTTGATATTCGGCGTACTGGGGTGACAATTCTTCAGGTGGGATCTCATGGGGTGACGGTTCTTCATGTGGGCGTTCTGGGGTGACAATTCTTCAGGTGGAATCTCATGGGGTGACGATTCTTCATGTGGGCGTTCTGGGGTGACAATTCTTCAGGTGGGATCTCATGGGGTGACGATTCTTCATGTGGGCGTTCTGGGGTGACAATTCTTCAGGTGGGATCTCATGGGGTGACGATTCTTCAGGTGATCCCATCACTGATATCATATCTTTCATGGCACCTGTTTATACATGACCCGCTCACTCGCTCTCAATTTCTTCTCAGTGTTGTCTCGAGTAAGCTTTACATACTGTTAATGTACATAAACAAATCTACTGTGCGCACAGTTCAGTTTCCATAGTCTTTACAAGTACAATATTGATAGAATCCGTGAATGATTAGTGATGAATATATATTGTGTGAATACACGCCAGCTAGTGTGTGTGTGTGTGTGTGTGTGTGTGTGTGTGTGTGTGTGTGAGAGAGAGAGAGATTCTAAGGTGATATTCCCAAAACACACACACACACACATATTATATATATATATATATATATATATATATATACACAAACATGAACACACACACACACACACGCACAAACATGCACGCACGCACACACACACAAACATGCACACACACACACACACACACACACACACACAAACATGTACACACACACAAACATGCACACACACATACACACACACAAACATACACACACACGCACACATATACACATACGTGCACACGTATACGCATACGCATGCACGCACGTGAACACAAATGCATATACACGCGCACACACGCACGCACGTACAGAGGTACACAATTCACTTACGCTGGCAAATGACAACACAGAAACACTCTTATTGGGGCTGACAAATACATATGGCATGAGAGACCATATTCCCACCAAAAGACAGAACGCGGGTATACACACACAGACGCACACACACACACACACGTATGCACGCACACATGTACACACGCACACACACACACACACACACACACACGGTGATTGTGTAAAACACACACAAAGAGCTGAGAATCTAATCATGTACCCAAACACAGCAATATACCTCAATGATTCACAATGTAACGTTCAAATATATAAATAAAATTAAATAGATAAATAAACGAAAAGAAAAATAAATAAATAAACAAAGAAAAATAAATAGACAAATGACAAAAAAGACATATCACTGATAATGAATTAATATTCTTCTTGTGGTTCGCCAGCTTTTGAAACCCACACATGGAAACCCAATAATTGGTCTTAGGTATTTCAACAACATCGTTAGGGAAGGCTAGGTAAGTGGGGGGGGGGATAGGAAGGGGGAGAAAGGGAAGGAAAGGTAAAATAAGGGAGGCACGTGAACCACGCAAACGAGGGTAAGAGCTCTGAGGTCAACAATAAATCTCCAGGTCATTGCAGGACCTCCTGCCTATCCCCTAGCAAACGATACAGCCTCAAAACATCACCACGGTGGGTTTAGACTTTGTAAGGTTCTTTAGACGGTGCTAAGTGCGAACCCATGACAAAACCCTAACGGACAAAACCCCAATCGGTAGGTTAAGTTAGGTTACGTTACATTAGGTTACGTTAGGTTAGGTTATGCCCCCTCCCCCTAATTTTCCTATTGGGGGTTTGTTTACTATGCAAATGATTGGGGTTTTCTCCGTCGGGGTTTTGTCATGGGTTGGCGAAGTGTTCAGCATGGGGAGTGTTTGAATAACTTGACAGTTCATGTTCCAGCCTCGATTCCTCTCCTAGATGCTCCACTCTCGTGTTTCAACAAAACAGCAAAGCGAGATTTTTTACGAGATGAAGAAGCTGGTGAGAGGTTGGAGAGACGGAGGAGGAGGAGGAGGAGGAGGAGGAGGAGGGAGGACGATGGGCGAGGACAGACGAGGAGGGAAGAGAAGGCAGTAGGCGGGAGGAGGACAGGGAAGGACAGAGGAGGAGGGAGGAAGGAGGAGGAGGACGGGGAAGGACAGAAGAGGAGGGGGGAGGTGGGAGGAGGACGGGGGAAGACAAATGATGAGCGAGGAAAAGGGAGGAGGAGGAGGAAGAAGGACAGAGGTGGAGGGAGGAAGGAGGAGGAGGACGGGGAAGGACAGAAGAGGAGGGGGGAGGTGGGAGGAAAAGGGAGGAAGAGGAAGAAGGACAGAGATGGAGGGAGGAAGGAGGAGGAGGACGGGGAAGGACAGAGGAGGAGGGAGGAAGGAGGAGCAGGGAGGAAGGAGGAGGGAGAGAAGGATAGAGGAGGAAGAGGAAGGAGGAATAAGAATCGAAGACGATGAGGAGGGACAGAGGAGGAGAGATGAGAAGGGAGGAAGAGGATAGATGAGGAAGGAGAAGGGAGGAGGAGGGAAGAAGGGGGAAGGGGGAAGGGGGGTGGGGTAAGGGGGGTTAGTTCCATAAGCCCCGGCATCTATTGTTACCGTGGCAGACGTAGACGAGACGGAAATAAACAACGCGGAACGTCAACGTCGGGGTGGGGGTGGGGGAGGGGGGGGCGTTAGTGTGGATGCTGATCTTAGGGCCTTTTCACACTAGGCAACTAGTGACCGTCCTTAGTGACGGTCACTAGTTGCCTACCATTATTTTAAATTGAGCCTTTCACACTACGTCACTGCGGTTGCCCGGTTGCGCAACAGGCTATGGCTGTTGCCCGCTCCGGTAACAAGTGACGGTCACTAGCAGTTGCCGTCACCGACCGTCTCTTTTTCTTGACCAGCAAAGCCAACAGAAGAAGCACCTCCTCCTCCATTGATGCCATTCTTTCGACTAATGAGATGATGATGAGAAAGGATTCCACGACTCGGTGACAGTCACTGGTTGCTTGCAGTTGCCCGAGACTTTGGCACAAGGCAACTAGTGACCGCCACTAGTGACGGTCACTAGTTGCCTAGTGTGAAAGGGGTCTTAGTGTACCGGAGAAGTTGCTGGGTACTCAGGCAGTGGAGGGTGAGGGTGAAAGGGGGGAGGGGTGGATGGATTTCTTTTTCTTTCTACAGGAAAAGAATTCTCTCTCTCTCTCTCTCTCTCTCTCTCTCTCTCTCTCTCTCTACTGCGATATCAGCTTCACGTCTTGTTCGTATGAAGAGTTTACGTTGCTCTCCATCTTTATTCTGTTGGTAGCGTCACATTCCTCTTTTGGTCTTCCACACATATTTATACACACAGGCATTGCATCAACCCTGCTGTGAAGCGGCAGATCATAAGAATAAGGAAGACTGCAAGAGACCCTAAGGCCTACACTAGGTAGTTCCATGCCAGTAACCACCTATCATCCCCATCCATTAAAGTTATCTAACCTTCTCTTAAAGCAAACGATATTTTAAGCGCTCACTACATGGTTACCAAGTCTATTCCATTCGTTGACCACTTTATTGCTAAAATGGACTGACTCCTTCTAGCCTTAAATAACCGCAGCGCACAACAGGCGACGTCCTTCGGCTAGGATCGAACCCTGCTCCGGGCAGAATCCCAACCTTCGTTTCAATTGCGTTTGCCACGGCAATTTACGACGGAGGTCACACGGTCATTAGAGAGGTCAAGGCGAGGTCAACGACCGCTCTGGCATCCTTGAGGCCTCGTTCCTGGGTTAACAATGGCTTCACGCGATGGCACCCACGTTGAGGACGACTGCGGACATCCATTTCTGACCCACGATATTATGAAACATAAATTCAATATCCTGGACCTCAATTATTTATCAGAGTACGCTGAGACAGTGCCTCTTGTAGACCTTTTGAAGCAGGACGTTTATATAGTAAGATGTCCTTTCGAGGAACCCGCTACGCCGCCAGACAGGCTCGAACAGCCTCCAGTCCTGACCTCTCGCCCAACTGACGACGCACTGAACCACTCAGCCAGCGAACATCTCTGAGCATTTTATACATTTTTTAAAAGAGCTGTTCTTTCATCATAAGGGAGATTTCTTATCAAATGAGCAGAGCTGGGCGCGTTCCTCGGTGTGCTCCGCTTAGTGCTCCCAAACTATTAAAGCAATATAGTTGCCGGTATAGAATGTGGCCCACCGGACTTTTATTTCGGTATGAACCTGTCTCTTCAGCTTTCATAGTTTGGGAGTTCTAACCGCGGCCAAACTGACGTGGAACGCACCGAGGAACGCGCCCAGCTCTACAAATATGATATGTTAATTAAAAACACATCAACATGAAGATATGGACAAGGATGCAAAGGAAATGGGGACGGATGGCTAAATATTGTAATTCACCAGCGCTTCCATCCTAGGGAGCAGCATTGCACAAAGAAGGATAGTACAAGTTTAAAGTGATTTTTTTTATTCAATGGACGATGGTATGTGATGGAATGGTTTATGTGCGCTCACACATACACATACACACACACACCTCGTGGCGCTGTGGTTAGAGTTCTCGCCTGCCACTACGGCGGTCCGGGTTCGACTCCCGCCCAGGGCTGAAATAATTTCAGTATCGCTTCGCTGCGGGGTGTTACTCCAACTCTCGTGGGCGGGGAGTTGGGTGTGTGTGTGTGTGCGTGTAAGGTCACAGTATTACTTACAGATCGGTCATAGGAGCTCTGAGCTCTCATCCGGGAGGTTAATAACTGTCGATCACGAGTCTAACAAGTGATCCAAGACCATGGTGAATCACACACACACACACACAGGGGAAAGTGGATAACACTGACCTCATTAGAGGACAAGTGTGTCGTGTCGTGTCGTGCCGTGGCAGCGGGCCGATGGTGGTTCTTGTGACACACACATACACACCCACCCCGGCCCCCAATGCCACGCCGGGGTACGGGCATCATTGTCACCACGGGCGCGGCGCAGCTGTCGGCGTTCCTGGCAATCACCAAGACCCCGACGCCAACTTGGTCTGCCAGAAGAGAGTTGCCGCCACAAAGAGCCCTGGGAAGTTCGCCCACGTCGAGAGTCTTCCCGTCGCCCCCAGAGCCAAACGCGACCGTCTTACGCGGAAGGGGCCGGCGACTTCGGCCGCAGGGTTGCCTCCTTGTGCGGGTTCCTTGCGTCCACAACCATATCAAAGGCAACAGACTCTAAGACGTGACGATGACAATCGACATCTATCGTGAGAGAGAGAGAGTTCTCAGCTCCCCTCGCTCGGCCCCATTTACTAGCTCTTTTTAGGCGCGCAGGGTACTCTGTGGATGTATTCTTCTCCCCCCCCTTCCGCATAGAGTGGTTACAGGTGATACATAACATCAAATCCTGTGCACGAAACTCCTCACCCTTATTTCCTTTCTTTTCATGGAGCCCAATTGTATATTTTGACATAAAGTGTAACTCCCATGCTGGTTACGTTGGTCGGACAATACCCCCAACGGACAAAACCCCAATCGACAGGTTAGGTTAGGTTAGGTTAAGTTGGGTTATGTACTCCCCCAGTTTTCCTATAGTTTTTTTTTCTGCTATGCAGATTGGGGTTTTGTCCGTTGGGGTTTTGTCATGTGTTCGCTGATGACATTCACAAACGTCCCCCAAGTTTGTACAGACTGCACATAAGTCATCCTCTACGACCATATAAACCATGCAGTTTATCGCCTTGATCTACTCATACTATGCTGACAGAATCATACCATGTAACCGAATCTAAGCCTAGTAATCCCGTCACTGTCGCGATCCCAGCAGCGCAGTTTTCCCTGCGAGAGCAACACCTATCAAGCCATTATCAACACTTGCCAATTTCATAAGCGGTTATCGATCTTAAGTTGCCAGTTCGGATTCCCCAACTCAGAGTCTGCTCGTTATTTGAGGGGACAATAATAATGATGATGATAATAACAATTATCTCCAGAAATGGTAATGTAAAAAGGATTGGGTCACATGAAGAATTATCACCTCGGGACGCCCACACGAAGACTCGTCACCCCATGAGATCCCACCTGAAGAATTGTCACCTCAGTACGCCGAATATCAACAGTGGAATAAAGATCAGGTTAGGTTGAATGTGGGATATGCTTATTGTTATGAACTTGTACAACCGAAGAATCGTAAACCCAGGATGGCCCACATATGAAGAATTGTCACCCTGTCGATGTCTGGGGTGACGATTCTTCATGTGATCCCAATATTGTCCACAGGGATAGAAGCGCTGGAAACTAGTCCCTAAGAGCAACAACATACCATGTGATCGCTTCGCGTCACTTCCACCAAGTTCCTTCACATTGTCCACCCGACCCTTCCCCACATCACCATTGTGCAACCGCGTCCATAACCTTACTGTATAATCTTCCTTGACAATGGTTACATGTATTGGTGCTTAGGTGGGTTAAAAGTCCTCAATCATTGAGAGATTGCAACTAACAATCTTGCTTGTAGATGTACCGAAAGCACGTTGTTCTCTCACCCACAACAAAAGGTCGACTGTTTTTTTTACAGCCACATATCACTGCTGCAAAAACTGAGTGACGAAGAGCTCGTCTTCCTCGCAATGCTCCTCTCTGCCCGGCTACTCGTACTTCGCCTCTCACGCCTCACCAAAGCCACTCACCATTTGACTTTCCACTAGGAGAGAAGCGCAGGAAACTACTATCCCACCACGGTGAACGGACACAACACCAATCGGTAGGTTAGGTTAGGCTTGGTTTGGTTAGGTTAGGTTAGGTTAGGTTTTGTTTGGTTACGTTATGTCCTCCCCCCGAATTTCCTATTGGAGTTTTGTCTGCTATGCAGATTGGGATTTCGTCCACTGGAGTTTTGTCATGTGTTCTCCCACCACTCACCCCGGATGCTGTTCCGGGACGCGACAACCCAACAAAACGTGATCACATTCTCTTGTTCCCAAATGCACCCTTGGCTAAAGTGCTTGCAATTGGAGTGGTCTCTGGCGTATACTCCCTTCGTTCACTCATGTGCGCGGTGTTGTCTACTCGAGATGTGAATGGCTCCTGTTCAGCTTCCTCTCGATGCTGATGAGTTATGCCTTCCAAGTACACGGCTTGAGTTTGATACATTAAAGTGCACAAAAATGCGGTGCAAAGTTCTCATCACGATGGTGGTATTCAAGTGAATAGAGGTGTTGACAGTGTTGTGGTAGTAGTGGTGATAGTGTTACGTAATGAATACCGTTTGACTAGAGTTCTGATTGCTACTTAAATGAATCATTTCCTGTTGCCACTGGGTCGCGTACAGCACTCACCAATCTCAGCACCTTTCGTATGACCATTTCTTGTGATTACTGTCAAGCACCAGAAACAACTCACATAAACACACACACACACACACACACACACACACACACACACACACACACACACACAGGTTTCTGTGTGCGTGTTATTCAGCCTCTCTGTGGCAATGCCTCAGCATCAAAGATGGTTAAATTTTCTTGCGAGTAAAAATTATTTTTTCGAAACAGTTTATCTCCGATAAATCTTATCTCCCTTATCTCCTGTGCGGACGTATAATAAGACAGCTGTAGCGGCGCGCTGGCTCCTTGCGTAGTGGGCCCACACTACGGCTGCTCAGCTACTGTTCTCTGGGGAAGTCTGCTCCGGCGCGGCGCCTTGATGCCCTCAGGTCACGTAGGACGATAATCGTGATTCCTGGTGGCGCCACAGGGACTCGGGATCTCCTCCCCTTGCTCGTTCTTCCTCGTGCGGTGGCACCCTTCGTCTCTGAGCCCTTCCAAGTGCCTCGTTGACCTTTCCGCGGACCTGCATATCAACGGGGCACTCACTGGACGAGTATTGCTTATGATGATTTGGAGTTTAGATACTTCAGGGATTTATCAGGACACTGAAGAAACGTGATCCCTCGCAAGACAAAGTAAACAAGATCGTGAAAGTAGAACTGCTCAAATGAACGTATGGTGTCGGAGACAATATATATTCATCTAAGTCTTTTCGTAAATCGATCACTAAAGAGAATATTTATTTCTCGGCCTTTTCTCACTTGCACTTGCACTTGCAAAAAAAAAAAAAAAAAAAAAAAATATATATATATATATATATATATATATATATATATATCTTGAAGAATGTTTTCATGAAGTGGTTTATTAAGAGACAAGTACAGGAGTGGGGGGGGGAGGAGTTCTGAAGGGGCGACTCAGATTGTGCGAGTGGGGGAATTATGGTGGTGTTAATCACCGTGGTTTGGGACTTTTTTTTTCCTTCTGGGCTTGCGGGGGTGTCACCCGTGCGGACCTCACCCAAGACAAGAATAAAACAGGAGTGATGAACCAACGGCAAAGAGGGTATCTCATACATACATACATATACCAAGGCTTTTTCCCCCTTACAAGGGAGGTAGCCAAAAAGGAAAAGGCATAATAACCATTCCCACCCATTCCATCCCTGAATACACTCCACACCCCTCCGCCCTCCCTCTTATCTTAGCACCTCCTGGATGACGGGTCATCCCTGCATCTTGTCCACTGCCCTGGGTCAGAAGCAGTGTCGCAAGACACAGCACATCCACAGCAAGGCCGCTTCATTAAATCGGCGACCCCCCTACATATTTGTTCAGCGTTCTTCATTTGTGACTTCTTATGGAATGTATTAACCTGACTGTTGGTAATTACAATGTAGTAGATACAGGAACGAGATATGGGCTGTGCTGTTGGCAGTTGTGTTTCATATATCACACTTCAACATAAATGTTCTTCACTTACGACGTCTCCTCTTCAACCTTACTTGTGAAGTGTATTTTCTGAATTTGAGGTAAGTACAACTAAACGCAAAAATGCGAGGATCGGTCTTATACACCGGTCCTCGCATTTTTGTACATCCTGTTTTTTCACACACACACACACACACACACACACACACACATATATATATATATATATATGTGTATATACATCCGTTGAGCAAGAGGGTGCTGCCTGTTGATGAAAGAAGAGGGAAGGCAGAAGATAGGGGTGAGTGGACATTCTCCACTCACCCCTGTGTATGGATGATACTGTGACACGTGGAAGTGAGTGGGTGGAAGATGTGGGGGTGGGGGTGGGGGTTAGGGAGTGGTTATGTGTGAATGATATTTTGACGCTGCCCAGAAGCAATTTCTCCACGTCTTCAATGTTACATCATGAGGGGACGGAGATAGGAGGGGAGGGCGCAGATTAAGTGACTCTGTCTTGCTGCACTGCTTCTGACTCAGAGCGATGGGCGAGACGCAGAGATGACTCGTCATTCAGGAGGAGTCAAGATGAGAGGGAGGGAGGGAGGGAGGGGTGGTGAATAGGGGGTGGAATGGGTGGGAATGGAATTATACCTTTTGACTTTGGCTACCTCCCTTGTAAGGGGGAAAAAGCCGTTAGTATGTGTGTGTGTATATATATATATATATATATATATATATATATACATATATGCATGTATATATATACATATACTGTATATTTGTATACACACACACCTACTATGAATCCATGAGTGATACTGAATAGGACTTTTAATAACACTGACGCACGTGAAAGAAAAACAAAATCTCCCGCTTCCCTTGGGAAAAAAATACACAAAAAAGAGATAAAAAAGTATGTATAAGAAAAAACACCGAATCACAACAGAATCACGACTGTAACTTGCCTAACGAGAGCAATCCGAGTATAAATGTCCCGTCTGTTCGAGTGTGTACTAGTCGCACAATGCAAGAGACGAGGCTGTGGCACTTGAGAGTAATAATTCCTCGTGGACTTGACACCCCGGACACCGTGGATCCTCTCCGACATATGTACCGTCCTCCTTCGGCCGTACCTCATGTCAAACCGGGACACTTGGCAACTCCATACGTCACGAGGAAACATGACCGAGCTAACTTGTAAGCAAACTTGGATCTTGGCGACCACAATCCGCACACAGACATGCCACTGAGGAACAACAAATCATCTACGTAAACCTAACAACAGAGGGCGGGGGGGGGGAGTGGAGGGAGGGCGGGGATGGTGATGGAGAGGGGGAGACGCAGAGAGGAGGAGGAGGAGGAGGAGGAGGAGGACGGGGATGGTGATGGAGAGGAGGAGACGAGGAGAGGAGGAGGAGGAGGAGGAGGACGGGGATGGTGATGGAGAGGAGGAGACGGGGAAAGGAGGAGGAGGAGGAGGAGGAAGGAGGACGGGGATGGTGATGGAGAGGGAAAGACGGGGAGAGGAGGAGGAGGAAGAAGAGGAGGAGGAGTTACATGGAGGACAAACGAACAGCAACAGACCTACTGGTCGCTACGAAGCTGTTTCATCACTTCTAGAATATATCTAGAAATAAAATAATACTCGACTGGGATTTGTAGTTAAGTAAATGTCAAGACGTTTTTTTGAATACCTCTACAGTGGAGCAATCAATGACGTTGAATGGTAGACAATTCCATGTCTTAACAACGCGAGTGAAGAAAGAGTATAAGAGGAGGAGGGAGGAGGGAGGAGGGAGGAGGGAGGAGTGACAGAGTGGCACCCATGGGTGGAAACGACGGTTTCCCCTTACCAGGGCGTGATTTACGCCCTCCCACTGCTCGAGGGTGACAAATGGGCGTCAGGGATCGGACGCCTATCGGCAGTGACACTCGACCTGCTGGGGAAGGCGGAGGCGTTGCGGAAGGCGTTCTGGTGTTCGCTAGCTCGCCCGATAAGGGGGTAATGTCTTTTGCTTCGAGACGGCTTGCGAGGGTATTATCACCCTTATGGCAGAAGGAATAAGGGTGAAATTTCCTCGTCGCTTGCGTGAGCAGCTCTTTATCGCTTCAGTAACCTTGGCAGCAACAATACTCATCATGACCAACCGGGACGGGTGTTGCATTTTGGTGAATAGGAAGCGATGAACTTGCTCGTGGTAACATGGGATGTGATGCTACTTTGTGTAGTCTCTTCGGTTGCCACATGCTGCCTTATACTGTATGTCTCAGTCATTATACATACATATACCAAGGCTTTTTCCCCCTTTCAAGGGAGGTAGCCAAAAAGAAAAAGGCATAAAATCATTCCCACCCATTCCATCCCTACAAACACTCCACTCCCCTCCACACTCCCTCTTATCTTAGCACCTCCTGGATGACGGGTCATCCCTGCACCTTGTCCACTGCCCTGGGTCAGAGGCAGTGTCGCAAGTCACAGAACATCCACAGCAAGGCCGCTTCATTAAATCGGCGACCCCCCTCCTCTCCGTCCCCCCATCATTAGCTAATGAAGTACAGCCAGATTCGGAACCACTGGAGGTGTCACAAGACCTTTCCTATACTAATCACCACTTAATCCAAAATGACACCTCAGAGTCACAGTGAAGCCATGTTTGTGATTTCGTAGCACTTGGGCACTTGTCGTGTAACTGATGTGTGCTACAACGCTACTATGTGTCAACTAGGAGTTTGACATGACAACGGAGTGCATAGGGATGCATTGTATTTCGTCTCCGATAGCTCGTAAGCACTACTATCCTTGTGGACACTATTACGGGCATTTAGAATTTGCGGACTTGCGGATCATGCGAAACCTAACTTAACCTAACCTAACCCTAATATAACCATAACATAACATAACTCTAACCTAACCATAACATAACATAACCCTAACCTAACCAAACCTAACGTCTTTGCGTCTGATCCGCAAATTCCGCAAGTCCGCAAATTATAAATGCCTTACTATCACGCCCCGAAGGAATGGACTCGCGGAGGTGATAAAGGGGATTTAAGGAGGGACAAAAGACGTAACAGTGGTCAGTCATCTTCTTTAAAGAAGAGATTAGATTCCTACCATTACAAGAGAATGCTGCGTACCTCTGATCTGTAGGGGTGTCGCTAAAGTCCCCTCAGGTTCTGGGGCGACTGCAAACCCCCACGATGGAGTGAAAATGTGCAGATTTGAGAGTCCAATGCAAGGCCACCAGCCTATCCCCTGAGAGACGATACAGCCTCTGTACCTCATTACGATAGCTTCACACACACACACACACACACATATATATATATAATTTTTTTTTTTTGGCGGGGCTGGTAAGTTTCTATGAAGAGTGAGAAGTGTTAAGTGAAATGTCGAGTGAATGAAGTCAGAGACCAGCGTGGCCAGCTCAAGTGCAGCACTGGTATACCGCCCCTCTTACATAAGGGAAGGAAGCCCGTGTGTGAGACTGCCGAGTCATGGCGTGAAGTAAGCGGGAATTCTTTCTCACCGGGTCTTTATTCCCACTTCGGGCTCTGAGCAAATTCACGTCTTTCTCCTCGATATTTTTACGATGTCTACCTAACACACTTAACCGTGATGATTATCGACAATATGCCAATAACTGTTAACCCTTTAAACTCCGATGATAAGATGTCTTGTCATTTGGTCAAATAAAACAAAAAATCATAAAACACCTAAATGTTTGATCAAACACCAGAAAAATATGACGTCAGTCTTCGCGCGGTCAAGCCGCATCAGATGATATTTAAGTTAGGTCAGAGTAGGTCAGGTTAGGCTAAATTCGGTTTGTGCAACGATTACAAAATTTCGAAAAGGAGTCGTTGGGAAACGGTTCTATTCGTGCCCGCGTGTAAGCGTGAGTAGCTTGATGAGACCAGGAACGTGGTGTCACCAACAGGGCAGAAGTCAGTTTGGGTATGGTGTCGCGCACAGGACGAGCTGGGAGTGTCTAAGGCTGCGTTTACACCGAACGAGTCTCGGCTGATTCTCCTCAACCGTCGTGAATTCGTTTAAGCAGAAATGACGTAGGTTGTTACAATCTTTCCTTTTTTTCAATCTTCAGAAGTCAAATTACTTTTCCGTCATGTATTGAGAAACTAAATGGCGAAATGAAAGGAGCTAAAACTTTACGAATGATAGATAGATTGTTGAAGTGTTCTTAGAATGCTGCAAGCAAAGACTTCTTCTAGACATTCAAATTCACAGCATTTGGCGTGAATCGGCCAGGACGCGCTCGGTATAAACGCAGCCTTAGAAGCGTGATTACACACTTGTTGGGGATGGTTCGAAGAGGAGGAAGAGGTCAGTGGGTGTGGAGGTGGAGGGAAGGAGGTGCTGCTGTCTGAGGGTCTGCTGAAGAAGGAAGAACGTTCCTCCAGAGCCCAAAGGTCATTCAGCCTTCTCGGATCCACGATCTTTTCCCCACAAAGTTGAACAAAAGTTCCAGCTTTAATTAAGAGTCCACGGCGGAACCGTGCTATCCAACTGGAAGGATATGTTCTTCGTGCAAATCCCCAGCAGTCACACCAAGCTTCCGACCTGTTTCTGAGCCCCTTCGACCGAAAACCAAGCGATCGGTCGGCGACACAAAACCTTTGCAAGGAATTGATATGGAAAAAAAGATGTGGTTGATAAGATGAAAATCTATGTACTGGGGACTATTCAGCGTGTGCTGAAATACATCTACCAATCTATATCTATCTTATTACCGACTACCAGCGACTTCCAAAAACTACCTGGGACAGGTCGGCGACCATCCGGTCACCGGTGGTCGGAAACAGGTTGTAAGGTTGGGGTTCTCTTTGCGGTCATGAATTCGAGTGGAATGTGGGAATGCATTGCTCAGGTCCACTGGGGGAACCTTTGAGCTGAAGCCGAAGAAGACGAAGAATCCAAAGCAACCATCCACAAATGAATCAATTCTCGTTATCTCGTATCATTGTATGAGCAACGACCAATATGAAACGAGTAAACAAATCAAAGAACCAATAAGTACAAGATTATATAGATGAATAAATGGTGGGATAAATGAAATCAAAATACATCAATACCCATGGCAATAATACGTGCCATAACAAGATAAATACCGTTGGCCAACTCGAGATCAAGTCAGATTAAATCACGTTAGCGTTATACTGGGTCAGGCTAGGTCACAAAGAATGATAACACCTTACGACTTCTACAATAATACTATTAATACGATAATAAAACCCAAACACTTAAGGGAGGGTCTGGTCAACAATTGACAGCTAATTGCGGTTCTTTCACGTCGTCTACTTCTTTGCATTTCTCAATTTTAAGTGCTCCCCGTGCTTTCCCTCACTTTTCCGCGCCCCCTCCCATCCTCCTATCCGAAGTAACGCCACGGTTCCTGACCGCAATCATCTGCGCGATGGCCAGACTATCCACAGCCCTTCACTAATTGCCATACCGGGCATATTCCGGTGCCGGTGCCAAGGCTTGATGGCACGGCGCGTGACACTCCGCTGTCACCGGCGCCTCGCCAGGTGAAGTGGGCGGTGCGAAGAGGGACGTCGAGTTATCACTCCTGGGCGGGACAGACACGGACGATGAAGAAACAAGAAGAGCTGGGGAGACCACAGAGAATTGATCGAAGGGGTGTGTGTGTGTGTGTGTGTGTGTGTGTGTGTGTGTGTGTGTGTGTGTGTGTATTCACTTGGTCTTACTTGGTCTTTGGATCACGTGTTGGACTCGTGATCGACAGCTATTTCCCTCCTGGAAGAGAGCTCAGAGCTCGTAGGTCCGATCTATGGGTAATGCTATAACCTTGCACACACACACACACCCAACTCCCCGCCCACGAGAGTTGGAGTAACACCCCTCAGCGCTGCGATACTGATATTATTTCAGCCCCGGGCGAGAGTCGAACCCGGAGCTCCGTAGTGGCAGGCCAGAGCTCTAACCACAGTGAGAGTGAGTGAGTGAGTGAGTGAGTGAGTGAGTGAGTGAGTGTGTGTGTGTGTGTGTGTGTGTGTGTGTGTGTGTGTGTGTGTGTGTGTGTGTGTGTATGTGTGTGGACGATACCTAGATGCAGTTTTACGTACAAATGTGTCAACTTACGGAATAATCAAAATCAGATCGAGTCCAATCTGAAACCATAAGCGAACTTATAGTCAAATATGAGTAATGGAGAAAAAGACACGGGGCCCCACGAGGGTCTCTCTTTCCCTGTATATATTAAGGCACGCGCTCACACACACACACACACACACACACACACACACACGTGCGCAAGATGACGCAATGAAAACATGATAAGGCAAGAATCCTGACAATGATGTCATTATTCCCAACGGCTTTGGTCGAAATAAATTGAAAAAATTGACAAAACATCTGCTCCCTCAATTGCCTCTACACTCTACCATAAGGTGATTGATGTGTTATATATATATATAATATATATATATATATATATATGTATATATATATGTATATATATGTATGTATATATATATGTATATATATATATATGTATGTATATATATATATATACATATATATATATATATACATATATATATATATTCAAAGACGTAGAAAAAGGGGGTTGGGGTTGGAAACTGAAGAAAAAGCAGAGGGAATGTGTGAATGTGGCGAGGAACGGTGGAAGATTATCTGAAGAAGACAAAAGAGGAGGAGGAGGAGGATGGCTGATGAGGACTTTGAAGGGAGCGTCCCCCTTACGGGAGCGGGGGCGTCCCGGAGGGCGAGAACGTGGCTCCTCCCTCATCTCTCCCTACCTTCCTCCCTCCCCTTCGCCCTGCATGACCGCTTGCCCTGCCCTGCCCTGCCCTGACCTCCTTCCCTTTGTTTAAGAGCCCATGTTTGTTTTCCGAGGCCTTGGGAGGAGATCTCTCCGCCGTGCACTGCGACCCTGAGGGATGTGCCAAGCGTGACCTCTGACCTTGGCGGCTGTAAGGTCACCGTCCTGTTTACGGTCGTGTTTGTGGGTTTATTTGGGTTCGCTCTTCGTGTCAAGAGGGGGGGGGAGTTCCCAACTCCTCCCACCATCCCCAACACACACACACATACACGACTCGACGGCGCAATGGTAGCGTTCGTAATCGCTTCTACAGCAGTCCGAGTTCGAATCCAGCCCAAGGCTGAAATAATTTCAGTCTCGCTGCGCCACGAGTCGTTACTTCAACTTTCGTAGGCGGGGAGTTGGGTGCGTGTATGCGTGTAAAGTCACAACATTACCTATAGACCGGTCATAATATGATCTCTGAGTTCTCACACGGGAGGGAAATAGTTGTCGGTCAAGAGTCCAGCACCATGGTGAATCTCACACAGACTCACACACACACACACACACACACAAACCGTCCCCAACCTACGTCCGCTCCTGGTGCGTTTTCCGATCCCAGAAAAAGAAGGAACTGTTTCACAATAAACAGAGTTGCAACGGGCACAGACACCTCACTGTGTCACAATTGGCAGAATATGAAAAAGAGTTGGTTTAACGACTCAAAAGAAAAAAGAAAAATTCTTGTGAGTTTTAAGAGGCACGATAATTATTTATTCTTTTTTTTTATTATTCATTATTTGTTTATTATAATGAATACCGAGAAGGCAAGAATTCTGGCACGGCGGCCTCATGTTTTTTTCTAGTTTCAAGATGCACAAAAACATCGCTACTACTCGACAATCATACATTTGTTCTTAATTACGCCCCTATATAGTCTATGTATGAATGTATGGAATGGGTGGGAATGGTTTTATGCCTTTTCATTTTTGGCTACCGCCCTTGTAAGGGGGAAAAGTCTTGGTATATGTATGAATATATGTATGCTTACACACATATATTTATGTGTGTGTATATGTATGTATTACGTGTTTATGGGGATAAACTGAATAAAATCACCAGCGCCTCTATCTTTGTGGACAACCATGCGCCGTTGACACGACACAGAACAGTTGCTCAGGTTGTCAAGAATGGACATCGCCACCTCAGGTTTAATCATTCTTTTGTGCCCGGGGAGGTGCCTAACGACCTACGACTGAATACAATTCGCAATCCGAAAGCACAACAAATAATTTTTTTTTTTTTTTTCCTAGAAAGCTAAACATTTTCTCATGGAGAGAATGTCACGGAGTTGGATTCCATCGCTCGGCGGCATCCAGAATAGAAGGGGATAAGGATATCCTTCGGAATACGTCAGACACTGAAATCCGTCCCTTTAACCTGCCCAAGGATAATCCTTTCCGTGGGGAAGAGACTGAGGCTCCGTTTACGTCAGGCGAATCGATTCGATTCAAGAAGAATCAAGACGATTCATGAATCGTGCTGTTGATTCGCCACACTGGTTTCAATGTCACCAGGCGAATCGGCATGATTTGAACTGGCTCGATTCGCCCGGTGTAATAAAAGGTTACATTGAAATTAGTGTGACGAATCAAGACGATTCATGAATCGTCTTGATTCTTCTTGAATCGATTAGATTCGTTTGGTGTAAACGCAGCCTGAGGACAGTAACTTTGTTCCCCTCCCTCTGCGTTGCAATCTTTTATATATTATTTTTGTAGTCCGACGAGATTATTACTATTATCATTATTTCTTTTATCATCACAATTTAGGTTTTTCATGGTGACTTCCCTTTATTGGCGTTTGCATTCGCAGTTTCCTAAAACTGTTTCTATTTTAGTGTTTTACACCGTAAAGAAAATCACCAATCAGTATGTTGTTCCAGGTCTCACTTGAAGAAAATCCGCCGCCCCCAGGTAACCACCAACAGCCACCGGATCGTCAAAAAAGTAATTCCAGGAAGATTTGGGTTCGTCATGGGTGAGGGTCGAGGTGCTCGGTGTCTTCTCTGTGATGGCTGCATCTGGGGCAGTTTGATTCTGTGACCAGGCATATCCTGTGCTGTTAGGATGAGTTTACACCGAGCGGGTCCGGTCAGGTGCTAAGATGGGAGGGAGGGTGGAGGGGTGTGGAGTGTTTTCGGGGATGAAATGGGTGGGAATGTTTTTGTGCCTTGTCCTTTTTGGCTACCCCCCTGGTAAGGGGGAAAAAAGCCTTGGTATATGTATGTATGTATGGGTCCGGTCCGATTCTCGTCAAGTGCTGTGAATTTGAATATCTAGAGGAATGCCTTGTCTGAATCTTTCTGAACTTAACAAAGAAGACTTCAACACTGTGTCTAACATTCGTAAATGTTTAACTCCTATCAGTTCGCCATTGAGTTTCTCAATATAATATGATGCAAGGGCGATTTGACACCCGAACACTGGAATAACGAGAGATCACAACCGAAGTCGTTTCTACTCAAACGAACTCAAAACAATTCACGAGAATCGGCCCAGATTCGGGTCGGTGTAAACGCAACCTTGGCTCTGTCTTAGTGCTGGATGGTGACCTGAAGGTAGCCGCGATATCGTGGTTCGTGTTTGTTTTGGGGAGGGACTTTTCTCTTGAGCTAATACCTAGAGGCGTTTGATAGAAAAGGTTGTTTGATGTGTGATCCGCGTGCGAATGTTTTCCCTTTACACACAAGTTTTGTGTTGTGCGTGTGAGGTGGTTGTAGCGGTTTGAATAGTAGGTTGTCGTAGTAGTAGTAATAGTAATAGTAGTCGACCACAGTCATTGGCGGGAGAGGGGCCAATGAACTGTGTCCGTGTGAGACAGATCCTGCTGCTTCCACCACACAGTTCCACGAGGATGGAGGTCGTATTAAAAAAAAAAAATAAAAATAAAAAAAAAGTAATAGTAGTAGTAGTATTTTTTCTTCAATCTGCTGGTTGTGCTTGTGTAATGTAATGCAGAATGGGTAAGGAAAGGATGAGGAATCTTGCATAAAACTGTGTATTTATGATCTCCATGTTGTGTTCTTCGAGGCGGACTCTGGTTTGTGTGTGAAGATGTTCCATTAGGGTAGTTTTAGTACATCCCAACATTATTCTCAATGATTCACTTTTGTACAGTTTCTAATACGCCCATGTTTTTCTGATGGTTCTAAAAAACGATACAAATTCCAAGAATGCAAAGGAATGGAAAACGTTAACTTGGTAAGTGTAAGCGTGAGACAGTTATCCTGTTTTGGGGTAAACCTTCATTTTTGGAAGTCTATAGATATCTTAGTTAACTCCCGAAGAGGATTATAGCTGGCGTTAAACTTTTTATTTTTTTAATGGGAGTAATTTTCGCACTCTGGTGGGTGAATCGCGAATTTAAGACTCAACGAAAAACGAAAACTAATTGAATGTGATGAACGAAAAATAACGAAAATGACAAAAAGAATCGTAAAGATGGCGGGCAGAAAACAACAATTAAGACGAGGAATTAATTATGCAGCGTGTTCAATTGAACTCAAGGTCATCACTGCACTGAGGAAGACCATTTGAGATGAACAACAGGCTTAAAACATTTATGACAATAGACTTAAAACATTTACGACCGTCCTGTAGACGCACTGAAAAAAAAAGACGAAAATAAAAGAGATCATACATTTTATTACATCATTCCAGAGGTTCTCACCCCCATTCCCTCACGAAACCCATCCTTATACAATGCTGTTCCTTAGCCTCCTGAAGGCCACTTCAACACTGAACTTAATCGTCTTCCATCCATCCACTCCCACTTGTTTCCAGTCCTTGGCCCCTTTCGTGAATCACGGTGGTCCCCACAGAAGGCCCCGAGACCCGGTTGTGAACCAAAGAATTTTATTCACTTATTTTTTTGAGCGGGGCAGCACTTTTTCTTGGGAAAGGCGCTCTTGCCCACTCAATCTATTTGTTCCCTGTTGTCTTCCCGTCAATTCATTTCCTATCCACACTCGACCGAAATACCTCAACCTTGCTCTCCTCCTGCAAGAAACGAACAGCGACGTGAGGATCAGGCTGGAGAACAAGACATTGCAAGCGTTTGTAGGGTATGCACACGGAAGCGTGTTAAAGACTGGGTTGATATTTGAAAGTGTATAAATCAAAATTAAGTCAACTATGTTAGACACAAGGCTTCTATATGAAAGTTTATAAACAAAAGTAAAAGTAGGTTATTATAAAATTAGGAGAGTACATAAAAATATATAAATCAAAGATATGTAACCATGCTGAACATTGGGTTTGTACATAAAAGTATATAAATAAAAGTATAAGATTGGAAGAGTATATAAAAGGATATAAATAAAAAGCATGTAAACTATGTTAGACAATGGGTTTCTACATAAAAGTATAAAAATAATAAAAATATGTATAAGTATAGGAATAGGTAAACATATCAAAATATATAAATGTTCAAAACGTGTTAAAGTAAGTTAAATTCTGGAAGGGTATATAAACGCAAATGTATAATATATGTAGGAGTATGACGATGGGATGGTTTGGACACATGGAAAGAATGAGTGAAGAAAGATTAGTAAAAGAGGTGTGGAGGGCAGAGGTGGAAGGAGTGAATATGAGGGGACGTCATAGGGTGAGATGGATGGTCTAAAAGGGGCATTGGGAAAGAGAGGAATGTCTGTTGAGGAAGGATGCGAGAGGACAGAATATAGGGGTGAATGGAGAAGGGTTGTGTATGGATGATGCTGTGATGCATGTGGGGTGGGTGGGTGGGGGTGAGGGAGTATGTATGAGAAATAAATTGACGCAGCACAAAGGGGAGGTCGCCGAATTAATAAAGCAGCCTTGCTGTGGATGTGTTGTGTCTTGCGACACTGCTTCTGACCCAGGGCAGTGGACAAGATGCAGGGATGACCCGTCATCCAGGAGGTGCCAAGATGTGAGGGAGGGAAGAGAGTGGAGGGGAGTGTATGTAGGGGATGGAATGGGTGGAGGGAAGGGAGTGGAGTATGTAGGGGATGGAATGGGTGGGAGTGGGTTCTATGCCTTTTTCTTTTGATTACCTCCCTTGTAAGGGGAAAAAAGCCTTTAGTATATGTATGTATGTATGTATGTATGTATGTATGACGAACTATGTAGATAGCCATGAAATTAAAAACAGCCATATGTAGCTCTGGGTTAGTACATAAGTGTGTATGTATATAAATGTAGGTAAACGTAAGATGATGTTCATCAACTAAACATAGGAAAAGGAACTCGCTCTTACAAAAGCCTTGCCAGTGGCAACAACTGGTCTGACTAGTTAAAACCATTTGTTGCCACTAAAACTTCCCCACACTAAGGCTTCGGGCCATGCTATTAGACACCATTCCCGTTTGCAATGTCAGTGGCACATGCATTCTTCCTGTGAAGGTGTAACTGGTCAGTAGGGTCGTATCCCTTGGGTGGGTGAGGGGGGGGGGGTGCGACTGTCCACTCCAGAATTTTTCAAGTCTTAACTTCCACATTTTCTGGCAACTACCCACCAAAATGTCGAAGTAAAAAAAAAAAAAAAAAAAAAAAAAAAACCCGGGGGTTGGGGGGTGGGGTTGCCAGTTGCCTTCCCTGCCGCCCCCTTCCACCCCTCCAGAGGGCACGGCCGTGGTTAGGCTAGCTGAAGCTATTTGTTGTCACTAAGACAACACTAGAACTTCCATCAACTAGTCTCCTGACCATGCTACCAGTGGACATTTCGAATACTTCAGCCACGTGGACTGATTATAATCAGTCCACGTGGCTGAAGCCTCAGAGACAAGAACCCACTGAAGAACCCTAAGTCTCCTCTATTGGTTCCCAACGTTTTCTCACGGTTTAGATCGGTGGTTCTCCACCTTTTCCACTCCGTTCCCCCTCTTCACGAATTCTCGATATTCGTGTGGCTCCCATTCATTTTCCTAAATCCCGGTGGCAGGGTTCGAACCGCCATCCCCTCGACCTTTGCCGCAGGTAACGACGCCTTTACCCTTAGCCAATACAGTGAGGAATTTTTTTTTTCTATATTCAGATTTCTTACATTTTATAGAAATATAACAACAGGCTATGGCCCCCAAGATTCAGCTCAATGGAATGTCTGGCGGTGAAGAGAGAGCCACAATCAACGGTTAGAGCAGATTTCTAATTTGAGATGAATGAAAATGCCTGGCGTCTAAGGCTGCGTTTACATCGAGCGAGTCTCGACTGATTCTCCTCAACCGTCGTGAGTTCGTTTGAGCAGAAACGACGTCGGTTGTTACAATCTTTCGTTTTTTTAATCTTCGGAAGTCAAATCACCTTTGCGTCATGTATTGAGAAACCGATTGGTGATATGAAGGGAGCTCAACCTTTACGAATGTTAGATAGATTGATTAATTGTTCTTGGGGAAGTCTAGAATGTTGCAAACAAAGTCTTCTTCCGGCTATTCAAATTCGCAGCATTTGGCGAGAATCGCCCCGGGCTCGATCTTTGTAAACGCAGCATTACAGTTACCATGGTAACCCTTTCGGTCAACAAGGTCAGATGAAAAAAATGGGGCTGAGGGGGATTGCTGACCACCTCTTTGAAGGGGACCAGACTACGCCAGGAGGAGCTGAGTAGCTTCGGCCGGAGCATCTATATCTGCCCTATTATGCGCTTGCATTTTTGGGGCATATGGAGTGTGGGAATCGAACCCAGTCTACGCTTGTCTGTCTTACTGTGCTCACCTAGCCCTCCCTGTACGTTTAACGCCACAATAAATATTCAAAAGTCCCCCCGCGTTTCTGTTGCATACATAACATCCACCTAACTACATTCCCAAACTCAAACTCACCCCTTCCTTTCAACTTAGATTCACTCAATGCCAACACATCCATTTCTCTTCTCACAAACGTACTGCCTATCTCTTCCCTTTTACCCTCATCTGTACTACATCCACGCACATTAAAAGACCCAAACCTTAGGGTTCTGGTTAGAAAACTCCTCCCAGACTCCCTTATGTCTTTGCTCTTTTTTTTTTTTTTTTTTTTTTTTTCTCTCTTTAGGAATGTCTCCTTTGGGGCTACAGACAGTAGGGTGCCTAGTCCTATCCCCGTTCCGTTTTCGTTACGTTTTTACACACACACGCACACACAGATACACACCAACTCGGGAATAAATATTTCGGACACCGCAATGGCTACTAGTGTAACGAGTGCCAATTCACATGGCTGTCCAGGGGCAAAGGCCAACAGGCGAAGGTGACGTCTTCAGCCGCAATTAAGCGCGTTCGTGGGTTACACTGAGAAAAGACACGCGCGCGCGAGCACACACACACGCATTCCAATTAACGCCGACACCGTCCATCAAGCAGTGAAACCACTAACTAGCGGCATGTATGATTTTGTCAAACCTAAAGGCACAAATTTATGTCGGCAGTTGGAGCAAGGGGAAGAGGAGTAGAACGAGGAAGATGTAGAGGAGGAAAAGGAAAACGAACAGGTATAAAAAGAGCAAAGAGAAGGATGAGGATGAGGAGAAGTAGGAGAAGTAGGAGGAGGAGTAGGAGGAGGGTGGCAGAGTCATCGTCGTCTTAATAGGAGAGAGTTTGGACGGGAATGGGCAAACCATGTCCGCGCGTATGGGCCCAAACGGCAGCGGCGGCGGGATGCGGGTAGCCGACTTCTCGTAATGACTTTGCCACCACCTCCCCTACGCCCACAACCCACGCCGGCCTTGTTAAGGGCGCAGCTGCTCAGTGTGTGTGAGGGGAGGGGGAGCACTATTTCCAATTTTATTCAGTCTGCCGTCACGTGATTTCAATCATCTCACTGGTGGCGATTTTCCTTGCAATTGAGCTTCCGCCAGGCTGTTCCATTCGTTTCTGTGCAGCCCCCGTCGGCAGAGATTGGGTTAAGAAAGGAGTCGTCTGAATTGGGTTTCCGCCAGTCGGGAGCCTGTTCACAGCGGGGTCACAAGCAAAATAAGAAATATGTATATATATATATATACATATATATATATATATATATATATATATATATACATACATATACATTATATATACATATATACAATACATACATATACATTATATATACATATATATATATACAATACATACATAGACATTATATATACATATATATATATATATATATATATATACATACATATACATTATATATACATATATACAATACATACATATACATTATATATACATATATATATATACAATACATACATAGACATTATATATACATATATTTATATATATATATATATATATATATACATACATATACATTATATATACATATATACAATACATACAGACATTATATACACACACACACACAATATATATATATATATATATATATATATATATATATATACATATATATATACATATATATACATATATATATATACATACATATACATATATATATATACACATATATATATACATACATATACATATATATATACACATATATATACGTACATATACATATGCAATAAAAACACTAGGAGCGTGTGTTCACAAATGCGTAAATAACCACTAGGAAAAAGTAAACTAACGAAGCAGAGCGCTTTCGTGTAATTACATCTTCAGTGCAGATACAAAGAAGGAATTATGATTCTTTGTATCTGCACTGAAGATGTAATTACACGAAAGCGCTCTGCTTCGTTAGTTTACTTTTTCCTAGTGGTTATTTACGCATATATACATATATATACATATATATACATATATATATACATAAATATATATATATATATACATATATATATACATACATGCATATATATACATATACATATATATATACATACATATATATACATATATATATATATATATATATATATATATATATATATATATATTGGTAGGCGGCCATGTTGTATACATGATTTCAAGAAGTCTACAGCAACAATGGCGTTGTTGAGCTTATATTGAAGCTTTAGTTTCGTGCAACCAGCACAGAAACTCGTTGCACGAGAGAAATTAAAGCTTCAATATAAACTCAACAACGCAATTGTCGCTGTAGACTTCTTGAAATCATATTATATATATATACATATATATATATATATATATATATATATATATATACTTAAGATAATATGAAGAATGTTCAGCTGAACCTTCTGTAGATAGTAAGTTTTATGTGGAAATAGATAAATAAAATGATTAAGTAAACAAAAAGATAATTACATAATTATGATAATAATAAAGATAAGAAAAAATAATAATCTTTTCCACTATTGATAAATGTTGTCTATTCTATAAAACCATACGCTTAAAAAAAAACCTTGGGATACGTTTCTTGTAGATTTGTTTGTTATTGAGACAAACCAAGTTGTGGTTTGTTTTATTTAATCTCTCCGTCTAGACTGAACACCTCAAATCATTTCACGAGGAAAACACTGGCGGTTGCCAATGGTGTTATTTACATATAAGTTCATATGGGGCCTGTTTGCAAAGGAATTTTTTTTATATATAAATTATTCCCTACTATCGACTGCTTAATCTTCTACAGTGTACAATAAATGAAATGAGCACGGACACTCGGTATTCATGCATATTTTAAATATAGATATATACAAGCATGGGGGCATGTATTAAAAATATATCGGTTGTATGACGACTTGCAGTTGGCAATGGCCTTCTGCTTGGCCGAATGACCACGGTGAGGTCCGACACAATAGCAGGTCCAGCGGGAGTTTTCTGGAGAGGTGATCTGACATCTTGTAGCTAAGATGCGTGCGTGACTGCGTGTGCACGCTGGACATCTAAGGGATTACATATTTCTTTCAATCATCTTGCAACAGATGCTCGGCTCAGCTACCACTCGTTGACCAAAGTGAGGTTAATGCTCAAGAAAGATAAGAAATAATACAAGAATTTGGACATGAAGATAAACACACATAATGTTTGAACAATGGTGGTATCGGGAAATATTAATGATTAAAATGAAATGTACTTAATTTAAAGAACATGTGGAAGTAGATATAATTTCCGTTCACCTCGGCAAAATGTACTTTTATGAAACAGTGACTTGATGGCGAAGGTTATAACGTGGGAAAGGAATATGAGGAAACAGTGGGGAGGATTGGTGATGGTCCTTTATTGTAGGGGTAGTATGAACTGCTGAAGAATTAGTCTATGTCGAGGCCACGGAGGACTCTTTTGATATGATCTTTGTACAATAGTCTCTGTAAGGTCGTGCAGCCTGAGTGCTTTGACTTAGTTATTTTATTCATGTCCAATGGTACGATAGGGTCCAGAGAATTTAGGGGAGAGCTTCGATGTCGGGGTGTAGTTTTGGGGATAAACAATGTCTCCAAGTTCAAAGGTTAATGTTAAAAGAAGAAGAGACTTTGGCGGTGAAGGTCGCACTCGTGCGAAGACGTAGACGGTGTTGGTGCGAAGCTAGATGTGGGGATGGAGGAGGTCACCATTCAACACGGTGGTGGCATGGAGGAGGCGGAGAATGTCCGACTCCTGGGAGTAATGTGTGTGTGTATATGTGTATGTGTATGTATATATATATATATATATATATATATATATATATATATATATATATATATATATATATTGATTTATTACTTGCACTATGTTAGTAGAATATATCGCCTCTGGGTAATTTTATTCCATTCACTGTTGAGCTAAATATTCCCTTGTTGTCAATTGTACAGTACGAGTTCTTACTCCCACGAACACAATTCGCATTTCCATCCTTAATCAAATTTGATGAAGTTAATATTTCATAAACTTTAGTGACACCTACACGGGCCACCGTCACGCAGCCTTCTTTTAGGACTGGAGACTAACCTCCGCCCAAGGAAGAATGCTCTTCATTTTTGATTTCCACTCTCCATCTCTGTTCACACTAGCGGTTTGAACCGAGCGGAAACCGCGGCGGTACCGAGCAGTCAAGGGAAAAATTGTAAACGCCTCCATTAACTTACGCTGTAATTCAACCGCGACGGTTGAAACCGCTAGTGTGAACAGGGCCTAAATATCCGCTTTCTCACCCTATGACGCCAACTTCTTAGCACGAAACATAAGAATGAAGGAGACTGCAAGAGACCATAAGGCCTGCACTAGGCAGTTCCATGTCCATTACCACCTGCCATCCCCATCCATAAAGTTGTCTAACCGTTTCTTAAAACAACTGATAGTTTCAGCGCTCACTACTACAGGTTATGCTAAGTCTGTTCCATTCGTTGACCACCCTATTAGTGAACCAATTCTTGCCTACTTCCTTCTTAAATCTAAATTCGTCCAGTTTCTACCCATTACTGCGATTCCTGCCGTTGTCTTAATATGATGACCTTGTTTGCGTCACCCTTGTTAAAGCCTTTGAAGTACAGAAGCGCTGGTGTCGCCGATGCACTCATCGTCCATCTGCAAAGACACCAAACCAGAAATCCCCGGCTCCTCTGCCCCGCCCTTATGAAGCCTGCAGGAATGTCAGGCAGCCAGCTGGTATTGTGTGCAACCAGCTGGTATTGTGTGCAGCCAGCTGTTGCTGCCTTAGCGACCGAGAGCACATGGTCGTGGACGGGTCCGTGAGTGCTGACGGCCATAGGATGTATACGTATACGTGTGGGTGTTTGTTTGTTTGTGTGTGTGTGTGTGTGTGTGTGTGTGTGTGTGTGTGTGTGTTTGCGCGTGTGTGTGCGTGTGTGTGTGCGTGTGTGTGTGTGTGTGTATGTGCGTGTGTGAATGTGCGAGTAAGTTTGCGAGCGAGTGTGCGTGCACGCACATGCACACACGACACACCCACACATTTGTAACCTATACACACGCAAGCGAGCGTGTACACAAACAAAACACATACACATTGCATGCACGCACACATGCACACGCACACACACACACACACACAGTATGCTTCTTAATATCGAATCAATCTCGCCAAAGCTAAACCAAATGTGTGAAGAATTTTAGTGCCATACAATCCTACTTTATAATTCTATTCAATTTATTCCAAACAGAATAAAGAATCAAAGTGCGACACCACAAAGGGGAATTCTTCCTTAGTGTGCTCTATCTTGGCGTACGGGATTCCTGAGGGTGTCTTGGGGGAGCTTCCCCCCCCCAGGGGAGCTACCCCAGTGTGCGTGTCCGAGTGCCCCCGGCCCTTAATCACCCACTTAAGACATTCTTCCTTAACGAGCAAGTCTGCCGTTCGCTCGCTGACGAGTTGATCCCACACTTGGCATGAGAGGATCCGCTACTGGCCACTCTCGGAACGCCGCAGTTCTTCCTCATATCCAAACAAACACGGAAAGGTTTACGAGTCTTGCATCCTGTGGTGCTCTCTCTCTCTTTATCTCTATTAGTATACTTTTATGATCGGAGACTAATCTTAAATTAACAAAAATGCTAATCACTTTCGGATCTTAATCCCTCCGTTCTGCTAGACTCCTTAAATTCCTTCTTTACCATCTCCATGACACCACAAGGACAGACAGAAGCGCTGGTTATTGCTGACAAAAATGCTAAAGAATTCTCTCCCTCTCTCTATCTTATGGGTAAGCGACACACCGATTGAATGGTTTCTGCATCTGGTACAAGGAAGAGCAATGAATGGCGAGGTTGATGGCGCGATGGCCAAGACTTGCCGGACACTCAATTCCCGGCCAGATGATTCACCCAAGTATCGACACCATCACGACCGCCTCGACTATATCGAAACGAGTCAAATATATTCTTTTTTTTCAAAATGTTATTAATACTTTCCGTTTTATCTGATTCTTCGGGAAGATGGTTTACTTATTTGCATTGCTATTTCGTGGAAATGACCTTGTCTGGTGGGGAGAAATGTTTATTGCTTTGCTATTGTAATTCGTTGCTACTCACTTTAAGCCTTAGGGTTTGCTGATTTAAAGTTCCTAAAAATATATGAAAGACTGCAATCCAATAAGATCTAGACACATTGCTAAAATATTTATCCTATCGTACTGTCAGTTGTATGTATATATGAGCGATATGAGTGTGCGTGTATATATGTGTGTGTGTGTGTGTGTGTGTAATTATAATAATAATAATAATACTAATAATAATAATCATAATAAACGGTTTATTAAAAATATGGCAGCCGAAGGCTGAAAATACACATATTAAGGTAAGTGTGTGTGTGTGTGTGTGTGTGTGTTCACTTGGTCTTTGGATCACGTGTTGGACTCGTGATCGACAGCTATTTCCCTCCTGGAAGAGAGCTCAGAGCTCGTTGGTCCGATCTATGGGTAATGCTATGACCTTGCACACACACACACCCCCAACTCCCCGCCCACGAGAGTTGAAGTAACACCCCTCAGCGCTGCGATACTGATATTATTTCAGCCCCGGGCGAGAGTCGAACCCGGACCTCCGTAGTGGCAGGCAAGAGCTCTAACCACAGTGTGTGTGTGTGTGTGTGTGTGTGTGTGTGTGTGTGTGTGTGTGTGTGTGTGTGTGTGTGTGTGCGTACGTGTGTGTGCGCGTGTGTGCACGCGCGCAATATGACGCCATTCGGTGACGATGCTGATCATGGTACCATCTGGATGGCCCATTGTTGACGTGGCACTAATGACAATATCGTCCTCCGAACGAAATAAACATGATAATTAGAAATAAAGCAAAAATTACATTGAATGGCTACACTAAATACGAACAAACTCATGATAAATAATAAATGGCAACTTTTTACTCGCACATTGCTATCTACAGAGAATATAATAGAAACTGAAGGCAAGATAAGATTTCATCAACAACATGGTATTTCTATCCTTGAGATAAATACTTTAATTTTCTAAAAATACAAGATACCTTTAAATCTTCTCGATTTGAATGATACGAAGTGTGTCTGTGTGTGTGTGTGTGTGTGTGTGTGTGTGTGTGTGTGTGTGTGTGTGTGTGTGTATGTGTGTGTGTCTGCATATATGTCTAAGCATGTGTGTGCATTTGGTTGCATGCGTGTACATATACGAACACGTATGCGCGTGCGGGTGTGTCCGAATGCGAACGAGATGACTTGAATTTCTTGTTCTTCTTGTTTCGCCTAAAGGCTCTAAATCAGTGGTTCTCAACCTCTGGGCCACGGTTCCCTAGTGGTCCAAGGTGGTTCACAAGTGGGTCCGCCGACGGAAAGCCACTAGCAGTTAGTGGATGCAAATCGATTAGATTCAGTGTTGAAGTCATCTTCAGGAGGTTAATGAATAGCAGTTCATAAGTAGTACATGTGAACATCGGTTGGGAACCTTGGCCCCGCCGAGGATCCTCCCCTTTTTGCACGTCCGTCTGCCCCCCACCCCCCATCCCGTGATTCACGGTTCGTCTGTAGGACGAGGAGGAAGAGGAGTTTGTGGAGGAGGAAGAGGAGGAGAGAGATGGGGAGAAAGGGGGCCAAAGAGGAGTTGGAGGAGGAACAGGGGCAGGGAAGAAGAAGAAGAAGGAGTTTGTGGAGGAGGAAGAGGAGGAAAATGAGGAGGAGGAGGAGATGAGGAGGTGTGTGAAGAGGAGGCAAATGTGTAAGGGGAGCTAGATGGATTACTACAAAAACGGGGACTCACAGTCTGAGATGGCCTTGTAACCACACCAGACCGTCGCTCCCTACGCGATGAATGGAATCCTGTGAGGCATTGTTGCCACTGTGACCTATGCCAGTTCCCACAAACGAGTGAGATTTTGTCCACAAAATTCCCACAGGGAAATCTGGATTTCCACATTTTCCCCCACAAAAAGAAGGAATTATCATACACACAAATAAGTTCATTGCAACATATGATTCTCTCACAAAACATCCCCATGTGAGCAAATTTCTCAGACACACATTTGTGGAAAATTCCCACAAAATGGCACTGGTGCTCTGAAGGTCACCAGAATAGAATACGTGAAATGAATCACGGCAGCGAAGGGAAGACACACTCTCACAGAAAAAAAGACGAATAAAAATTACGGGAACGGGAAGATGCGAAGAACAATGGCTGAAAGAGAGACAGAGAGAGAGAGAGAGAGAGAGAGAGAGAGAGAATGTGTGCGTGCGTGTGTGTGAGAGAGAGTGAGAATGAGAAGAGAGAGAGAGAGAGAGAGAGAGAGAGAGAGAGAGAGAATGTGTGCGTGCGTGTGTGTGTGTGAGAGAGTGAGAATGAGAAGAGAGAGAGAGAGAGAGAGGAGAACGACACCATTATCTAACCTATAGAGCAATATGTAAACAACAAAGCCGGAGGCCTCAGCTTATAAGCCTCAGGGCCAAGAGACAATTGTTAACATCCGTTCGGTCCTCGCGAGGCGGAGCGAGGCGAGGCGAGGCGAAGCGAGCGCGTCGCCCACCTGATCAGAGAGAGTGATGACGCAAGAGTTAGTCAGCTGGTCAATCAGCTGGCCAGCCAGCCAACCAGCTGTTTCTCAACTTGGAGTGCTCCGCAGGCACTTGAGAAGTGGCACAGCTGTCCGATGCAATTCCTGTTTGGCTTTATCTCAGCTTCTTCCTCGTTCCAGGACGTTACCTTCCTCAAAATCACGTTGACTGTGTGTGTGTGTGTGTGTGTGTGTGTGATTCACCATGGTCTTGGATCACGTGTTGGACTCGTGATCGACAGCTATTTCCCTCCCGGAAGAGAGCTCAATGTTCATATATGACCGACCTATGGGTAATGCTGTGCCTTACACGCACACACACACACACACACACCCAACTCCCCGCCCACGAGAGTTGGACTAATGACTCGCAGCGCATTGTGGTGGCGGCCGTGAACTCTACCACTGTGCTATCGAGTGTGTGTGTGTGTGTGTGTGTGTGTGTGTGTGTGTGTGTGTGTGTGTGTGTGTGTGTGTGTGTGTGTGTGTGTGTGTGTGTGTCTGCTTGTGTCCAAACCTGTCTAAATGGTGACTCAGACGCTCGTCCACTCTCGCTTTTTCCACGAGTTGACGCCCATCAGCATAGCTTTAAAGTCATTTCATGATGTCAACTTAAGTGTACATGTGTTGCCTGCTGGCACTTCTACCTGCTGTGTTGTAACACCCGCAGAGGTAGCTACTGCAAGCGACAATAGGATCACTGAGAGGGAATGATATATAGAATTCTTTATCGCAAAGAACTTGTTCGCCTTTGACAGACGCACCCTCTCTTCCGTCCTACTTTAAGTCTTCTGCCATTCGCTCTCAATTTCACTTGTTCAATCTGATTTTCCATTTCCGCTCTTCCTCCTCCTCCTCCTCCTCCACTTCTTCCTCCTCGTTCACTTTCCTTCTGTGTGCCTTGGTAGCTAATGCTTTGGCATTCTTTTTTTATCTTTACACTTTCCTCTTCTTGTGTGTACTGCGCATTTTATATCATTCTTAAAATTACTATTAGTTATTATCATAACAATAACAACAATAATAATAATGGTAATTATAACAATAATGATGATAATGATATTAATAATAATAATAGTAATCATAACAATACATGCATACATATACCAAAGGCTTTTTCCCCTTACAAGGGAGATAGCCAAAAACTAGTCATAAAAACCCCTCCCACCCATTCCATCCCCAACATACTCCACATACAACAACAACAACAATAATAATGATAGTGATAATGATAACAATATTAACAACGATAACAATGGTGATATTGATAATAACATCAATAAGAGCAGTAGCATCAAACCCTTCCGCTCTATTCCAGCGAAGCCCAGACAATTTGCCACTGACGCTCAATTAAGCCAAAGGCTTTCTTTCCCATTGCCCCCCCTCCCTTTTCTTCCCCTCTGAGAGAGAGAGAGAGAGAGAGAGAGAGAGAGAGAGAGAGAGAGAGAGAGAGACCGCATCACTCCGATCCCCGGAACGCCCGCCCCCCGCCCAGTCATCTGTTCATATTTACTCTTTCAGTTTCCATCGGCCTATCCTCTCTCTTGCCTCAACGCATATCGACCTGTTTCATTTCGCCCTATCCCCTTTCCACTTTCTTCTCGTTTTCATCTTGTCTTTATCTTCTTGTATAGTTTTGCATCCATTATCATCCCCCCCTCTCTCTCTCTCTCTTTCTCTCTCATCTCTTTCTCATCTTCCCACTTCCATACAACATCAAGGCATTTATAATGTCTATACACAAATCTTAGCCACGTGTATAATCAAATAAACGGATATAGACAACAAGAATCTACAAACTCATGCTGTGCGTGAGCGCATACACACACACGCACGCACGTTCGCATACACACATACACATATGGGAGAGCGAGAACAAGAGAGAGATTAGTATTGTCACCGTTCACATTTTTAATTTACATTGCTGATCCCGGAAAGGGAAAAAGTACACACATACGAAAAAGCATTCCTCACCCCCCTCACCCTTATAAGAAGGGTGGCCTAATCCAAATATACCCTACAGCGTTTCTTCTGGGGTCGCTGAGACAGAAATCTTGTATGCTAAATTGTTTAAATTCATATTGCTATAATAAAATTCACTTATGTTAACTTTGTCTTTTACAACTTTACAATAGATTAGTGAAGGTCGCAGTCATATCATGAGGATCATATTGGGGTCGCCTGGAGAGAGAAAAAAAAACAAAAAAGTTGGGAGACACTGCCAAAACTCGGCACAAAGGATTCAAGCAAGAGGGCACGTGGGATTCCTTAACACGGCAGCTACTGCGAAATGCAAATTAGACAAATAAAAGACGTCTTACATCGGAGATATTCGGTTCTGATGTTATGAAAAAAAAAAAAAATTGTCGAGTAAGAGCGAGATCAAGCGAACGCATTCGGCTACAGGGAAGAACGAACAAAACCTGAACACACAATGAACTTTATTTGACTTGTACACATCCCTCCACCCCACCGTACCCACGTAGTAGCGAACGCTGAAACTATCGGTTGTTTTAAGAATCGGTTGCACGACTTCATGGATGGGGATGCAGGTGGTCATGGACATAGAACTACCTAGTGTAGGCCTTATGGTCTCTTGCAGTCTCCTTCACTCTTATGTTCCGTTTGCGCGGAACAGGTTCGCGTCGCCGCTGCGTCGCGTTGCTACAAAGTACTCGACCGCATCTTCCCGGAAATGGCATGACGTCACACTGGCAAGCTTCTGTGAACTTGATATTTTTAAATCTGTTTCCCCACACTGGCTGCTGCTGCTACGTACATCAAACAAAACTCTACTGGATATCTAAGTTTATTTGTATACAAATGTATTTACACTGAAACTTGTGTCTCGTTCATCACTACCTACCGCGCACACACGAACACACACACACACACACACGCATACACACAAACATGCGCGCACACATCGTACAGACACAACATAAACAAACGCTCCAATAAGGTTGCCTTTCTACTGCAATGAATAATTTTTCACGTTTAGATTTTGGCTTCTGTGCGAGATCAGGCAATTTTATTAAGTGACAGGCTATCTACCTCGGTACAAGTGGTTCTTGATTGAAACTAAAGAGATGTGAAAAGAAACCTCAAGAAAAAAAAACGGTATATTAAAAAATCTAATTATACGACCGCACTTATGCAAGCCGACGCACATAAATAAACACACACACACACACACACACACACACACACACACACACACACTACGAGCATAGCTCTCTTCCCGTAAAATACAACTAGGTAAATACACATACACGTGCGCACGCATATACCCCCCCACACACACACACACACACACACACACACATCTCATGGCGCTGTGGTTAGAGCTCTGGCCTGCCACTACGGAGGTCCGGGTTCGACTCTCGCCCGGGGCTGAAATAATATCAGTATCGCAGCGCTGAGGGGTGTTACTCCAACTCTCGTGGGCGGGGAGTTGGGGGTGTGTGTGTGTGCAAGGTCATAGCATTACCCATAGATCGGACCTACGAGCTCTGAGCTCTCTTCCAGGAGGGAAATAGCTATCGATCACGAGTCCAACACGTGATCCAAAGACCAAGTGAAAGACCAAGTGAATACACACACACACACACACACACACACACACATACACACACACACACACACACGGGCAAGACCCTAAGCACACACTCATTCAGATATATACATTCTGTAACATACACATACGAACACACCTATAAGACACGCCGACGCGAAGGTAAAAATCGACACCAAACACCCGAAGACCTGGAGTCACTCACCTGACCAGGGAACCATGGTGTCTGGGCGGCCGCAGGTCAGCCAAAGAGAGAGAGAGGGGATTGAGAGTCCGGGGGTCGAGCAAGGTACGAGTAGGCTCGACACGTCACCTCTTGGGTTCAGCAAGAAGCGGCTCCCACCCGCGCGCGCCCTGGCGAGGCGGGCGGAGGGTTGGGGCGTTGCTCCTTCTCTTGAACTCGCTTCCTCTTTGCGATCCTCTTTCCGCGCATCCACCGATCGCTGCTTGACGTGCTCCAGGTTCGCAAACTTGCGGAGTGTTCATTCAAAGGAGACGCTCCGCAAACGGTCCCATTCTCCTACTGCTTCTTTGTTACAGAACACCTGTCCTACAAACACTTTTCCTCTTTGAGAGAAGGATGATTAATCTCTGCAGCCACTGTGTCGAAAAAAACAAACGACCAAATCACGTCAATTCATGTTGCTTCTAATTCCTATTCGTATCTGATGCGTCTATTTTCCTTTTCTCTCTCCAAATCTCTTCTTTCCCATCCTCTCCTTCTCTCTTTCTGTGTGTGTGTGTGTGTGTGTGTGTGTGTGTGTGTGTGTGTGTGTGCGTGTATGTGTGTGTGTGTGTGTGTGTGTATGTGTGTGTGTGTGTGCGTGTATGTGTGTGTGTATGTGTGTGTGTGTGCGTGTATGTGTAAGTGTGTACGTGTGTGTGTGTGTGTATGTGTGTGTGTGTGTGTGTGTGTGTGTGTGTGTGCGCGCGCGTGTTTTTGACAAACGCATTAAGGATCTCGCATTTTCTTCAACTTCTGTGTACTTTTTTGTGTTTTCGAAGCATCATGAGTTATTATCCTTTGCCACTTCCTTCACTCCTCGTCAACTACTGCCTTGGGCCGAGACACGTGACCGCTCTGAAGAGCGTACACACGCACATGCATATATGCATGCAAACACTCACATTCACACTTACACACGCACACACACACGCATGTACATATACGTTTGCATACACTCGCGTCCACACACACACACACGCACACACACACTCAAGCACATTACAACTGTGAGAATGTTTAAGACAAATCCAAGAGTATAGTAGTTTTCCAATCACAGTTTGAAATAATCTTTGAAACTTAAAAGGAGAAGATCCTGTGATCTTGTCTCAAATCCGAGAGATATAGGTAGAGAGACAGAGAAACAGAAAGACAGAGACAGATAGAACAAGAGAGACAAAAAGACAGACACAGAGATACTACGAAAGTGTCTTAGTCCGATAGCACCCCTCGTCTAGGAGGATACTGCATCAGCGTCTATAGTCACCATCCTTTGCCCACACTGCCCAAGACTCTCCCGGGCTTGGATTGGCCTTGCCAGTCAACTGCGGACGCAGAATGAAATTGACACAACGCATCAGCCCCGCACGTCCAACGTCCTTCTCTAAAATAGGCATCATCATCATCATCATCATCATCATCATCATCATCATCATCATCATCCTTATCATCATCATATCCTCACCCCTTTCCATAAGATGTGTAGATGGGCTTCGTTTATCATTTAACTTTACCTATTCATTTATTTTATTATTGTAATTTTATTTATTCATTCATCTATCTATTTATTTATAATTATTATTTTTTCATCCGACCTAGACATGGACCAAAAGGTCTCCTGTCGGCATGCTCCTCGTTCGTAATCCTCTGTATCGACGGACAAACAACACAGGAGGATGCCATATGGTAACAGAGACCAACGACAGCTTAAAGTCTGAGCAGCATGACAGGAAGGGCTTCCACCAACCCAACCAAAGTTCTTATGTCATCATCTTTCGATCCGACCTTGGGCCACTGAGCTCGACAACTGCCTCCCGAGAGCCCACCAGAGCAGGTGCCAGTCGATGACACTCTTGACCGCCCGCCAAAGTGCCAACGTCCTGAATAACGAGTCTCGAGGTTTTGACATCCGTGGAGGGTTTCAACCACTTCAGTACGAGTCAAATTCTCGCGCGCGCAGCATCGGTTGCCATACGTACGATGCACCACACTACTCGGATTATAAAATGTAAAGTCACTATTGCATTACTCGTTCTCTTTTACTCTAAGTAATAATAAACATTGAAAATATTACCAAACCCGTTCATAGAGTCCGAGGGTAATTCATGTACAACTACATGTGTACCTACTCGTGCATCATGACGCCTACGTAGGTGTCATTGTACCGAAGTGGAGGACTTTAGTGACACCCCTATGGACCAGAGTCACTTGCCGTTATTTTATATTAGAAAAAAAATCACCTTTAACTTCTATCATCCCTCAGCTCTGCTTCTTTTCTTAGGTCTCTCTTTTACTCGGGGTGATATCATTCCCAAGGATAGAAGCAATGGTGCCGCCGTCTCGACAAAGAGGCTCCTTACAGTGAAAAGTGGATGTTCTCCCAACTGAATAAAATCGTCTGGCATAAACCAGAATAAAGTATCTGAATGAGGCGACACTCCTGACCAATTGCAAAGATTACTGGCATTGACCAATTATCTCCATGTACACACACAAACCCTCACACACGTACACACACACACACACGTCTATTCACCAGGAACCATATCTATCTTACTACCTCACAATCAACCGAATAATCAATCAATCAAAACTTTTGTTGACCCAGGTCGCTTCTGCAGGACACCCACGGCCCTCGACTCACCGTTAACCGACTCTGGGTGCCACTCCAAGGAAGGTTCGATTCCCTGATGCAGTGGCCAAGAGTGTAACCCTCCCCCTCACCCACCACCCCGTCATAAGGTTCTGGACCCAAATCCGGAAGTGGTCCAAGCAGGCTACCTGCCGGCCCACCACGACTCTCTGACTCGAAGACTAGTCAGTGACTATATGTGCAAGATTCGTTCTCGAACGCATGAAGACTCAAAAGAGTCTGTCACTAACAAGAATATAATATCTAAAGTCGACACACTGGGTCTTAGTCATAATCATGTTACAAGTTTTATATGTGTTCGTTAGTCTTCAGGACTCGTTTCATCAGTAATATATGATCCTGTTACCATAAACGCCGACAAAATCAATTAGTCCTCATTACAACTGTCAACGTGAAACACTACAAGGACAAGCTCCAATACGTGATCAATCAACACGATTATTATCACATAAGAAAAAAAGGACGATGCCACTGTCGGGAGTGACTCATGGGGCGCCCACACAGCGTCGTCACCACATTAAATCCTTCTGTTTCGCGGTTGACTCCACAGAATATTATTGTATGTAAACAAGAGGGAGCCCCTGATTCAGGGTCTCGGTCCATTAAGACCTTCTTCAGGCCACAAGGTCGCGCTTCAGGAGAGAGAGAGAGGTTCCTCCTCCTCCTCCTCCTCCTTCTCGTCACCCTTTCTCCTCCTCCCGCTAAAGAAACGCACACTCGAAATTCTTCAGTTCAACTAACACGTGACACATGACGACTCCGGGGAGTATGCGCGGCGCCGCGTCGTATCGCGCCGCGACGCGCCGCCCGCCATCGTAGCCGAGAAGACCATGACCGGCGCGCGGACGCGCCGGGTCGCACGCCTCCGTCCGACAAAGAAAATGTCAGGACTGAGTCAGAGCCGCCGTGTGAACAGTGCCCCATAGGCTGGGCACCATCCTTCGCGTTCTTGCACTATAACCACCGCCCATCGTAGCACTATCACTGCCAACGGACACCGTTTCCACCACCTCCCCCTCCTCCTCCGCACCCTCCTGCACTCGGCAACGCACACCAGCACCACACGCACGCACAGGCACAAACACACGCGCGCGCGCACATACACAAACGACCGTAGCCAGTGCCAGCCAGCCACACACTAAGGCTCTAAGGGGCACTGTGGCACCCACAGCCCGCCCTACTGCACCCCTCCTACCCTGCCCGGCAGCACTAGCACCAGCAGGAGCAGACAGAAGAGACTATAGTGAATAGCTCTTACTTCATTGTGAATTTTCCCCTTTTTATATATATATATATATATATATATATATATATATATATATATATATATATATACATATATATATATATACATATAAATACACACACACAAACACACAATGTGTTTGTATATATATATATATATATATATATATATATATACATATAAAAGGATAACTTACAACGTAAAACGGTTACAAAGTAAAGGGCTTTTTGTCCTTCGACCGAGCTCTTCAACACGGTACATGGTTATCAAATGTTAGTTAGATAACTAATCTGGCGTTAACAAGTTAGTGGAATGTGCTTCTAGACTAATACGACGCCAAACGAGCTGGCATATCTGTTGGTGTTCAAGTGAGGAATTTAGTTATCATCAGGTATGCACAGCCGCAGCCATGATTGCTCGGCTCACGAAAATCTCCGACTTCTGAAGTAATATGTGCTAAATGTTGCATTGCACATTGCTCCTGTTGCTAAACGTATCCAAGTCTAGGGTGGATTACATCTTCCGTTGCTAAACGTAGCCAAGTCTAGAACGGATACGAACACTTCGCATTTTGGTGTTTTACCTTTGGAACATCCGTACACGAGGGTCATCGAACGAGACCAGGTTTCTCGACTTATTTTCCTTCTTTATGTATTGCTGTTCTTCAGCATCTCGGGGACATTTCACCAGCAAAAAGTGAAAGCATTCACGTTGGCAATTCTAGGTTTTCATTTATTTATCTACCTAGTCTAAGTTTATTTTAAGTGGATAAGAGAGCGCCGGTTCTGTTCCTGTCCAAGAGAACCACATATGTGCGTTTATGTTTATTAATCGTCATTACAGATGTTCTAGCACATCTGTTACAGACTTGCAGCGAAATGAGCATGAGAGACCTGAAGCCAACTAAACACGCTTATGACCGGGGTTAAACTTGTCTGGATTAACTAAATCCTTCGGCCAAGACAAAATCTAGAAGAAGCACCAAGGACCACGTATGGGTTGTTCATCAGCACGGTTGGCTTTGGGGCATCTTGAACAAAAAGGGGCTCTTGTTGCGAAATCGCTCGTTTATTAGTTTGTGTGTTGCGACGGACCACCGTCAGGGCCATGGTTTTAAAGCATTGTTGTTTCCCGTATTCCACGCTTACATGTGCACACACAAACATGCATGTGCACACACAAACATGCATGTGCACACACAAACATGTATACACACACACCCACACACATACACACACACACACACACATATGTATATATTTGCAGTTATAGATGTATATATTTGCAGTATTTCACCGAAACACGTGAAAATTAATTTGCAGAAAATCCACTGGTAAAAGAGAAACGTAGTCCAAACGTTTTCGTCTATTTAAGACATCTTCAGGGAACACAGTACGGGAGATACAGTGACATGTATACACTACAAAGATGAAGACATTGTAAGGAACATAGAAAGTTAAATCACACAAACCAGAGAGAATTACATGCACGTGGGGTACTCAAGACAAGGTCTTCTTGAAAATGTTACACAGGCCGGAAGGAACAACATCCGACAATTTTCTTTGAAATGAAATTATCAAGCCTGTACATACCTAAACTTAGATTAGTGTTTTTGGTCAAAAGCGTGTTTTATGTGGCTTGATTCAATGATGTTCCTTTCAGTAAAGGAATTACAAGAAGTTATTGCAAATAAAATAACTTCTCTACATTCAAATTCCCACGCTTCACGATTATATATATATATATATATATATATATATATACATATATATATACATATATATATATATATATATATATACATATACACATATATATGTAGCGTATGTATACTTATAAGTTTACTAAGACAGAGAAGGAGAGAGAGATAGAGAGAGAGAGAGAGAGAGAGAGAAAGAGAGAGAGAGATAGCATGCGTGCGTGCTAAGATGAACAAGCCCGATTGTTTCAGCCTGTGGGTTTACGTGTGCGGAAGGATTTGTGTGTGTGTGTGTGCGTGTGTCTGTGTGTGTGACAGAGAGAGGGAAAGAGAAAGAGAGAGACAGAAAGAGAGATACAGCGAGCGAGAGAGAAAAAAAAAAGAGAGAGAGAGAGAGAGAGAGAGAGAGAGAGAGAGAGAGAGAGAGAGAGAGAGAGAGAGAGAGAGAGAGAGAGAGAGAGAGAGAGAGAGACGTGGGAAGGGGGAATCGAGCAAATGAATGACCCTCCGATACAATGTGGCACTATAGTGTATTCTGTAAACAGGCTGTTGGGGGGGGGGAGGGGGAGTGCAAGGGGCGCGCGGGAGACGGTGTGGGGGACGGGGGGAGGGGGGAAGGTTGTGTTTGGGTTAATCAGCTCTCGTTGAGGTGCTCCTTGGTGTCACAGGACCAACAACACCTGGGCCAGCCGAATGTGTAATTGCCCGTTGACTTGGGCCAAGAGGCTATTGTGCATTGTGTATTATGGAGGGGTCGGGGGGGGGGGTCGCTCGCACACATTCATAGCATACGTCCATTCACACTTGCTCAGCCTCGGGAAGTAATAAATTACATCTGTGTAATATTGGTTAAGCTTAGCATGTCGACAGATCTTTCGACCCACGCAGAGGTCAGATGCCAAAAAATAAAATAAAATAAATTAATAAATAAAATAGATAAATAGAATGAGAAATAAATGATTAAAAATAAATAGAAAATAAAAATAAAAAAATAAAACAAATATATGAATAAATAAGATGAAAATAGGGTAATGTAAATATATATATATTTTTGTTTTGTTTTGCCTATTTACTAATTTTCCCTCCACCATAACGCAATTGTTCTTTCTTGTGCCATATTCATCCCATGGGGTACACTATGGCATCGTGTGCACTACGAACTGGTTGCATTTATCGAACACCATCGACAATACTTTGGCGTCGGGCATCCTACGAGCCTCCTGCTCTTTTCCTGAATGACAGGTGGTGATGGATATGGAGCTGCCTAGTGTAGGCCTTATGGTCTCTTGCCGTCTCCTTCATTCTTATGTTCTATGTTATGAATCCACGGGAAGGTGCCACAACAAACCATGTTTACCAATTACAAGGTTAATATAATTGGTTTTGATCTCCTTCGGTTGAATAAAATCGCCTGGCGGCAGCCAAAATAAAATTGTAAATAGTAGCAATGAAATGCGCTGGGTACGCCATCTTGGTTCTCAAAAGAAAAAAAAAATTATTAAAAAAAAAAATAAAATAAAAATTCACACTACGTGCAAATAAATGAATATTTACGTAAATAACGAACTAGATAAATAAACAAATACATGAAATACGTAAATAAATAAACACATAAAACAAATACGTAAATAAATAAGTAAACGTATAAGTAAGCAAACTGGTAAATAAATGAATAGACATCTGTCGGGTCAGATCCCACGTGTAACAG
>NC_134793.1:28839480-28848485 GCF_046742065.1 Oratosquilla oratoria | reverse complement strand
CATGTGTCACGGGTTCACAGCGGTGCCCCCCTCAGAGTCCCGTCCCCCCCCCTCCCCTTGCCCCTCTCCCTCCCCATCCACTCCCTCCCTCCCTCCCCCTACCACCCACATGCACGCTTCAACTATAACGACATGATCTATTGTCTCACTGCACAAACTACCACGCATAATCTGACACAACAGCCGCTGACCTTCCAATCCTTGTAACTGCGCATGCGCGTACATGCACGCACATACACGCACGCACATGCACACATCAAATATGCTCTCTGCGACCCCCACCTAAAAGTGAAACTGTCTTTTGTTTTTTTTAATAATAATTCTTTCATGAAATTCAACATATGTGCTTTTCTGATAGCAGACACACTTTACATTATGACTGCACGGTGCTTTCGTGAAAATTATTTGCATCTCTCAACACACACAACACCACACACAACCTCACACACCACACCACACACACATACACACACCACACACAGCGCACACACTGTATGTTTACCTAATTCGTATTTAAAATTAAATACATCCACAGAAACAATATACAACTAATTGCATGACGTAAAAACCTTAATATTTACAACTTCTAACAAACGTTCCTCCCTCCTGCTAGGCAAGTCCCCATCTACTTTGTAGTTCCATTGTTAAAGTGAACACAGAAACCTTTCGAGCTCCGAAAAGTAAGATATTATTCAGCGTAATAACACCATACTATCAGGAGCCCGATTTCGATGCCAACGCGCGTCCTGAGGTTAGTTTCCTATACATTCGCGACGTCTTTGCTCTCTTAAGCCCAAGACCCTCTTAAACCTCCAAATTCGATCTTCTTAAAGGTCTGAGATCGTCCCTGTAATAGACTGTTTCCAGACATTATGCCTACCGTCATCCTACGAAGGTGCAATAATGGATTTAAACTGGACAAATTTGAATTTAAGAAGGGACTGGGCAAGAACTGGTTTACCAATAGACTAGTTAACAAATGGAATAGACTTAGTAACCGTGTTGCGAGAGCTGACACTATGGGTTGTTTTGAGTTAAAGGTTAGATAACTTTATGGATGATAGGTGTTAATGGGCTTGGAACTGCTTAATGTAGGCCTTATGGCCTCTTACAGCCTCACCCATTCTTATGTTCTTATGCGAGAACAACCCTGTGCTTGCTACGCGCAACTGGATCCTCATCTTCCCAGGAGAACAATGAACAACCAGGCTTGGGCGCAGAGAACAAAGGGGTTGACTCATGGCGGTGATGCCTCATTACTCAGTTACCCCAGTCAACAGTAGTACCTCTGCCACTCCACCTCAGCGCTCCAACTCGTAGATGTAAGCACACGCAACGCTACGCAAGGCCCCAAAAGGATATTTGGGTGACGAGTCTTTGCGCGCGACCTCCGGAGAGTCGCCATATAATCTGCGGTTCTACATCAACCGATCCATCAGTTAGTCCGGGTCCACGGCACCTAAAGAAAACGGCAAGTGCCAAAGGCCAGCCCATAAAACACTCTATGATATTATGTGTTGCTGTTTGGAAAGAGTGGGTTTAGGCCAATAATAGTATAATAGAAGGCACTGTTTCCCAATCCTGGGGGTCGCCAAGCGTTTTTCCTAGGGTCGCCCAGACATCTTATATGCGAAATTTTTTGTTGCTTCCAAATTCATATTGCGACAATAAAATTCAATGATGTTAACTTTGTCTTTTATAATCTTACACATGTGTTTATTATATTTCGTGTTTTTTTTCTCCCCTTACTTTTAACCAGTCGAACAAACTAGTACATATATATATATATATATATTATATATATTTTATACTATTATATTTATGTTATATATATATATATATTATACATTACTTTTTTTTTTATGTATATAAGTCCCGAACTTTGGGTAATACTGCGACCTTAGACACACAGGTACATACTATCTGTTGAAAGGAAAAGAGGTGCCAACTTACAGCGGCCGATTGTGATGCACAAATGAATATGAAGCATGAACGAACAAGGGATAACAATCACATGGTCTTGGTTCACGTGTTGGACTCGTGATCGCCAGCTATTTCCCTCCCGGAAGAGATCTGAGCTCATATATGACCGATGTATGGATAATGCTGTGACCTAACACGCACCCCCCAACTCCCTGCCCACAAGAGTTGGAGTAACGACTCGCAGTGTAGCGATACTGAAATTATTTCAGCCCTGGGTGGGAGCCGAACCCGGACCGCCGTAGTGATGGCCGGGAGCACTACCGCCGCGCCATCGAGAGAGAGTGTGTGTGTATTCACCTTGGTCTTTGGATCACGTGCTGGACTCGTGATCGACAGCTATTTCTCTCCCGGAAGAGAGCTCAGAGCTCGTATGAGCGATCTATAGGTAATGTTGTGACCTTACACGCACACACACACCCAGCTCACCACCCACAAGAGTTGGAGTAACGACTCGCAGTGCAGCGATACTGAAATTATTTCAGCCCTGGGTGGGAGTCGAACCCGGATCGCCGTAGTGAGGGGCGGGAGCACTACCGCCGCACCATCGATTGTGTGTGTGTGTGTGCGTGTGTGTGTGTGTGTGTGTGTGTGTGTGTGCGTGTGTGTGTGTGTGTACTCCCTTTGTACATGTCTGTGGTAGGTAGAATATAGACGACCTATTGGTAAAGGGAACCAGAGAAGGATAGGAATGAATGTTAGTGGTAGTGGTGGCAGCGGTTGTGGTAGTAACTGAGGTGGTGGTAGTGGTGGTAGCGGATGTGGTGATGGAAGGAAATACAGATAAAGGAGCAGACGTATTTAGGGAGAAGCAAGGTCAAATTTTAAGTACATCTTCCACAATTTTTGGTGTTATGAAAATATTTTTTTCTAATAAAAAATATATATGTTCTGGCGCTGTAGAGCCTTTGTGTGACATGGAACGCGGGGACCGAAAGGCTGAGAGAGGGTGAGGAGGCAAGGAGGCACAGACACAAAGACGAATTCAAGACCTTAAACTGGAAATAAAATAATAAAATAAAACAAAAAGGAAACAAAAGACAAAAGAAAATTAATTAATAAATAAAACAAAATAAAATAAAACAAAACAAAAGAATAAAGAAAATAAAACGAAATTAAATAAAAATTAAATCAAACCAAATCAATTAAGATAATAAAAAAGGGGCAAGTGGCGAGATAGTTACGAAGAATGGCGGAGGGTTAGGCACACGGGTCAATTCTTAAGGGCGTGAGGGAAAGGCGTGAGGGCGGGGCGTGAGAGTGGGGAGTGAAGGAGGGGCGTGAGGGTAGGGAGTGAGGGAGGGGCGTGAGGGAAGGGCGTGAGGGTGGGGCGTGAGAGCGGGGCATGAGGGAAGGGTGTGAGGGCGGGGCGTGAGGGAAGGGCGTTAGGGAGGGGCGTGAGAGCGGGGCATGAGGGAAGGGTGTGAGGGCGGGGCGTGAGGGCGGGGCGTGAGGGAAGGGCGTTAGGGAGGGGCGTGAGAGCGGGGCATGAGGGAAGGGCGTGAGGGAGGGGCGTGAGGGAAGGGCGTGTGGGCGGGGCGTGAGGGAAGGGCGTGTGGGCGGGGCGTGAGGGCGGGGCGTGAGGGCGGGGCGTGAGGACGGGGCCAGCAGGTACCAGAGACCGAATTTATAAAAGATCCTAACCCCTAAATCTAGACATAAATCTTCCAAATGGCGGAGATTTCACACCTAAATCAGATGTCCATATTGTCGTGGTTATGCCTAGACATAAGCATTTAGGTCCCCGACATAATAGGGGTTTAGGTCAAATCTCCGCCATTAGGGTTAGGATCTTTCGTAAATTCGGCCCCAGGGCACAATTGGCCCCTATTGCGGCAACGGACACGAGTCTGTCTTGCGAGACGAGCCTCCTCAAGGCAGAGTCGGACTCGAATTCTCAAGACCTAAACGGTCTATCCTCCTGCTCCTGCTCCTCCTCCTCAATCATCATCTTCTCCTCCTCCTCCTTAATCTCCTCCCTCTGTATCATCTCCTCTCCTCCTCGAGGGAATGTCCTTGTTCTTTCTCATTTTCCTTCCCCTCCTCGTCCTCAGGAAAATAGTCTTCGGCCAAGATTTCTCGCATGATACTGTACCAACTCATACAACAGCGTCTACGGAGCGTAAATGAAAAAGAAGAAGAAGAAGGAGGAGAAGAAGAAGAAGAAGGAGAAGGAGAAGGGAGAAGGAGAAGGAGAAGAAGAAGAAGAAGAAGAAGAAGAAGAAGAAGAAGAAGAAGAAGAGGAAGAAGAAAAAATGAGAAGAAAAAATGAGAAGAAAAAGAAGAAGAAGAAGGAGGAGAAGAAGAAGAAGAAGAATGCGAAGAAGAAGAATGCAAAGAAGAAGAATGCGAAGAAGAAGAAGAATGCGAAGAAGAAGAAGAATGCGAAGAAGAAGAATGCGAAGAAGAAGAAGAAGAAGAATGCGAAGAAGAAGAGGAACGCGAAGAAGAAGAAGAAGAATGCGAAGAAGAAGAAGAATGCGAAGAAGAAGAAGAAGAAGAAGAAGAAGAAGAAGAAGAAGAAGAAGAAGAAGAAGAAGAAGAAGAAGAAGAAGAAGAAGAAGAAGAAGAAGAAGAAGAAGAAGAAGAAGAAGGCGATGAGGAATACAAAGAAGAAGAATGCGAAGAAGAAAAAGAAGAAGAAGAAGAAGAAGAAGAAGAAGAAGAAGAAGAAGAAGAAAATCTTGTGCTGCCCATCTCCCACGCTTAAACTGTGTTTACATAATCAACCCCAAGCCCTCTCTTTCGAGCCCAAGTATTTCCTGTCATGATATCACCGCTTTAACTGCGATTCTGAGTCTCACACCTGAAATGTCCTCGCCCTCCCAACTATCAATGACTGGAACCAACTCCACTCCACCCAACTGGTTCCCAGCGTTCTACCCTGTCTACCTCGGTTCCCAGCGTTCTACCCCGTCTACCTCGGTTCCCAGCGTTCAACCATGTCTACCTCAGTTCCCAGCGTTCTACCATGTCTACCTCAGTTTCTAGTGTTTTACTCTGTCTACCTCGGTTTCCAGCGTTCTACCCTGTTTACCTGTTTCCAGCGTTTTACCCTGTCTACCTCGGTTTCCAGGTTCTACCCTGTCTACCTCGGTTCCCAGCGTTCTACCCTGTCTACCTCGGTTCCCAGCGTTCTACCCTGTCTACCTCGGTTCCCAGCGTTCTACCCTGTCTACCTCGGTTCCCAGCGTTCTACCCTGTCTACCTCGATCCTGACTTGTCACAACAAGTGAGGGTACTTGGAAAACACGCGCACGCACACAGAACCCTTCCTTGCGAAACTGGAAGTCCTGCAAGGAAGGACCCGAGGCGAGGACCCCAAGGATTCCTTCGTCGATTTGCGCGCCGCTCTCGCATTGTCCCTCCTCCTCCTTAGTGACGGCAGGAGTGCCGCCCACTAAGTCCCTAATTGGTGAGACTGCGGTCAGACACCACTCATCCTTCTTTCAGCAAAGTGCCACTCTTCATTGCGTTTGTTTTGGCTGTATCGGGGTGGCCAATGAAACCGTGTATAAAAATGGAATTTTTTGTATTTGATATAAGCTCAACAATAATGAACGTGTTGTCACTTTCTAAGCTAGATCACTACTGGTACTTAGCGACGCGACTACGCCCGACTTGGCGGGTAAAATACACGCTCCAACTGAGCACTTGGTTCTTACAATAATATATAAAATATATAATATTAAACATATACGTTTAAATGAACACTTGGTTCTCACAATAGTATATTAGATATATAATAATAAATAAACAATATTACAATTACGTATGTATAACACACATTACATGGCTGGAGTCGGCCGAGCGCCGATTCTGTTGTTTCCAGGCCCAGATGCGAAAGGAAGAGGGATTTTGCGCCAAGCAATGTAATCTAATTCACGATTCGCATAGAAAGTCTCAGTCAGACGGAGACCACGTGAAGGACCTTGAAGAGTCTACAGGCGTTTGGTGAGCGAATGGCATCGCCAATTTTATCAAGTAACTTGTCTGTAAGGGGTCTCGACCCTTTCAGATCATGTTCAGGCAGAGGTGCTGGTCCGAGGCTGAATCAAACCGTCAGACGTCCCAAAAGAAGCCTGATAAGTACACGTATCGGAGGAGACCAAAGTCTGTGTCCGACAAGGCACAATTTCCATATATACGGAGAATTTGTTTGAGGACAAATTTACCTTATTTTTCTTTCAGGAGGACCGTTCGCATGAAGGAATAACGAGGTCTTGTTAAAGGGCACAAAGAGTGAGTGAGTGAGAGAGAGAGAGAGAGAGAGAGAGAGAGAGAGAGAGAGAGAGAGAGAGAGAGAGAGAGAGAGAGAGAGAGAGAGTGTGTGTGTATTCACTTGGTCTTTGGATCACGTGTTGGACTCGTGATCGACAGCTATTTCCCTTGCACACACACACACACGTGCGTGAGAGAGATAGTTAGATAGAGAGAGAGAGAGAGAGAGAGAGAGAGAGAGGATCTTCGAAGTCTTTGCACTCTGAGTGCCAGAAGTTCCTGACGACGCCCGCGAGAGGCCCCCTCAGACCGTATGGTGCCCTGGAGGACGACCGAGAAGGACGCGCCGCGAGGAAGAAAGAGTTCGGGAGGACGCACGCACGCACGCACGCACGCACGCGCTCATCAGACTCTTCTATTCACTTCCGTCGCCTGAATAAAAATGCGAAGCGCCTCGTGGTGTATTTTCTTTTTTATTCTTATTATTTAGAAGCAGAGTTCTGTGGATGGGTAGGCTAGTTCAATGCTTCAGGCATGACTTGATTACTAGTGCAAGACTAACTAGATTTACGAGCACATAAGGATGAGAGGCACATTTAGTATCATTAGGTTTCACTGCGTTTTACTTCAATATTCTTGCTGCTGCCAGGCGATTTTATTCACTTAAGGGAATTCTCTTCCACAGCGAAATATATATATATAAATATATAAATATATATTATATATATATATATATATATATATACATACACACACACATATATATATATGCATATATGTATACATGTATATATATGTATATATATTATATATGTATACATATATATATATATGTATACATATATATATATATATATATATGTATACATATATATATAAATATATATATGTATACATATATATATGTATATATATATATACATATATATATGTACATATATATATATATATATATATATATGTATATATGCTGCACCTACCTTTATTAATCATTTCGCTGTGTTTACGACTTTAGTCTTTTTCTAGCTACCTTTAGGGGCGATTTTGCTCAGCAGAGAAACGACCTTAGGGGTTTATTTTGAGCAGTATCTATCTGTGTCCACATATTGGTGTATTGACTACACATTAGTTTATGCAGTCGGTATTTTAGACGACTCTGTGATATCCCAACGGGAGAAGACATTATCCGTCCTTTTATGACTGAAGACTCCTCTCCGTTCGAAGAGAGAGAGAGAGAGAGAGAGAGAGAGAGAGAGAGAGAGAGAGAGAGAGAGAGAGAGAGAGAGAGAGAGAGACAGAGAGAGCTCATCACTGTGAACTTGTCCCTCTGTTCTTCCGCCTTCCTTAAATATCTCCTATACCACTTCTATCTCTCCTATACTACTTCTATTACTCCATCTCTTTGTGTGATATCATCTCCAAGGACAGAGGAGCTAGTTATTGCGCTACTGCTTAAAAAAAAAAAAAAAAAAGAGGAATCAAATTGCCTGGCGACCAACGTTCCCTGTAAGCTGTGCGCATGCGCACCTATGTTTTACAACTAGCGTATATAAAGAAAAAATGTTCGTACACAAGATTTTCAAATGATATTAGAATCCATTCAATAAAGTTCCATCCAAACATCAACATATAAAGTCCCTAAAGATATGGTAACTTGCCGACCGTCAAACCAATAATTGGTTTGTTCTTTTTTTTCTTCTTCCAACTCGTGTAGCGCTTCCATTGCAAACGAAACGACTTTGCCGCCGCCATAGGTGCGCGCGCGCATACCTTCCAGGGAAGGCAAAGTTTGCGCAAAGCTAATTTCCGCGCGTACTCACAGCAGAAAGTTAGAGGGAACATTACTTGCGACGCCAAGGATGGAAAAGAAGAAAGGGTCCCCACACCCCCCGCTCGGCACGTAACGTTTCAAAGGTATTACAGTAAAAATATTTTTATAATAAATAAATGATGATGAATATTTGAATAAACAAAACTCGTGACCATGAGAAGTATCATGAAGAATGTCGTCCACCAAAGCCCCACTCTGTCCAATGAAACCGGACAGTGGACACACGGCAACGACGTAAGTGGGAACAAAGACAAAAACAGTGAGACACGACTCCACCCCACCACCGACTGTCAGGTCATGTCACCAAGACCTTCACCACACACACAAACACACTTATGTACGTGTATATATACATATATATATATATATATATATATATATATACATGAGAGCGGGTGTAGGAAGAACAAGTGAAGATGGGTTGGAACTCCTTTATAGCTTAAATGTTTCGACAGAATGTGTCTTCTTCAGTAAGCTGTCTACAAACAGCTTGAACTTTATAATTATACACTCTCATCTGTCAAATCCATTCAAAATATATATATATATATATATATATATATATATATATAATATATATATATATATATATATGTATTAATTGTGTATATGGGCAGGAGATTTTCTCTTCTTCATACTTCATTAAAAGTGATGACTAATTGTGCGCTTATTATTTTTTTAAAGGTATTTTTCATATTCCTTATCATGGTCTTATTCTCCTTTGAAAGGAGGTTTATGACTTCAATATAGTACAAAGACAACAAGCCACCTTCTACTTACGAACAACTCCCACCAAGAGAGCAAAAAACTTCAGAAGTCACAAGTCATCTACTGTATAGGTTCAAATGTACCCGAGGGAACTGCGAAGCCTTTCCCTCCACCGATATGGGCATGACAATGAGGTTATTGCGTCGTCTTTCGTATCACCTTATATCAGGAGCCCCCGCCCCCCCACCAAAAAAAAAAAAAGTCT
>NC_134793.1:28831980-28834480 GCF_046742065.1 Oratosquilla oratoria | reverse complement strand
ACCATGGTCTTGGATCACGTGTTGGACTCGTGATCGACAGTCATTACCTCCCGCAAGAAAGATCAGAGGTCATATATGACTCATCTTACACGCACATACACACCTCCAACTCCCCGTCCACGAGAGTTGAAGTAACAACTGTCATCGCAGCGATACTAAAATTATTTCAGCCCTGGGCGGGATTCGAACTCGGGCCGCTGTAGCAGCAGTTGCGAACTCTACCACTGCGCCGACAAGTGTGTGTGTGTGTGTGTGTGTGTGTGTGTGTGTGTGTGTATGTGTGTGTGTGAACTATGATGCTTTGATTTGGGAGGGTAACAACTGCCGATCATGAGCCGAACACGTGATTTAAGACCAAGACTGTTCACAGCGGACATTCAAAACTAACCCATGATCAGCACGCATTTCTTTTTCTTGATAAGCATTAAACATCTTTCCATTATAAGGAATTCTTTATAATGAAAAGTCATTACTGTCAACCAAATTGCGTTAATTGTGCATCAAAATACATCTGCGTAGTTCTTATGTATTACAGATCAAAGTTCACCACAAAACATATTCTTCTACCTCGAACTTCGCATATTTGATCTCGATCCTTCTCGATAGCACGACACACAGCATATGCTGTCACTAACAAAAACCCTTTTGTTTTAGTTAAACGCATGAATATTTTCATTTACGAAAGAGGAATTACCCCCCCCCCCGGCCTCAATCCCTTTGTTTTAGATAAACACACTTATATCTCTATTTGTGAAACTATTGTTCCCCCTCACTACTACGGCCTCAACTTACATCTCTCTTAAACATCGTGCGGGCTACTGACTGCGCAAGTTTCATGTAGTCAACTTTTTAGGGACTTTGGTGACATCCCTACGACCCAGAGTCACGTAGAATTCGTATATTTCTGGCGAAAAATTCCATTCTGTCACTCTTAGGAGCGATTTTATCCCTAAGGATTGAAACACGAATTATTAACACTTTTATCTCCTCAGGGTTCCCCTGAAGCTCTCCCCTTCTTTGATTGAGCCAAATCAGTCAATTCACACCCCCGGAGCACCTAAATGAGCAATATTGGCCTCTTGAGCATCTCTCTTGCCTGAGTGCCTCTTCACTTCCCTACACCCCACCCCCCTAGTCCTCTTCCTCCTCTTCATTGTCTTCCTCCTCCCCTCCCCTTCCACCATCGTTCTTCTTCTTCTCCACCCCTCACCATTATCACAACGTCTATCACTCCCATCGTTATATTCGTATCTTCATCACTACGCTCATTATTAGTCATCATGTGAATCATAAAGCACCTCATGGTGATTAACGCCTTCAGTCATCGGTCGAGTGTGTGTGTGTGTGTGTGTGTGTGTGTGTGTGTGTGTGTGTGTGTGTGTGTGTGTGTGTGTGTGTTTTACCTAGTTGTATTATACGGGAAGGAAACTATGCTCGTAGTGACCCGTCTTTGTATCTTTCAGCATCAAGTTTGTTCTTAAATTCTTGTATAGTTTTTGCACACACTGTTGCCTCATCCAATTGTTCATATCTCTTCTATAACTATCCTTTTTGAGTTTCTTTTCATGTCCTCTTGTTTTTCTTGTGTGTGTGTGTGTGTGTGTGTGTGTGTGTGTGTGTGTGTGTGTGTGTGTGTGTGTGTGTGTGTGTGTGCACGTGCGTGTCCACGTCCACAACTTTTAAACCCGGTCGGCAAAAACTCGCGAGCAAAAAAAGCCAAGGCTCCATCTCTTCGTGACGGTGTCAGTACAGCAAGTGCCTTGTGTCTCTCGTACAAATATTCACTGGTGATGAATAAAACCAGGAGCCGGAATAAAAGAACAATGTACCCTTCGATAGGGAAAGGTGCGAATAACCTAGGTCAGTGGCCCTTAACCCGGGGTCACCTGTACCCCCAAAGGGGTACGAACCTGAGGGTACGAGACATGATAGCTCCAGTGCAATGGCACTGTATAATTACAATGAGAAAGCAAAGCAAAGTTTGTATCTACTAATCCGTTTCATATGTTTACATTGTATTTGTATTGGATGAGGGGGGACGAGAACATTTTCTGAGATATCAAGGGGTACTGGAAAAGGTTAAGTACCAGTGACCTCAGGTCGCTATGGTTCTTTCGCGACCCAAGGGTCAGGCAAGGTGGACGCGTGTGCGCGCGCGCGCCTTCCATAGACTCTGAGAATGGAGAGATCAATGCAAGGAATAACGCCGAAGGACGGGAGGCGGGAAAGTTGGGCGACAGAGCAAATTGAAGTGAAAGATACTGCGGAGGCGATAAAAGAGAGGAAATAGAACTGGACAGGGAAGTTGGCCAGAAGGAGTGATGGGTGACGGAGCAAGAGTGTTGCTGGCTGGACGCCGCGAGAGGAAAAAAAGAGTGGTACGAGGGGACCAGGCAGGAGAGACGAGACAGAGAAGTTTGCAAGAGTGACGCGGCAGAGGTTGGATAAGTCGTGCAACTCACGAAGAATCCTTCACTCAGCAGTTGACTCGAAATTTCTG
>NC_134793.1:28824480-28829480 GCF_046742065.1 Oratosquilla oratoria | reverse complement strand
GATAGATAAATAGATACATCGATAGATAGGTATATCACAACACACACTGAATAGTCCCCAGTACATAGATTTTCATCTTATCAACCGCATTAACTTTCTCCATTTCAATTCCTTGCACAGGTTTTGTGTCGCCGACCAGTCGCTCGGTTTTCGGTCGCAGGTGGTCGGAAACGGGTCGCGGGGTTGGTGTGACCGGGGCTTGATGCGGAGAAGCGGACTTTGGGTACTCACCGCAGACATCGGGCGGATTCGGGCGTGGATTGAGAGCTGGGCCTGGCGGGCCGAGGGCGGTGGGTGATCGGGCGTGGGCGGCTGCTGGTAGTGGGTGGGGCTGAGTGGGAGGTTCTTCAGCTGTATCCGAAGGAGGGAATGGAAGAAAAAAGAATAATTTAGAAAGTAGGGGAACGGGTCGAGGGAATCTGGAAAAAGTGTTTTGTGTCACAGTTGCTTAGGTCAATGTACAGGAAGACAACAGGAAGTCTGGGGGACTTGAACACCATGTTCAAACGATGGTTCAAAACACACTCCACAAGGCAAAAATAATGAAATAAATTAATAAATAAATAAGACAACGAGAGCAATCCCTGAGAGTCGCGAGACAGAGGCATACACACGTAAAAAAAAAAAAAAAAAAAAAAAATCCCAAAATGGCATGGGACTGCCTAACCCGACCATTGGCACATTGTCATCTCTCCTTCCATCCAAAACCAAATGATTTCATTCGCCTGGGGTTACCCACCCACCCTCTGACTGAAAAGGACGGGAATCCTGATTGCCCCATCGATTATTCCAGTGGTTCCCAATCTGGGGGGTAAATTACACCCCTGGGGGGGTAAATTACACCCCTGGGGGATACATTACACCCCTGGGGGGATAAATTACACCCCTGGGGGGAAATTACACCCCTGGGGGATAAATTACACCCCTGGGGGATAAATTACACCCCTGGGGGGGTAAATTACACCCCTGGGGGGGTCATTTACCAAATTTCGGGGGGTAATGGAGGGGTGACAGAAAAAAAAATTAAGAATTCTGAAAATCAAGAAACAAAGAATTCCTCAACTAGCTTCTTCAATCAGGCAACTCCATCCACCCCACTGATGTTCTTGACATCTTTGGCAATAGTCATTAGAGATGCACAATGCTCAAATACGATAAATAAATCAAAATATCACTACTGCTTTAATTTGGCCACGTATATCAATGATGACAGCCTTTTAAGAAAGGGGTAACATGTTTAATGTAGCAAAGTAAACTGGGTAACGAGCTCAAAAACTTTGGGAACCACTGGATTATACCCTCACATGACTTTTTCTTGCGGCCCAAAGCAAAGCATTTGTTTGGATGGGAGGGGTGCCTCCGTCGTCGCAACGATGGGGTTCGAAGTAAGAGCCGGGGGGACACCACTAAACTGCCTAGGGACAAGCGTCTCCTTGTGGATTGTGGGTGAATGGTGCAAGACAGTGGGGCACAAAATGTGACAGAGAGAGCGAGAAAGAGAGACGAAACAGAGAGAGGGAGAAAGAGAGAGAGAGAGGAAAGAGAGAGAGAGAGAGAGAGAGAGAGAGAGAGAGAGAGAGAGAGAGAGAGAGAGAGAGAGAGAGGCATACATATAGACAGACAGACAGATAGAATAAGTGAACGAGACACTAAGTAGGAAAGAGAAAGAGAGAGGTTTACATACAGACAATGTGAAAGAGATAGGGAGAAAGAGAGAGAAGGAGAGGCATACATACAGACAGTTGGAAAAAATAAAAGGGACGATGAGCAGGAAAGAGAAAGAGAGAGGCCCAGATATGGACAAAGTGAAAGAGAGAATTAGCAAAAGAAATGGGGGAAGGCATAACAGATATAAAACGAGACAAAAGTACACATATCTGCTTATGATAACGGGACTATGCAGATAGCGAGTAATAAAAAATTAGCAGCTCATGATTTACAGCAAATGTTTGCAACAGCACAAATTATGCAAAAATGCCCTGGGGGGTGGAGGAGGGGGGTTGTTGGAGGGACTAGACTAACCGTCCCACACATACACACCCTGAGGGTGGAAGGCACTTCTTGGCAGAGCTGGGCGCGTTTCTAGGTGCGTTCCGCTTCAGTTTGGCCGCGGTTAGAGCTCCCAAACTATGAAAGCAGAGACAGGTTCATACCGAAATAAAAGTCCGGTAGGCCACGTACTATACGAAGGAAGACTTTCATAGGCCACATCCAAAAGGTAGGTCCATATACTATACAGGCACCTATATTGCTTTAATTGTTTGGGGTCGTTAATCGTGGTGAATGTAAAGCGGAACGCACCTAGGAACGCGCCCAGCTCTGCGTATTGGCAATCACATCCACTGTCATAACAGGTGGAGTGTCACCAATCTATGGCATAATAAATCTATCTAAACACATGTTCACTGTAGCTCATCATGAGGAATGCAAAGTAATCAAAATAAGACTCAAAATGTTGTAGGAACCCTAAAAAAATAATAATAATAATAAATAAATACATTGTCCTTCATAAAACTGTGAGGGCTAATCCAACTAAATCCGTGGTTCTTTGTTTTTCATGAAAAAATAAAAATCCAACCTGGTCATTTATGGCACTAAAGACGTATTCACATAACAATGATCAAAAACCACCAAAGCAACATACATTACAAATACATAAATATATACAATACATACAATGTTTGTGTGTGTTTGTGTGTACGCGTGCGTGTGTATGCATGCATTTGTGTGCGTATGTGTATAAAACAATATCAACAAAGGAATAAAATCTATTTACAGTGATAAAAAACAAACAATTTATCCACACGGAAAGCTAAAGCAAGGCAGCCAGGCTGGTATGCATTCGGGGCAAGGCATGGCATACGGGAGTGGGAGCCGTAGGGGTGTAGGTGAAGCTCACCTCTCCACCTAACACTCACCTAACTGAAGGTTTCGACCAACACCTCACGACGGATTCGCTCGACAACGAAAATCCTCCCCACAGGCAGAATATACAAAATATCCTAACCCCTAAGTCTAGACATAAATCTTCAAAATGGCGGAGATTTTACACCTAAATCACTATGTCGGCGACCTAAATGCTTATGTCTAGACATATCTTCGAAATAGCGCAAAAGTCTAGACATAAGAATTTAGGTCGCCGACTATAGGGATTTAGGTAAAATCTCCTCCATTTTGAAGACTTATGGGGTTAGGGTCCTATATAAATTCGGCCCCAGGATCCAACCCCCATTACTTCACCCCATTACCCCCATCTACGACCCGACATCCTCCCATCCCCACCTCCATCGGGTCACTTTATGATTTAGTTCTGGCTGACGCCAGATGATATCATTCAGCTGTGAGGACATCCTACCCGTGATAAGAGCTTCATATAATTCCCCTGTGGGACCTAACGGAACTCGTAGCAACAACCTAACTACACCTTGTCAAGGAGCACATTCACCCAACATTAACTCTTTCACACACATACTTGAGAGGTAGAACAATGTAGTAACACATATGTAAACTGTACGATACTTATGTATTCGTTGAGAGTGGGTTTTAGTATGTTTATGTGTATATTTATATATATGTATATATATATATATATATATATTTATATATATATATATATATGTACATATATATATATATATATATATATACATATGTTGAAGGGAAGAAGCGTAAACACGAGACTCAGAGTGGGAGGTTTAATGCCCGACGTTTCAGTCCTAGTCCTAGGACCGTCTTCAATGGTGTGATGATATACAGTGGTCAAAAGAGCTTGCTATATTGACCGTGGTCGGAATTGGGAGAGTTATTCCGTACAGCAGAAGCTGTCCGGGAATACCTCTCCCAATTCCAACCACGGCCAGTATATCAAGCTCTTTGACCACTGTATATCTTCACACCCCTGAAGACGGTCCTAGAACTAGGACCGAAACGTCGGGCATTAAATCTCCCACTCTGAGTCTGGTGTTTACGCTTCACCCCTTCAACATGGATCCCAGACTCCAGATCTTCGCATATATACTGTATATATATATATATATATATATATATATATATACACACACTGTACTAGATATTCATACGTGCACCTGTAAGGGTATATTTGTGTGTGTGCTTGCGCGCGCTTGTGAGCTTGCGCGTGTGTGCTTGCGCGCGCGTGTGTGTGCGCGCCCGCATGAGCATATCTTAGCCAAAGTAATACAGGCGAGAGGTGGGGGGGGGATCCCTCTCGGGAGAGCAAGGCGTCTCGTGGCGCAGTCCAAAGCTGGCCAGGACGACTGGAGTCAGTTTCACGTCACTCACTGTGCCTCGCTGCGCAGCCTCCGCCGCACGCATTCTGACGGGTGCCAGGTAATGTTCCGTCTAAGTTTTTGCTGTGAGTGTGCGCAGAATTAACTTGTGCACAAACTTTGCCTTCACTGGAAAGTGTGGGCGCGCGCACCCATGGCGGCGGCAAAGTCATTTCGTTTGCAATGGAAGCACTACAGGAGTTAGAAGAAAAAAAGAACAAAGCAATGATTGGTTTGACTCTTAGAGAAATTTAAGAGTTGATGTTTGGGCGGACCTTCTTTACTGAATGGATTCTAATATCATTTGAAAACCTTGTGCGCGCACATTTTTCCTATATGTGCGCTAGTTGTATGTCACATGTGTGTGTACGCGCGCGCATGCCCACAGCTCAGAGAGAACGTAGGTCGCCAGGGATGGATGGCCTCTCCTCCACGCTTTGTGAAGGCCCACGGACGTTTTTTTTTAAGGGCGTGTGGGTGGGTGTGTTTTGACTCGGCCACGCCCATACAAGGGGAAATAGTTCTTTTGGAAATTGCATGTATGTTTTTATGTATGGATGTTCGTCTGTATTGTATGTATGTAATTGCTCACACAACTCCCGACGGCCGTCTGTATTTGCACCTCAGCTCCTAAAGCCCAATTCCTTGGACGAAGTTCAGGTTTTCTTGAAGACGTAAACCCTCAACCAATTCGCCGCACACGTATTCACAAGC
>NC_134793.1:28816980-28819480 GCF_046742065.1 Oratosquilla oratoria | reverse complement strand
CTCGATCTTTGTATTACTTTGTCACCTTATACACACACATACACATACACCCGATACGGGGCTGAATTTTTCAGCCCTGGGAGGGACTCGAACTAGAATGAGGGGTCGAGTACTGTACCACCACACCACCGAGTCGTGTGAATGATTCACCATGGTATTGGATCACGTGTTGGGGTCGTGATCGACAGCTATTTCCTTCCCCAAATAGGCCGATCTATAAGAAATACTGTGACCTTACACGCACATACACCCCTAACTCCCTGCCCACGAGAGTTGGAGTAACGACTCGCATAGCAGCGATACTGAAATAATTTCAGCCCTGGGCGGGATTCGAACCCGGACCACCGTAATGGCGGTTGGAAACGCTGCCACTGCGCCGTCGAGTCGTGCGTGTGTTGCGCGTGTGTTTATATGTGCGTGTGTGTTTACATATTAATCTAATTACATTTATTTAATTTAGTACACATGCAGGCTGTTATGCTCGTGGGTCTCTTGTTTGAGCTTCGACAAGTTACATCTAAGTTCATATTCGCTGATGTTATCTGTCTGTACTTCTTCTTCTTGCATGTTATTTCACGACCCCACGCATCCGTGTGAAAAAAAAAAGTTTCTTAATATCCTTCAAACACATTAAGTCTTTTTGGATTTTTTCTTGTTTTCTACTTTTTTATTTTTGATCCCACAACAAGAGGTCTTTTTTGTCGATTATGTCCACTTTTTTTCATAGTTCTGAACACTTCTTTCATCTCGGCCATCTCGCCTGTCTCTTTCTTTCTTTTCTTCCTCTGATGTTGGCAGATCCAGTTTCAACATTCTTTCTTCGACTATTTTTTCAGATAGACTAGGAATCATTTTAGTTGTTGCTCTGTGATGTTTCTCTCTCTCTCTCTCACACACATACATACATACAGACACGCACATACTTCCCCTCTTTCTCTCTCTCTCAAACACACACACACACACACACACTCTTTCCACCCGCTCTCTCTTATCTCTCAATCTCTCACGCACCCTCTCTCTCTCTCTCTCTCATGCACACACATACTTTCTCCTTCTCTCTCTCTCTCACACACACACACTTTCCCCCATCTTCTCTCTATCTTTCTCACGCACTCTCTCTCTCTCTCTCATACACACACACATTTCCCTCTCCTTTTCTCACAGACACATCCTTCCCTACACACTCTCTCTCTCTCTCTCTCACGCACGCATTCACACTCTCCCTCTCTCTCTTTCATGCGCGCGCACGCACACACATACTTTCCTTCTCCCACCCCACTCTCCCTCACACATGTACACACCCTTCCCCCACCTTCTCCTCTCTCTCTCTCTCTCTCTCTCACACACACACACACACACACATACTTTCCTTTCACCCCCTCTCTCCACACGTACATACATACATCCCCCTCTCTTGCTCCCGCTCTCCTGTCTCTCTCTTTTGCTCTCACATGCACAAACTTCCTCCGTCTCTCCCTCTTTGTCTCTCATACACACATGCCCCCTCTTTTTTCTATCTCACACGCACACACACACTCACACACACACACACACACACACACACACACACTACCCCTCTCTTTCTCTCACGCATGCACACGCAAAAAAAAAAAAAAAAAATCGACTGTCTCCCGAGAGGACTCCCAAGATTGTCAAGATGCACCACCACGACCTAACTACAGCACGAGAGGGACCCCACCTAAACCCCGGGAAGGAGACGGCAAGAGCTACGCACCTTGTTGTCGTGAGCGTTGTGCTGGACGCTCGGGATCGCCACCGCATCGTAGTCCGAGTCTGAGGAGTCGCTGTGGCGGCCGCTTCGGGGCCCAGGAAGACTTCCGACCCCAACGCCGGAACACTCGCTCCTCCTTGTGCTGCTGCTGGCACCGCTGCTGCTGCTCAGCCCCCGGTGGAACTCGACGTTCTCGTAGTCAGACTGCAGGCATCGAGGGCGACGGGTACAGCGGGTAGAGTGTGTGGGAGGATGGGTGGTGTTGGGTGGAACGTGGGGGGTCAGGGTGGTTGTGGTTAGGTTTGGGGATGTGGTGGAGGAAGGGGGAAGAGTACGAGGGTGGAAAGCAGTGGGGGGAGGGGGGAAGGGAATGGAAGGGACGGGAGGGAAAAGGAGTGGAGGAGGAGGGAACAGAAGGAGAGGAGAAGGGAAAGGGGAGAAGAAGGGGAAGGGAAGGGAAGGGTCAGTAGGTAGGTGAAATACGTCAAAAATGAGGGAAAGGGAGGGAGAAGGGTAGTGGGGTTGAGAAAGTTAAAAAGATGAGGGGAAGGGAAGGTGAGAGGAGGAGGAGGAAGAGGAGGAGGAGGAGGAAACGAGGAGGAGGAGGAAGCCACAGTTTGATTGACGGGGTGATAAATCCATCAATCGTTAAATCCGGAGCGGAGGAATGACATCAGAGTGTCAACGAAAGCACCGTCAACACCATGGCAACAGAGAAGATTCAGTTACGAATGATGGTACGTGTGTGTGTGTGTGTGTGTGTGTGTG
>NC_134793.1:28731980-28814480 GCF_046742065.1 Oratosquilla oratoria | reverse complement strand
AGATAACAAATGAAAAAAACCCTGCGGTAAACATTGTAAAGCCTTTACTTAATACAAATCATGATAAAAAAAAACAGTGACAGGTCATCCTAGCCCCTTGTATACCTGGTCGAGCTCACGGTGGTTATTCTTAAAAAAAAAAAAAAAAAAAAAAAAAAAAAAAAAAAAAAAAAAAAAATCCCATTCCAAGGATTTATATAAGGAAAGATTTTTTTTCTTAAAAATACCACCGTAAAATTCTCAGATTCTTACGGTGGTATTCTTAAAAAATCTTCTCCCAAGGATTTATATAAGATTTGTATAAGGAAATGTTTATATAAGGAAAGAATTTTTTTAAGAGTATATTCTTAAAAAAATCTTTACCCTTCCAAGGATTTATATAAGATTCATATAATGAAATATTTATATAAAGAGAGAATTTTTTTTAATACCACCGTAAGATCCTTAAGATTCTAAGTTTCTTAGATTATTACAGTGGTATTCTTAAAAAAAATATTTTCCTTCCAAGGATTTATATAAGGAAAGAATTTTGTTTTAAGAATACCATCGTAAGATTCTTGCGGTGGTATTCTTACAAAAAAAAAAAAAAAAAAAAAAATCTTTCTCTTCCAAGGATTTATATAAGATATATATAAGGAAAGATTTATATAAGGAAAGAATTTCTTTAAGAATACCACCGTTAGCCTCTTGTCCTGACTGCCGTCAGACAATTTCATTCAGCTGTAAGCGACCCCCCCCCCCCTCTCGGTCAAGAAGGCTTTTGCCAGCAGGAAAGCCCCAGCACATTTTGCTCAGTGGGATCGATTATCGCTCATGGCTTCACGATGCTCGTCAAACGATTGTCTAGAGCACAAATTCTTTGTTTTTGAATGATTGGACTGTTTTGCTTCGAGATGCTCCAAAGTACGAAGAGGATCATTTTAACCGAACGTACCAACGCGCTTACCCAAATAGGAGGGCAGTTAGTAGGATGCGCGTCACCCATCATTGGCTATGGTAGACTAATGCTGCGTTTACACCTGAGCAGGTCCGGTCCGATTCTCGTCAAATGCTGTGAATCTGAATATCTAGAGGAAGACTTCGCTTGAATCTTTCTGAACTTAACAAAGAACACTTCAACATTGTGTCTAACATTCGTTAATGACTCCTTTCAGTTCGCCATTGAGTTTCTCAACATAATATGACGCAAGGGTGATTTGACACCCGAACACCAGAAGAACGAGAGATCGCAACCGAAGTCGTTTCTACTCAAACGAACTCTTCACAGTTCGGGAGAATCGGGCCAGACCCTATCGCACCGAACAAAATGTACCTGAAGATGAAAAGCTCAGAAATCCATAGACTGTGCCCCTGTTCCTTGTGGCACAAATACAAAGAGCAGAGATTCAGGCTACAGAACCATTCTAAGACGTTTACAAAAAAAAATAAAAAAACACAAAGAGCTGGTCATCAAATAACAAAATCAAGAGCAGCTACATAAAATCCACATATCATTACGTCCAGAGTGCAAAGAGCGGAGAATGAAGCTACAAAGCCATTCCAAGAGGTTTACGAAAAACGGACTATAAAGAGTTATAGGCACTAAATCATACACACTAAGAACAGAGAAATGATACCCACACTACAAAGAGCTGAGAATGAAGCTACAAAGTTATTCTAAAAGGATAAAAAAAAAATACAAAGAACTTTGGTCTTTAAGTCTTAAACATTAAGAACAATTATATAGAACTCGTGTATTTGGCTCATATTCCTTGTGACACAAATACAAAGAGCATGGCCTCAGGCTACAAAACCATTCTAAGAGGTTTACGGGGAAAAAAAGTCTACAAAGAGCTATGGCACTAAGTAATAAACATCAAGAGCAGTTACATACGGTATCCACGTTTTCATAGTCAGACTGCATGCGTTGGACAAAGAGGATATCGTTATGTGAGGCTGATTAAAAAAGAGCAAGTGGAAGAGAGAGGACAAAGAGAAAGCGATAAAAGGGGCGGATAGGGGCATTATTATCATTGCTTTTTTTTAAGTAAATTTTTGACACGGCTGGCTCACATACTCACAAGGCCATTTTTTTTCCCCTTAAAGAAGCAAATTTTGACACTGATAGCTAACACAATCGCACGCCTCAAATGGTGAGGGTAGATGTAACGAGAGAAGAAGCAGAATGATCACATATAAAACAAAGGCACAATTACAAACGCCAGTTTCCAGAGTAAAATTAAACACGTAATCAAGTATCCATACATTCACACAAAAAAGAAACACACACTGACAGTGCACACACTTGCTTGCATGCACACACACACACATATACATACACAGACGTACATATGTACGCATCCAAACACAATCGCCTTTCACGTTTATTACAATACGCCGAAATGTTTCAGGGTTTTTCTTCCTAGAAGATGTGCTTCCTAGTTATCATGTTACTGACATACTGATGTCTACCACGATCAACTTTGTCATGTCGAAAGTCCCCTAAAAAATTATCTTTATTTTTATTCTTATTTGGGATTGTGGGATGTTTTACCTGTGTGCTTAGCAAGAATGGAGACCTACTGGTACCTACAGTACGCAGTAGAATCTCCTCATGACATAATAAAAGTCAGGCTATCCCATGACAACGCTCATTTCCTAGATTTCTTACTTGCGGTGTTGTATGTGGATTTCTGTAAGTTTTATACCTTTCGCAAGAGGAAAGCAAGTGTGTCTCCTATGAACATATTCACATGTACAATTCTTTCCAAGACTATCGTTCCTGACACTCTGCAAGACACTCCATCATGGATGATGCGACACTGTGATGTGCAACATACACGATCCAATGTTCAAAAACTATCAAAAAAAGGTAGAAGCTGCTTCACGGTTCTGCATCTCATGCTAATGCGCATGCGCCAAGGGACAAACACAGCAGTCGATCCTGTTTTATGAATAGAATGAGAGAAAGTGCTGGCGATTTGAGAACCAGCTTTTCTGCCAGACACACACACACACATTTCGCTAAAGGCATCAACGAACTGCATGCGAAGTGAACTTTGGTCTAAGACTATATGTTCGTATCCACATACTGAACTTCCTCCTGTATCTGTCCACTTCGGTTCCTGTAAAGCACACACACACATACATAAGTTATGAAATTAACCGCGCGGATTAATCATACACATGTACATATGGTTCCGTTGCCTCCCGGGACAAGGCTGTAAAATTCTTTCAATCATTACTCAAAGGAGTTTAGACCACATTTCTTGATCCAATTGATGTTCCCACTAAAAGCTCCACGTTTTCGAAAGGAACATGCAGTTCCTCTCTGTCCCTACAAAAATCATCTTATCACAGGGTGGGGTGGGGGAGCAAGAACACCGCCACAGTGTCACCCTGGATGTCCTAAAAGGCAACTAATTGGGGCGAACCGAAGAAAGGGGGGTTGGGAGGGTTACTAGGGAAACCCCCTAACTTCCACCCATACCCCTATTTCCCTATTTCTATCCCAAGGCAAATCATGTGCTCTGAATCGGCCACCCCCCCTAATTAGGGTGGATGAGAAACTTTGTGCGTCTATAATCATGATTACAAGATAAACAAATCTAGTACTGATCTTACCCTTGCCCAAATCATATCTCTTATCAATCCTAATTATCACAGTGGTGAGGTGCAGATGCTGTATCGTCGCCCTGGGGACAGGCCGGAGGTCCTGCAGTGGGGCTGCGTGTTATGCATATTTCTTTGAGTTGAATATTTGGGACATCATAAATCTACGACATCGTCAAAGGGCTACGTCGTAAATCTACGACCTGGATCTTATAAATTCTTCTTTACTCCATTGAAGACATCTGTGACTGTAGTACTTAGGAGTGAAAGTAACTCTACATCGAACATTTCCCAAAATTGAATATTTAAATTAGGAAAAAAATATTTGCGTGCACGTGTCTAATTCATCATGGTCTTGGATCACGTGTTGGACTCGTGATCGACAGTTATTACCCTCCCGGTTGACAGCTCATAGCTCATGTATGACCGATCTATGGGTAATGCTGTGACCTGACACACACACACACACACACACACACACACACATACACACACACACAACTCACCACCCACGAAGGTTGGAGTAACGGCTCGCAGTGCTCCGTTACTGAAATTATTTCAGCTCTGGTCGGGATTCGAACTCGGACCGCTGGGTTAGCATTTGCGAACGCTACCACTGCGCCGTCGACCCGTGTGTGCACGAGCATATGCTTGCACGCATCAGTTTGATCTGTTCGCAATTCCTTTACATTGAGCTCTCTTAGACGTCTTTCTAAATCTATATCTATTCACAAAATAAAGTTCACTTGTTATCATACTTAGCTTTGAAAGCAGTTGGAATGTGAACATGAGGTCGATGAATGGAATAAACTTAGTAACCATGTAGTAAGCGCTGAAACTATCAGTTGTTTTAAAAAACGATTAGACAACTTTATGGATGGGGATGACAGGTGGTGACGGATACGGAGCTGCCTAGTGTAAGCCTTATGGTCTCTTGCAGTCTCCTTTATTCTTATGTTCTACTCCCTTGGGAGCCCTTTCTACTATACACGGTTACGGTCTTGATAAGGAAAAAAGAAAAGAGAGGGGGACAGAGACAGAAAGAGAGAGAGAGAGAGAGAGAGAGAGAGAGAGAGAGAATTAATTTCTAATCCTACTAATTTCTAATACCGGACAAACTTCGGGATATAACGGATCTGTCCGGTATTTCCATCGGATATAACGGATCTTCGGATATAACGACAGACCACTGTCCCCATATCGTCCGTTATATCGAGGGTTTACTGTACAGACACACGCTCACACACATACACACACACGATAATATATATATATATATATATATATCATATATAGATATTAAATTTAGAGAGCAGGTTTTCTTGAATACATTTTCTATAAAACACTACAGCATACTCGGCATTGGTCACCTTCTTTAAACTTTATATCCTTCTCGCTAGTTTCTTCTCTGTAGGAGGAAGGGAGACCGAAGTATTACCTAATGAATCTATAATACGATTCATTTGGTAATATGGTGTTCTCCCTTCCTCTTACAGAGGAGAAACTAGCAAGAAGGATAGAATGTGTAAGGAAGATAACCAATGGTGAGTATGCTGTTTTTAGTAGAAAAAAAAAAAATACATATATATATATAATATACATACACTCACACACACACACACATATATATATATATATATATATTATATAATATATATATATATATATATATAATATATATATATATATATATATATATATATATATATATACATAGGTATACACAAATATATCACATCTTTACTATGGTCATTGTTTCATTGTATTCTATTCGTACTCCCTCATTGTAGTCACTAAATATTAGATTACACAAATTGCTCCACTTTTGATATATTTGTAGAGTGTGTGTGATCAAGTCACCTCTTTCCCTTCTTTCTTTGAATGGTGTTAAACTCGAGGCTTTCGTACTTCTACTCTAGTTATTCCTTTCTCCTTGTGAGGACTCATGTTAGCTGTTACATAATCAAGGCTTACCCTTATGACTAGTTTATATATATTATATATATATATAAAATTTCTTGCACAGACGCGTTTTCTACTAAGATGACCATGTGGTCATCCGAGTCCCGTCTACTGTTTATGACTACCTACAGACCTTTTTCCTTTTTGTCAAATGTTCTTAGGCCTTCACCCCTTTAAAGCCTGTTCTTTCACACACACACACACACACACACACACACACACACACACACACACACATACACACTCGGTGGCACAGTTGGTAGAGCGCTGAACTGGGAAGTAGAAGTGCTCCCAGTACCCAGTTCGAATCCTGCCCAGGGCCGAAATTATTTCGGTATCGCTGTGCCTCGGGTCGTTACTCTGACTCTCGTGGGCGGGGAGTTGGGTGTGTGTGTGTGTGCAAGGTCATAGATCGGACCTACGAGCTCTGAGCTCTCTTCCAGAAGGGAAATAGCTGTCGATCACGAGTCCAACACGTGATCCAAAGACCAAGTGAACACACACACACACACACTTGCTTTGGGTTTTGTGCTGTTGTAGTCTCATTACTTCAAGGAAATCCGCAAACATATTCAAACTTTTCTACACGAGTTTGATTTCTTTTTCCGATTTTACTTGAATACAATTTGTAGAATGACTCATCTTAGTACAGGGTCCCGGTTTCGGCCGAATAAAATCGTATGACGATCGTCGAAACCAACTATGTTAAGGGTCTCGTCGAAGAAGAGAGAAAAAAAAAAAAAAAAAAAAAAAAGTTCCACTCCGACGTCCCTTCCGCAGTTCCTCCACATCCACACGCACTCTCCTATAGTGACTCACCCGCTTCCTTTCTCCACAGCTCTTTTCTACCATTCTTCGTCCTCAAGCATCATGTCTCCTTCTTCCCTTCCCTCCTCCTTTGATAACAAACCAATAACTAACCTTTCTCAGTGGGAGTATCCCACAAAGCCTAAGATCTAACCTAACCTAACCTAACCAAACCTAACCAAACCAAGCCTAACCTAACGTAACCTAACCAAACCAAGCCTAACCAAACCTAACCAAACCAAACCTAACCAAACCTAACCTAACTCACGATGACTCTCTGGACTCGCCTTGATAAAAGCATAAATAAACAACCCTTGTGACACAAGAGCTATTTTGCGCACGTGGCGGAAACAACTTCCTTTACACGCAGCGGTATTCCAGAGTTAAAAAAAATATAAATAAAAAAAAAAATAAAAATAATAATAAAATAAAAATAATACAAAATAAAAAAGGTCATCGGTTTTTTTTTTTCCAATAATTTTTTTTTTCGTCAAACTTGACAGGAACTTTCAGTCAGGTATGAGAAATAGTGATTTTCTATGGATGCAAAGCAGCACAAAGACGTGCTGCACACGTAAGTCTACGTGGAACACATACATGGGGCGCAGATCCCACGCCCTCACTTATACACACGTATAAGCGAGAGAGCATATATGCACACACACAAATTCATATATACATTCAGACACACATATACATACAAAAAATACACACACACAAAACATACACACACACACACACCTAAAATACGCACACACACACATACACACTCGTACGCACATACGCGTGCGCGCACGCACACACACACACACACACCTAAAATACGCACACACACAAACATACACACTCGTACGTACACACGCACACAAAACATGCACACACACACAAAGCATTCACGTACACATACACACAAAGTATACTCACACGCACATACACAAAACACACACATAAAACACACAAAACACATACATACTCGCACGTGCATACACACACACACACACAAATGCACAGACACACGCACATACACAGACACACATACACGCACACATGCAAGCGCAAGCACATGCAAACATTGGCAAACAGACTGGTCACAGTTCACATCCATACAGTGATAGCCAGTTTATGGTCCGGTACAGACATGTATGACACATAAAGAAGTCCCCCTCACATGTACAGTGCAGAAGTACACTCGCGCCAGAGGGGCGCGCGCAAAGATACAGGTGACAACATAAAACCAAAAGTAGGGATTCATATAGAACAAGTTTTAATACAGAGTGGCCTACAATGTCAATATTCGTAATATACCAGAAATTATGAAAAGAAAAAAAATATATATACGAGTTATTTCACTGGAGGGAGGACGAAAGACTCGTGACCTCTTCAAATCCGCATCTTAGGGCTGCGTTTACACCAAGCGAATCGAATCGAATCGATTCACGAAGAATCAAGACGATTCATGAATCGTGTTGTTGATTCGCCAAACCAGTTTCAAGGTACACCAAGCGAATCAGTTGACTCGATTCGTCTGTTGTAATAAACGTTGAAACTGGTATGGCGAATCAACATGACAATTCATGAATCGTCTTGATTCTTCGTGAATCGATTAGATTCGATTTGCTTGGTGTAAATGCAGCCTAAAGCCCCACCAGTCACACCGAACTTACGACCCGTTTCCGACCACCTTCGACCGAAAATCAAGCGATCGGTCGGCGACACAAAACCTAAGCAAGGAATTGATATGAAAAAAGTTAATGTGGTTGATAAGATGAAAATCTATGGACTGGGGACTATTCACCGTGTGTTGTAATATACTTATCTATCGATCTATCTTATTACGGACTACCAGCGACTTCCAAAGACTACCTGCAACTGGCCTGCGACCACCTGGTGGTCGCCGGTGGTCGGAAACAGGTCGTAAGCTTGGTGTGTGAGTGGGTCCTAATTTGTGTCTTCAATACCGAAGCTTCCTTCACGTTAGGGTTTTGCTTTGGCAAACGGCAGACACCATCAATCTTCGGACCTCAGACAACTTCTCCCCCCTCCCCCCCTGACTCACCCCACCCGACCGCGACCCCAACCCCGTTCAGTCTGTGGGTCCGGGCCCACTCCCCCCCCCCCCCAAGTTCAAAGCCAATTTCTGAAGCGCTTGTCAAAACGAAACTTGAGAAGGGGAGTCATGGCGTCGATTTTTATATGTGGAGAGATACCCATGCAACGGAAATAAAGACTGAAGCAACAGCGGGAGAGAGAGAGAGAGAGAGAGAGAGAGAGAGAGAGAGAGAGAGAGAGAGAGAGAGAGAGAGAGAGAGAGAGGGAGAGAGAGAGAGAAGGGGGGGGGCATTCTGCATGATGAGGTAAGACATAAGAGTATAGAACCAGGTACAAGAACGCAGACAGAAAACAACAGGAAGGCAATATAAGTATATCCAAGGAAGAAAATGGGGAGTTACGTAAAAGAAGAAATCAAGGAACTAATAATATTACATGATGGGAAAAATAAACATCATCATCATCATAATAATAATAATATGAATAAGAAGAAGAAGAAGAAGAAGAAGAAGAAGAAGAAGAAGAAGAAGAAGAAGAAGAAGAAGAAGAAGAAGAAGAAGAAGAAGAAGAAGAAGAAGAAGAAGAAGAAGAAGAAGAAGAAGAAGAAGAAGAAGAAGAAGAAGAAGAAGAAGAAGAAGAAGAAGAATATCTTGTGTTATGAACGAATAAAAGACAGTTCATAATCAAGGGCATGGAACGGAACATGAACAGACATCGTGAATCGAGATAAAGTAATGATAAAGACCACGGATCTTTGGAAATACATGATAATCATATGCATTAAAGAGAGCATAATATATGGAGGGGTTAATTACATACAAAAAAGCGAGGGAATTGAACATTTTCAGAACGTAAGATATCACATGATAATTACAATAAATTCAACTTAATTGTGCGTGTTTCTTCATACATTTGAGATTATATGCCTGTTTGCATGTGTGTGTGTGTGTGTGTGTGTGTGTGTGTGTGTGTGTGTGTGTGCGTGTGTGTGTGTGTGTGTGTGTGTGTGTGTGTGTGTGTGTGTGTGTGTGTGTGTGTGTGTGTGTGTGTGTGTGTGTGTGTGTGCGTGTGTGTGTGTGTGTGTGTGTGCATGTGTGTGTGTGTGTGTGTGTGTGTGTGTGTGTGTGTGTGTGTGTTTGCGTGTGCGTGCGTGTATGTCAGCGTGCGTGCACCTGTGCATATGTGCAATTGAAGAAGAGTAAAATTCAAGCAAGATAAGTCTGTTATTTCTATCTTCAAGAAATACTAGAAAAGCTTAGCAAGTGATGTGAGAGAGTAAATTGTAGGAGACTTTAGACATGGCTAACTAATATTTGGAGGAGTTAGGGAGGGAAAATATTGCAACAAACCTTAATAAAACGGTGTAAGAAAAATAGTAGCTACGCTAAATGCATAACGTCATGTATATAAAATGGTCATTTCAATATGCGAGTGAGAATGTTTAGGTTGATTAAGATTATCTAAATTGACTAATCTGGGGAGGTTTTACCGATTTATAATACTATGAAAGACAGGGAAAGACAAATTTGAAGATTTAGGTTATTTTTAAAGACGATTTATTGTTAATTTTTCTTTTTTCTAAAATTGGGTGGCAATTAAGAAATATGTTCAAAACGTGCACCTGTCCAGGCGGCGCTTAACTACGAAAAAAATGTATATATTGCTTAAACTACGGGAAAAAATGATGCTTATCTCTTATCAGGATCCTACCAGATATTGGGGAGGAGCTAATATCCAACCGCCCTTCAAGAATGAAAGACAAGGAGGAAAAAATCTATGGAGTTATGGTTTTCGACTCTGAACATGCAAAACAACTAGAAGGATTAAATATTGTACATGAATTTATACACGGTATACTATGCATTGATTTCACATCAGCAAACTACGATATATTATCTCTTTTATCATTACGATTTGCGAGTACTATTACAACATGTACTACACAATAACAACATTTGTTTTAAACAGGATTAATATTTTTCATAATTTTATGTAATTACATATATATATATATATATATATATATATATATATATATATATATATTAATAATTTCATTGCAACACTACATGTCCATTGTGTCTGATATCTTACAATGTGTACTCGTTGGTGTGTGTGTGTGTGTGTGTGTGTGTGTGTGTGTGTGTGTGTGTGTGTGTGTGTGTGTGTGTGTGCGTGTGTGTGTGTGTGTGCGTGCGTGTGTGTGTGTATGTGCGTGTGTGTGTGTGAGCGTGTGTGTGTGTGTGCGCGTGTGCGTATGTGTGTGTATGTGTGTGTGTGTGCGCGCACATAAGCAGACGTACAAGGGAGTAAGAAAGCAGCGTGTTTACGTGTGTATTTACATTATGAAGAAGATGAACGATCTGGGCTCTTCACCTAACCATGCCTTTGACTTAAGACAACAACAAACTTCATTCCTGGGATTCACAGACGATCCCATTCAGTCCCGGACGTCTGACGTCTACCAGAATAAAATTAACAAAGTCAGATGGCCCGGGAAAGGGGTCTGGACAAAACTACATGACCTAATACTGCGTTAAACGTCCACCATCCAATACTTTCTTATTCTCCTTCATCAGCCCAGTCACCATCCCTCCACCTGCTTTCTTCTCGATCCCATACTTCTGTCCAACCTTCTACGAACCTTGGGCGACTGTGGAGCGAGATTGCCCACAAGGATAGAAGCGCTGGTGGATTAGTCCAAAGCAATTTTAGTTCTCCTAACCCTTTTCAAGTGCCCCTTCACTATCGGTCCTTACTTACAATTGCGACTACAACCACACAACACCAACCTCAGTTCCTCCCCCTCCCGTTCTCTTTCCTCCCCTCCCCCTCCATATAACCTCTTCCCCCTAGTGGAGGAACCTCACCTCCCTTGTCCTTCTCCCCAAGAAGCTTCTCAGTTCTACTCTCGTCTTCCTCCCCATACATGGAACTGCCTAATGTAGGCCTTATGGTCTCTTGCCGTCTCCTCCCTTCTTATGTTCACAGACTTCTGTTCTGTTCTACACCCAGTAGTCCTCTCTCATCTTTCACATTTCTTCTCTCTCTCTCTCTCTCTCCACCTCCTATCTTCGTTCTCAGCCCTCCTCTTTCTCCCTCCCCCCATCTCTTCCAATACTCCTCCTCCTCCTCCTATCCTTCTTTCCCCTCCTCCTTGTCTTGTGGAAAGTAACCACCCCCACTCTTCTTTTGTCTCAAGCGTTTCCCTGTTCCCATCTTGACTTGCGTTTCGTTCATCTATTCTTAGTCTCTGCCGTTTATCTGGTATTTCTCCTATACAAACGAGTCTCTACCTATCTCCTCATTCTTAACAGGCCTTCATACTTTTCGCTGTATTTCCTGTTCATTTCAATACTTTTATATTTGTACTATTGTGTTCCTTTCATTCACTCACCCTTTCCATTCTGTGTTTTTTTTTTTTTTTTTTTTTTTTTTTTTTTTTTTTTTTTTAAAAAAAGGTCGCCCAACTCACCTCTTCCTGTCTTCCGGTGGTGGCATAACATATCATCTCGTATCCTTCGTCATCGACGTGATCCTCCGGAGGCGACGACGGGGGACACATGGACCGTCTCGGGGGCTTGGGAGGAGGCACTGGCTACAGGGTGCCGCGGAGGTGAGACGCAAAAGGTTGGACCCCACGGCAAAGAAGGTAGGGCGGGGCGGGGAGGGGGCGGGGCGTTGGGGAGTAGGATGGGGTAGGATGGAGTAGGATGGAGTGACGAGTGAGAGGGTTAATGACAATACACGTAAGGTGGGATGAAGGGAAGGGAGAACGGTACAATGGTACAAGGAAGGAAGGAGGGAAGGAGGGAGGGGAAGGAGGCAAAAGGGGAAAAGTGGAAAGAAAGGAACGAGGAAAGGAGGCAGGGATGCAGGGAAAGAGGGTTAGTAAAATGAGAGAGAGCGAGAGAAATAGCGTGAGTGAGAGGAAATAGAAATAGAAAGAGAGAGAGAGAGAGAGAGAGAGAGAGAGAGAGAGAGAGAGAGAGAGAGAGAGAGAGAGAGAGAGATTTGGTGAAGGTTTTTATGAAGACATCAACGTCGCGGGTGTGAAAATGGAAGAAGTGTAGGAAAGGAATGAATATTGAAGGGGGAATGGATGACAACGGCGCACGCAAAGACCAATTGGAGGGAGGAGGGGAGGGAGGGGAAAGAAAGAAAAAAATATATAAGTAAGTCACATGCAACCGACACGAATAGTAGATCCAATTTAACTTAAAAAAAAGAACACACAATTCTCACCAGTACAAACCAAGATCCACGTCAGAGTTGGATGAGTGGTCTTTTAAGATTAATATTATGAATGATAAAATTAATTCACAAAGACTGACTCGTAAGAAATAATCACTAAAGATGTCAAGAGAAGCGGTTGTTCCTATCATTAAAGATATATTTCCATCTATCAATACATTAGGATATAATAATTTTAGATTTTTAAGACTAATGATATCTTCCCTAGAATTAATATTATATATACATATATGTGTGTGTGTGTGTGTACTGACATGTGTACATTATATATATGTACATATACATGTATATATATATACACATATGTGTGCATATTTACATATATGCATACACAAGTACATATATGTACGTGCACACACATTATATATATATATATATATATATATATATATATATATATATATATATATATATATATATATATATATATATACACTCATAAGTGAGAAATGCAGAAGCAAATTTATAAATCACACAGAAACCCCACTGTCGGAATAAAAGAAAATTCAATGAAAACGCTTCTATATCGACTGAAGAGGGATACAGTTGGCAGCCGAAATATAGAAGTTAGCGTCCTCACAATTTTTCTTTTACTACAACAGTGCCTTCTGTGGGTAACATATACAGTATATTGTTTGTATATATATATATATGTATATATATATATATATATATATATATATATATATATATATATATATATATATATATATATATACCAGGTATAGTGTTGAGACATTCTGACAGGCTGACTTAAGTGGGAGTAGGAAACATAGGATTCTTAGTCTGAGTTTATTCCTGATTAGCTTCGCGGATATGCGAAACTAGTCAGGAACAAACTCAGACTAAGACGCCTTTGCTTCCTACTCCCACTTACATCATATATATATGTGTGTGTGTGTGTGTGTGTGTGTGTGTGTGTGTGTGTGTGTGTGTGTGTGTGTGTGTGTGTGTGTGTGTGTGTGTGTGTGTGTGTGTACGTGTGTGTATGTCTATGCGTGTGTGTGTGGAAGACTTCAAAACTACATTCTCCATCTCATGGAAGACATGAAGCATATTCAATTAACAATATACAAGTAATGCAGTTCTTCAACAAAGAAACAGAACACTGATCTCTAACCAAAGAACATCAAAGATATAGTAACCCAGAAAACATCTTGTTGGCACGATAAACAGTCACATTCGTATAATACAAATGATACAAAATACGAAAAAATAAATTACGGGTGCAAGCGAGCAAACACACATCGACTACACGAAGCTGATCACAATGCAAGGATGCTAATGTGGGTTCGAATCCTGCATGGTAAGCCGTAATGCACCAAAACGGGAAAACAAGAATTCATGTATGCATACCATTTTCAAGGTCAACCAAGAGAATCAAAAAGGTCAGACAAGGTCAAAAGACTCCAACAAGGTCAGCTAGGCCATTTTTCAATCAGTGCTCAAGAAATGAAGATAAACAGAATTATTAATTTTCATGAATTAATGCACACACACACACACACACATTATATATATATATATATATATATATATATATATATATATATATACATATATATATAATCAGCCATCCGAGTCCACTGCTGAACAAAGGCCTCTTTCATAGCATTCCATGATTCACATGACCGCGCTAACCTCTGACACGTCACTCCTGCAAACTTCTCTATCTCGTCTCTCCACGCTTCCCTTCTCGCGGCATCCACTCAGTAACACACTTGCTCCATCGCTCATCAGTCGTTCGCACAAACTTACCTGCCCAATTCCACTTCCTCTCTTTTACCGCCTCCACAGTACCTTTCACTCTAGTCTGCTCTCTCACCCAACTTGCTCTCTTTGCTCTCTTTCAGTCTCTCAACGTTATTCCCATCGCTGGTCTCTCCATTCTTCTCTGTCCATTCTTCAGTTTTGTTCCCAGCTCTTGGTAAAATTCTTCTACTCTTTTTTTACCATTCTGCTTCTGCATCTGACGATCTCTCCATTTCTATCTTTCAACTACACTGGATTGTGTTGGTGTACTCTAAAAATAGTTCAGGTTTATGCACCAACTTCACAGAGTTCAGATGATGAAATCGAGTTCTTCTACGATGATTTAAGTCAGGTAATGGATCAAGAAAAAGTAAGTACACGTTGGTAATAGGTGACTTTAATGCTAAAGTGTGTGTGTGTGTGGGGGGGGGTGCCCATGGGTTTGTGTGCTTATTTACAGAAAACGGACCGCCGCCCTTGCTGTCGAAGCTTCACTCTGCCGCCGCTAGTTGGGCCAGGGTTGCTCGCATTAAAGATGCAATCAGCGAGTTTCTGATCCATTTTTTCTAATTCATAATACAAGCCGTTACTGTCTTCTTTAAGCAAGAGGATGTTTGTGTGGTGTAAGGTCACAGTATTAACCATAGGCTGTACGATCTCTGAATTCTCCTCTGGGAAGTTAATAACTAGAGATCACAAGTCCGTCACGTGGTTTAAGATCTTAGTAAGTCACACTAACCAAACCTCGTGATTGAAATAATTTCTTCACCAATACAACAAATAGGAACAACCACGTAACTGCACAATATACGTGTCAACTGATATATATGGACAGGAGGATAGATTGCAGTGAAGAGGATATTGAATAAAAGTTTGGATTTCTTGGAAAACGGGTGGAGAGATGTCCCGTTTCGGATTGCAAGAGACCAAAGGAACGGCAACAGGAGTCCGTTGATTATACTTAACATATACGTGCGTATAAAACAACAAAAGTGAACAGCAAAAAAAGCTAAGCTTACGCAAACGAGCAGGAGCATGCAAAAGAGAAAACAGAGAAATAGAATCAAGCTAAGTAGCAAGACGAAGGAAATAGATGAAGAAAGAGAATGGTGGTCAATGCAAATGAACCCGAAGAAATGCTTCAGGATTTGTTGCCATCAGCGATGGAGTCTGCAGCAGCAGCAAATGCACGAGCAAACAATTCTTCTTGCAATACATGAGGTGATATCTGTCAATCCAAGAGTGGGGGGAGGGAATTGCAGGGTAGTTATGCAACATTTGATCAGCAATGCTCAAACGTTTGCGCGACAAGAAAAGGGAGATGTAACGCAAAGTGCATATCACAACCCCACACAACAAAGCGAATTGCAGACAAACAAAAATAAAATGATGATAAACTAGCTGTGTCACAATAGACGGGAGTATCTAAATGCATCTCTATCAAATTAATATGACATTAAAAGCATACAATATTGCGCATTCTAAAAATAAGATCATATACACAAGCAAACATTTACCACAGAACAAGAAACGCCTTTTCAGAAGAACTGGAGGTCTTCAGAAAAATATCATTACCGCTGAAATTTCCGTAGCATTTAATACTTACAAGGGAGGTAGCCACACTCAAAGACATAAATCCACTCCCACCCATTTCATCCCCACATACTCCACTCCCATTCACAACCCCTCCCTCCCTTTTTTTCTTGGCTCCTCTTGGATGACGGGTCATCCCTGCATCTCACCCACCGCCTTGGGTCAGATGCAATGCAGCAAGACACAGCACATCCACAACAAGGCCGCTTCTTTTAATCGGAGACCCACCCTTCTCCGTCCCCTCATGCAGAAAAGGAGAAGACTGGGAGAAACCTCTTCGGTCTGCGTCAAAATTTCATTCACACATACTCCCTCACCTCCCCATCTCCCACCCACTCCCTCCCAAGTATCACAGTATCATCCATTCACCCCTATCTTCTGTCTTCTCCCTTCCTTCCTCAACAGACATTCCCCTCTTTTCCAATGCCCCTTTTACCCCATCCATCCATCTCATCCTTGGTCGCCCCGTCATGTTCACTCTCTCCACCTCTGTCTTCTACACCTCTTTTACTAATCTTTCTTCACTCATTCTTTCCATTTGTCCAAACCATCCCAATACTCTTTCATCATCCCTATCTCCCAACTTTCCACCCCAGCTCTCCTCCTCACCTCCTCGTTTCTCACTCTATCCAGCCTAGTAACCTCTATTATACTTTTCAGGCATTTCATCCCAAACACATTTAAACTCTTCCTCTCTTCTGTTCCCTGTTTCTGCCCCATACAGTGCTGTCGGTACAATCACCCCTTCATACAATCTCCTCTTAGCATCCATTCCCAAACGTCTATTTCTCATTACACTTTTTAATCCCCCAAGGCATTTACTTGCTTCTCTCAATCTACATTCTGCCTCCACCTCCACTCCTTTTCCTGCCACATTCGTCCCCAAGTATCTATAGCTATCCACTTCCTCCAGTCTCTCTCCCTTAATACTCACTTCCAATTTGCTGTCATCTTCTCCCCTTGTACATTTCATCACCTTACTTTTACCCACATTTATCTTCAACTTACTTCTTTCGCACACCTTCTCCCTCTGATCCTGCTACAAGCGCAGTGTCGTCAGCAAACAAAAATTGGCCTATCTCCCATTTATCTCTAGTTTCTTTAACCATTTCCAATCCCTGGCCCATTACCTATATACATACATATACATACATATATATATATATATATATATATATATACATACATATATATATATATATATATATACATATATGTAAAGGTACATATATACACGCAAATGCATGACATATACGGTACATACAATTATAATCACAAATTAATCAGAATTTTCTTTGTACATTTAGAAGTTGTGCCATACAAAAAAAAATCAACATTCCACAACGCCAAACTAAGCTCTACACAGTCACCACCAATCAATACACAACACATAACTACAATGAAGGAACAAGCAAAAAATATATACAGCCCATTCAGTAACAACACATAAACCAGCTCAAACAAAAGTAATGTTACATACTAAGTGTTACAGAACCGTGAGACCCGCCGGACACTGCGCCGCGCCGGCTGGCAACGACGGAGGCCTGAACGACACTCGCCTACCGAGTGTGTGTTGGTTTCCGTTCGGGAGATCCTGGGTCACACTCGTCAATACCATGAACAAGTACCCCTCAGTTGCACAACATACATAATGATCTCTCGGTGTAAAATCCCTTATGCGCACGCACATACACACACACACACAATATATATATATATATATATATATATATATATTATATATATATACATACATGTATGATACTCGCCAGTATACACCTGTTAAAGTCAAAAGACAATTGTGCGAGTAGAGGAACCAAGAGTCACTCATTGTGATATCTATTGTTATCAAGCTCTCTGAGAGTCCCGTCCCTTCACGAGTCCAGAAGGCATTGCGTGCTCCCCAACCACAGAGCACTAAGTCCACAAATTGTATCAAAGGACTAGAATAACTATCATGTTAGACTAGTCTACGCTAGTGCTGGCGCGCGCGCGCGCGCGTGTGTGTGTGTGTGGGGGGGTGTATGTATACATACACACGTGTGTGTGTGTGTGTGTGTGTGTGTGTGTGTGTGTGTGTGTGTGTGTGTGTGTGTGTGTGTGTGTGTGTGTGTGTGTGTGTGTGTGTCTGTGTGTGTGCGGGCACGTGTGTGGTGGGATGTGTGGGGTGTATGTATACACACATACATGCGTGTGTGTGTGTGTGTGTGTGTGTGTGTGTGTGTGTGTGTGTGTGTGTGTGTGTGTGTGTGTGTGTGTGCGCGAGCGCGGCCATGGGGTGTATGCTTGTATACAAACATGTGTTTTTTTGCACTACAAGTAAATGCACCATATGGTATACGCACAGACCGGTTTTCTTTCGAGAACCAGGTATACGCTCCTGTACCCTTGATACTTTGTACCCTTTAGCCACGAATAACCAAAAGCTTCCTCCCCCGTGGAGAAGTGCAAAAGGTAAATAAACCAATCCATAAGTCAATAAACGATGTATAGATACATTAAATTGATAAACAAATCGATGAGAGAAACACATTTCTCCTGTGGCCCTGCGCGAGTGCAGGTGCCGCATGCAACAACGAAAACACAAAAAGGGGTTCGTGCATCATGCACCACTACTCACTTCCACTACCTTGCTCGACGACAGTCCTCCTCCACCACTTCCACTCCCACTTCCACTTCCACCTCCACTCCCTCCTCCTCCAGCTGAATGTTCAGGGCCGGACTTCCGCCCTGTTGAGGCCGAGGAACCTCCGGAAGTCACCGAGGAGGTCATGAGGTCGGCGCGGTCGTCCGAAGTCGACATGGAGGACCGGAATTCATGAGAGTCTCGCGAAGACCTGAGCGAGGTCGAACTTCGGGTGGACCTCGAGCTGACACTTGTAGGCTTCTCGTGGTACTGCGAGGAGGGCCTCGAGCCCTCGCCTGTGCTCGTGGTGTCCGCCAGGCTGGCAGGGCGAGGCGGGGGAGGAACCTCGTACACTTCTGTCCCGTCCTGATGCTGCTGCTGCTGTTGTGCTCTGCGGAAGAGACAAGAAGAACGAAGGCGAATTAGCTTCTTCGACCGACCACGTGATGGACCGAAAGGTCTCCAGTCGACCTCATGCTTTATCGGTGGTATTCTAAAAAGAAATTCTTTCCTTATACAAATCTTGTATAAATCCTTGGAAGGGAAAGATTTATATAAGGAAAGATTTTTTTTAAGAATACCGCCATTAAGAATCTTACGGTGGTATTCTTAAAAAAAAACTTTCTTTATATAAAGCTTTCCTTTCCAAGGATTTATATAAGATTTGTATAAGGAAAGAATTTTTTAAGAATACCACCATTTCATTCTCACACATTGTAACGCGACCTCTCCCTCACTCCCACCTTTCCCCTCGCCATCTCTCTATCGCCTCACTCACTCCTTGACCCTCTCCCTCCCTCTCTCTTACATTCACTCCCATCCTCAATCTCTCCCTCGCATTCACCTTTCTCTTCTTTCCCTCGCCTTTTCCCTCTTCCACGCCATTTCCTTCAACCTCTTCCTCATCTTCATTGGAGAACGACTTTTTTGGTGTGGGGATGGGTGGGAGGGGGGGGGGAGGATAGACATATTTCATAACTTCTGGATGACGCAACTCGTCTGACGGGAAAGGTGTCTTTATTCTGAACAGGAACTGACCCGAACAAGACCTAGTCAGCCCTGGTACCCCCAACAAGCTGAGTACGTTCACCCGACTCTAACCACAACAAGAATTTACAAAGTCAACCTATTCAAGGCGGTGATATGCGCGTGACAATGGATGAAACGGGCCTGCGGGTCGCGCCGCGGAAACATTGGCCAATAGTCGACAGAGAGTCACAGGCAGAAAACGACCCAGTCAGCACTATCTATGACGTAGTTGTGACGCAAAAGGCGACTGGTTCCCATCCGTGAAGTTCGTCTGAGTGAGACTACGGAAACGAAATTCGGTCAACATCCCTCCCCCCCCCAGTACGAAGCAGAGGCCTCGTCAGTGGCAAACCTTCAAATCCAAATTGCCGAAGGCTGTGGAATATATGGAGACACAGACATCGACATGTTCAAAGGCGAACTCGCTAATGTGACGCTTACGCTCGCTAAGGCCGCGTTTAAAGACCGAGCGAGCGAGTCCTGGCGCGATTCTCGCCAAATGTTGTGACTTTGAATAGCCGGAAGAAGACTTTGTTTGCAGCATTCTAGACTTCCCTACGAACACTTCAACAATCCTGTCTAACATTCGTAAGACCAAGGTGAATCACCTCGATCTCGCTTCTTCTTCTTCTGTGTCTACATCGTTTGAGTCCCGGCGCCGGTCGGGGCAGGTACCTCGCGCAGAAACATGCCTGCTCTCTCGTTGTGTCCGCACCCTAAGACTCTTGTGGTTTTGTTGTCTCCTCAACGACGCCAAGGCAACACGAGAACGACAAGTCGCAGTTTCGGATCGCTACTTACTGTGATGTCCAATTCGCCACCTCCGTGGCTGTTCATCATTATCAACTACAACTGAAACCTAATGGCGAAAACTGCACGGTGCACTACCACAGACTACGCACAATGTGTATTTTACATGATCCAATAAAAATAATTAATCTTAAACTTCATTGACGTCCCTGTGCAAAGCCAGGGACGTGTCGTCTAAGTGAGCAAGGAAGTGAGAGAAGAACGAATTTTCTCTACAAATAGGCTAATATAATTGGTAAGTAGACTTCCTTAATATTCTCATGCATTTCTTATATTGAAAAACTTTTGATGGAATTTTACCGTAGAAACACACCAACTCCCAGTAATTACTGACGGCACATGCCTGGTATTTTAAATGTTTAAATATTCATACATACGTACATATACAGTATACATTTATTCATAAGCATTTCCAAGTTAGTTCAATGAAAGGTACAAAACGGGATGCAGTTCACAAAAAAAAAAAAAAAAAAAAAAAAAAAAAATCACGAAAGTGAGATAGTCTATAATGAAGCTTTAAGTATACCAAAGAATACAAGAAGTGTGACGCATTCACCCTAACACCAAAGACACCGGAAGACTTTACTTACTCCATCGAGAGGACCCGGTTGCTCCTTCTATGGGGTGACGGGTCGTACTGAATAGACTTGGGTGGAGGCGGCACGTCGTACAAGGACCACTCCCCTGACGAGGGTGCTCCTCCTTCAGACACGCGCATTCCTCTGTCCTCGTTGGATCGACTCTCCGAAGTCCGACTCGTTCGACCACCAACACTTCCGGTGGTGGCATTATTACTAACACCACCACCACCTCCACCTCCGCTCCCTCCACCACCCCCTCCTCCTCCTCCACCACCCCCTCCTCCTCCTCCAGTTTCTGAAGCTCGACTCGATCTCCCATCCTTCTCTGAGGCTCTGCTGGTTCGGCCGTCCCGTTCAGAGGTCCTACTCGTTCGGCCGTCCGAGGCTCGACTACTTCTGCCTTCCCAGTCCGAGGAGGAGGGCCGGCCACCGCCACCGCTTCCCGGCCAGAGCTCCGAGTGGCGAACCCCATCTGGTGGGGAAGGGACAGAAAAAGAAACCCGTGAGCAACATGTTCACAAACTGCGATCGCAAAAAAAAAAAAATAAATAAATAAATAAATAAATAGATAAATGAATAAATAAATAAATAAATGAAAAAAAACATAAAAAATAAAAACCTTTAGGCGTGCCAGATGAAGGTATTTAAGGTGAGATTTGGAAAATATATATATGTATATATAGGGAAGGAAAGCAAGCCACCAATGCACCTTTCGCTAAGACTATAAATTCACAAGCTTTCTGAAAAGCAATCACTAAAAAAAAGACAAAATCTAAAAACAGCTTAAAATAAAAGGAGGCAATATAGCTTATACCCAAAAAAATAACCATGAAATAAAGTGAGAGCCACAACAATAACAACTAAGGTTAGTAAGAAGGCTGCAGGCATGATTAAAAAAAAATAAGACCAAAACCACTTTGGGAGGTGGGGAGTATTACAAGTCCCTGAGGACCCCTCGCTCCACTGCCAAATACAGTACCTAGGGGCGTCTGGGAGGTGATTTTGGTAGGAATAAGGACGTTCTCGTAGGGCGACCCGAGCTCCGAGGCCGAAGGAATGAGGACGACTTTAGCAGGGGGGGCTGGTGGGTGTCCCTGGTCAGGACACTCGACGCCGCCTCCGCCTTCTCCCTCCTCGCCCTTCAGGGATGAATTCCCTTCGTCTCGTCTTTCAGTGGGACTTGCTTCCTCGGTGGCTTCGTCGTCCAGGTTGATGAGTTGGTTGTGTTCTGCATGCACGGAGCTCATGAAGGAGGAGCGGGCAAATGTGGGCGTGGTCGTGTGTAAACAACGGACCACTTTTAAGAGGACGGGCGGATTGTCTATTAGTCAAGAGGACCAAAGGGTTCACGCTGCGGAGGGTGTGGGGTGAGAGGTGGAGGTGGCGGTGGGTTTTGGGGATGGAGGGATGGGACTCGAGGTACTGATGATGTTTCTCTTAGATGTCTAACCCTTTCACTGCGCGGGAGAGTTCTCTCTCTCTCAGAAGAATAAAAGCGCGTGGTCGCTATCAGAGCAAACTGACAATTCGGTAACAGCAGTGAAGGAGTTAAATGAAGGACCGGTTTTGGGGAGTGAAAATGGAAATAATGGAGATGGGTTACTGCGTGGGCAAAGCGTGGGCGTGGGCGTGGGCGCTGGAAATAAAGGGTGTGTTGGGTAAGAAAAGAAAAGAAAGAAAAAAAAAAGACTGGTGAAGAAGAGGTAGCATGTCTGTGCAGAAGAGTACATGATTTAGAAAGGAAGACAAGAGTGTCTCTTGTGGTTGGAAAAGACTTCAAAAATAAAATTGCGAAATCGTATAAGAGAGCAAAACCAGATACAAATAGAAATAAAAAGGAAGCCGTACCAATAAATATAGTACGGGTCGTACTTAAATATATATATATATATATATATATATATATATATATATATATATATATATAATATATATTATATACATATATATATATATATTATATACATATATATATATATATATATATATATACATATATATATATATATATATATATATATATATATATATATATATATATATATATATATATGTATATATATACATATATGTGTATATATGTGTATATATATATAAATATATATATATATATATATACACACTGTGGTGGATGTATTGAATATTCTCAAGTGCGCTCAGACAGGAATGTATCGTGGGAATGAAGACTGTGAGTAATATGTTTTGTCATGTGTTTTCAAGAGAAGACTCCTGAATGGAAGTGAGGATGTGTTCCGTGGAGAGGTAAGGCAATGAAAAGTGGAAAAAAGGGGGGGAGTAGGGTCAGTGGAATCGAAACTGGAATGTGTCCAGATGAAGGAGGAGGAGGAGGAGGAGGAGGAGGAGGAGGAGGAGGAGGAGGAGAAGGAGGAGGGTGCAGAGGGCATCTCCCAAAGAGTGTATGTATACGGGTGCGTTTTAAGCAAAGAGAGGGTGCGTCTTCAAGGGGGGTAAAAGGTGCTTCTTATACAAAGGGGGGAGGCGGGTGTTGTGCTATAGCAGAAACTTCCGCAGTGGAACACGAAGGAAAGAAAAAAAAAAAGCTAAGTCTCGGAGTGCAAGAGGGAGAAATGGTTTACTCTAATAAAGAAGAAAAAAAAAACTAAATTTCTTTTTAGCAATAATAATGAAAATATGCACGACTAACTTGAAAGTTTCTTACACTTACTATAAAGATGCAGTAAAGAAAACAATAATGGTACAATAATAATAAAAATAACATGTTTATATAATAACATTATATTCTACATCATACACTCTCCATGTGACATGTACATACGTGTGCACGCAAAGGACAAAGACATACAAGTTCCATGTGCGACCAGACGCAAATACAAACGTGCACATGAAAAAAGTAGACATCCACACCTAAAATCACACACACACACATTATATATATACACATATATATATATATATATATATATATATATATATATATATATTATATATATATATATATACCATAAACATATTCACGCAGGGTGGTGAGGTTAAACACAGGAAACAGTTGAAATTTCTATTCCCTAACTTTTCGTCCGTACCAGGATTTCTTCATAGAGCACAAAAAAAAAAAAAAAAAAAAAAAAAAAAAATCATAAACGCCGCGGCCTCAACTACCTCGCTCCTCGTCACTCTCCTTCACAGTACACCTCCCTTCAGTCAAAGGTCCGTTCTGCTTCAGGAGGTGTCAAGCGCCTTACTGTTCTCGCTAATTTACACCCCCAGTCACACCAAGCTTACGACCTGCTTCCGACCGCCGGCGACCACCTGGTCGCCGGCCAGTAGTCTTTGAATGTTGCTGGTAGTCGGTAATAAGATAGATAAATAGATAGATCGATAGATAGATAGATATAGTACAACACACACTGAATAGTCCCCAGTGCATAGATTTTCATCTTATCAACCACATTAACTTTTTCCCATTTCAAATCCTTGCATAGGCTTTGTGTCGCCGACCGATCGCTTGATTTTCGGTCGAAGGTGGTCGGAAACGGGTCGCACGCTTGGTGTGACTGCTGGGGCCTCGAACCGCGAGTTGTTTGATACTTCGTGACGCACAGCGGACCAGTGAGAGGAGAGAGGAGGAGGAGGAGGAGGAGGAGGAGGAGGAGGAGGAGGAGGACCACGGAGGAAGACGACGTGGAGAGGGGCCATCCTGGGCAATTAAGGTGTTGTTTCCATTTCGAATGTGTTCCCTGAGGAAGTACTGGTACGGATGAAACGTTTGGGAATAAAGAGTACAAATGTTTTCGGTGTTTGCCTCACCAGCCTGCCACTCACATGGTTTCTGTACTTCAACACACACACACACACACACACACACACACACACACACATATATATATATATATATATATATATATATATACAGTATACATGTATATAATACACACATTTCTATACATACACAAAACATTATATATATATTTGTACGTGTGTGTGTGTGTGTGTGTGTGTGTGTGTGTGTGTGTGTGTGAGTGTGTGTACGTGTGTGTGTGTGCAAACTATTACACGCATGGATATTTATATACATGTACAAGACTGATGACTAGAGCAAGGCCAGGACAGAAATAAAACAGGAAACAAGACGGAGTGGCACACTGGGACACAGAGAGTCGGCGGCCATGCAAGTGTGTCCTGTGAGGAGCATGACTACACTTAAGGATCGCACAGGTCACCATTGTACACCCTGACTCTAAGGCACCCTTCACACTAGCGGTTTCAACCGCGGCGGTTTAGTTACTATGTAAGTTAATGGAGGCGTTCACACACACAACCGCGGAGGTTTTCCTTGGTTGTGCGGTACAGCCGCAGTTTCCACGTGGTTCAAACCGCTAGTGTGAATAGGGCCTCCCAGCTACTTACACTTTGCATACGCCTGTACTAGGAAGAAGAATGCATTCAAGAGCTTACTTAGCCTATCTATACCTATCATACTATCTCTATCAAAGTGGTTCTTAACCTTGGGGGTACCTGTGCCCCCCATAGGGGTACGAAACCTTGAACCTGGGGGTACGAGGCATGATAGCCAGTGCAATGGTACTGTATAATTTACCATGAGAAAGCATAATGTGCATTCATTGTATTCTACTATTTGACATTTTAATTTCGAAATAAAAAAAGTAATTTTGTTCAGTAGTTGAACATATCTAATAATTTATCAGTAATGTTTGTATCACTAATCCTTTTCATATGTTTGCATTGTATCTATATTGGATGGGAGCACGATTTTTTTTTTTCTTTTTTTTTTTTTAAAGATAATCAAGGGGTACTAAGGGCACTGAAAAAGGTTAAGAACCACTGTCCTTCAGGAAGTCCCACTGCTAATGTCTCCCAAGGAAAGAACTTGAACCTAAGATGCCTGGAAGGGCTTCGGCAAGATCTCAAGAACAGTCTTCTGGTCTCGGTCTCAATTTTAGTGCAAACGCTACTTCGCGAAGATTTCCGTACAGAGAACGAAGACTGTAACCCAAAGCCCCTTTTCAGATTCGTCACATTTACAAATATTAAAGTCGACCCATCAGTATCGTTTGCGATTCTCTATACGAAATGAAATGCATAGTTCTTCCTTCTGCATAAATAAGTAATTTGTGCGTGATCTTTCCTATTCAAAAGTATCACTATCAACTTCCACATCCAGGTAGATTGAGATACTGAAATGTGCTCTATTTATAGCCTAGCCCTTGATTACTGATTGTATCTAAAGACCAGTCGACGAAATGACATTTACAGAGGATGCATGACCTTCATCTTCTACTAAATTACTCAAAAAGTTGTGAAAATCCTAAGACTTGGTTAAGCCGAGCTAACTGCACACTTAACCTAACCTAACCTAGCCAAGTACGAGTACTTTATAAGACCATAAGCATATACACAAATCATCCTACTTCCCCCTAAGCCGACAAATACATACAAGTTCAAAAGTTATCACTCACATCAACGTTCTGAGAAACTAAACGGTATACGTGAAAAATTCATGGCGGTGATGCTAGACTATACTTAAATGTACCTAATCTTCTGTCCCCCTAATTCTGCACATGAGAAGATACATTAATTTGCAACCATCCTGCTTTCTATGCTGTTAACTTCCTTCCTCTCTAACCCAAATCCTCTCAAATGCAATAATAATTAAAAAAAACAGAGTAGACCCCCCCCCCCCCAAAAAAAAGTAGAAGACCCAAAGGAGAATCTCCTATTTCATCTGAAACTACCATCGCTGACCTAGTCTCAAACCCGACCCGACCCGACCTAACTTGACCTGAGCCCCAAAACCCGACCCGACCTGACTTGACCTGATCCCCCAAACCCGACATGACATGACTTGATCCCCAAAACCCGACCCGACCTGAATTGACCTGATCCCCAAAACCCGACCCGACCTGGTGCGTCCGCAAGCTCACGAGCGGGGTGCCCCCGGGAGGAGAGAATGAAGGGCCTAAGACGGTTCGCCTACTCACGGGTGATGAGGGTCGTGATCTCCTGCGTCACGGGCGTGTTGACCACCGAGATGATGTCCAGCACCGTCAGCCCACGATCGTTGCGCACCTCAGGCTCCGCCCCCGCCTCGAGGAGGACCTTCACCACGTCCACCTTCACGAAGAAGGATTCGAGGGCGAGAGGAGGGGAGGGAGGTTGGGTTCGTGTGCGCACGTGCATGTGTGTGTGTGTGTGTGTGTGTGTGTGTGTGTGTGTGTGTGTGTGTGTGTGTGTGTGTGTGTGTTTGCATGTGTGTGTGTGTGTGTGTGCATGCGTGTGTATGTGTTTGCATGTGTGTGTGTTTGCATGTGTGTGTGTGTGTGTTTGTTTGTGTGTGTGTGCACGCGTTTGTGTATGCATGCGTGTGTGTGTGTGTGTGTTTATGCGTGTGTATGTGTGTGTGCGTGTGTATGCGTGTGCGTGTGTATGCGTGTGCGTGTGTATGCGTGTGTATGTGTATGCGTGTGTGTATGTGTGTGTGTGTGTGTGTTTGTGTGTGTGTGTGTGTGTGCGCGTGTGTGTGTGTGTGTGCGTTTGTGTGCGTGTGTGTGTTTTCGGTGTAATACGCACGGGACCGCAGGGCAAGGTGAGGCGTGATGTGTGCGTGCGGGGTTCGAATCCAGCAGCATCGCCGTGACGGTGGAGCGTTGGCGGTTGCAGGGCCACAAAGAGGCAGCAGAAGATTCCCCGATGGATGTGGAGTTGAAGGATTAGTTTCGTGTTAGTGAAAGGTAAAACAAAACCAGCACACTGATATTAAGCCAATACTCACCTATGTTTAAGTACACAAGTTAATTTGTAAAATTGTAATCAAGTTAATTTGTAAAATTGTACACATGCACTCATACATGTCAACATAAGTATACTCTACAGTTATGTACACAGTTTGCAGACGTGCATATACGTACTGTATGTATTTATACGCATATGCATATGAATATATATATTCACATACATATGCATATATATATACGTCTACACACATACATATACACATTAACAGAAGCATATGAATGTATATTAAATACATATAATCACTCTTAACATGTACACTCAGAAAGGTTTCTTTGTATCATTGCCAAGCAGGGTCGAAATTAAAGATAGCTTTATTCTGACTATCATCGGTTGATACACACACACACACACACACACACACACACACATACAAAATAAAATAATAATAATAATAATAATAATAACTGAGGCCACACTATAAATTTGTCACGATTTCGTCCTATCTCAGACGAGTTAGCAAATACAATTTCCAAGTCTAGAGTCCAGAACAATTTTTTTTTTTTTACCAACTCAGAGCTTTCATGAAACAAAACTTAAATTCGTTGTCAGGCAACTTTTTTTTTTAGGCGGTTCGAATCCTGCCACCGGCGAAGTTGAACCAAGGGCATTATGGTTCATTAAATTCCACGCTACAAAGTCCTCTGTGAGGGGTACCGTCCTAGCCTCCCTATAAAGGGGGAGTTTGTGACGTTAAACCATCACTTATTCGAGAAAATTACCTAACTGTAAAACAAACACTACATAGGAAAATATATCACGAATTAGAAAAATAATAACAATAATGATGATAATAATAATAATAATAATAACAATAACAAAATGATAAAATAAAACAAGTTTGTTTTACGAGATTTGTAGCGTGGGTCAAAACTTTTACTTGTGATTTTATTTTTGAGGAATAAACAGTCACTTTTGCTGCCGAGCATTTTTTTTTTTTTTTAATGTTTTCAGTGGACATTTCCTTCTAAAGAGGAATAGCCAAAAAAAGCGGTCGAAAAGCTATGGTGACGAATTGTGTAGTAAAGCCAGGGCTTTACACACACACACACACACACACACACACACACACACACACCCACACACACACACACGACTGCTAATTCAGCGATCCTAGTTCAAGTCCCGCCCAGAGCAGAAAAAAAAAATAAATAAACAGAATCGTTGCACTACGAGTCGGCACTCCAACTCTGGTGCGAGTGTAAGGTCATCATTATCCATTAATCAGGCCGTATATGAGCTCTGACTTCTCATCCGAAAGAGTAGTTGGCGATCACGATTCTAACACGTGATCCAAGACCAAGGTGACTCACACACTCACTCACTCACACACACACACACACACACACACACACACACACACACACACACAGTGTGCCGGTGCAGTGGCTAGCGTTGTGGCCTCTGGTATGTGAAGTCCCGAGTTCGCGCCGGTTTCCGTCATAAAAATCATTAAATCCACAACCCGTCACTGCCTCCCTTGAGCAAGGAGGCGTTGTGTAACAATCACTCTTGCCTCCGGTTTCACTGAACGGAAACTCGCTGCCCCGGTTGCTGGCAACGGTCCCCGGACTCTCCCACATGTCTCTCTGAGAGGAAATTTTGGACCGCTGTCTGTGTTGTGTGAGACTTTCTATGTCACAGGGTAGTACGGGGCAGGGAACTGACGTCGGTTGTCAGCCCTCCTTAAGTGAAAAGGTGGAGGAAATGCATTTGATGGAGGTAGAGTCGGGGCCCAGTCCGGGGATCGAGTGCCACCTCTCAAGGAGACCAATAGGGTGGTAATGGACATGGAACTGCCTAGTGTAGGCCTCATGGTCTCTTGCAGTCTCTTTCATTCATATGTTCTCATATTCTCTCACGGATCACTCCACTCTTTTTTTTTTTTTTTTCAAAAAAGCAACTCGAGCGGTTTTCGAAAATAATAAAAGAAACCACGATTTTTCGAAATTCTTAAGCCGGAATGTTTTCTGTAAACCTCAAGTTAGTAAACACGAATAAGTTAAAACACACACACACACACACACACAAACACAGCCCAGGGGTGAAATAATATCAGTATCGCTGCGTTGCGAGTCGTTACTCCAACTCTCGTGGACGAGGAGTTGGGTGTGTGTGTGCGTGCGTGTAAGGTCACAGCATTTACCCATAGATCGGTCATATATGAGCTTTGAACTCTCTACCGGGAGGGAAATACCTGTCGATCACAAATCCAACACGTGATCCAAGACCATGGTGAATCACACACACACACACACACACACACACACACACACACACACACACACACACACACATATATATAAAACAAGTAGATACACGTACCTTGCCACACAGTGCTGCTTCGTGCAATGCGCTTCCTTGGCTTGTGCGAACGTTGACCTGATGCCCCTGTTTGAGAAGCAAGGTCACCACTGACCTGGTGGGAGAGAGAGAGAGAGCACAATGAGCAACGTCGAACGGCTTAAACCCCAGCAGTCACATCAAGCTTACGACCCGTTTCCGACCACCTTCGACCGAAAATCAAGCGATCGGTCGGCGACACAAAATTTATGCAAGGAATTGAAATGGAAAAAGTTCATGTGGTTGATAAGATGAAAATCTATGTACTGGGGACTATTCAGTGTGTGTTGTAATCGATCTACCGATCTATCTATCTTATTACCGACTATCAGCGACTTCCAAAGAGCACCTGCAACTGACCGGCGACCCGGTGGTCGGAAACAGGTCGTAAGCTTAGTGTGACTGGGCCATTGGATGAGAGCCGTGCCTCTTTATGAACTTATGTTTCATAATGAGCACGACATCCCCCTCTTTTCTCGGTGGTATTCTTGAAGAACAAAGAAAAAAACTTTCCTTATAGTCTTATACAAATCCTTGGACGGGAAAGATTTATATAAGGAGGTATATATTTTTTTAAGAATACCACTGGAAGATTCTTACAGTGGTATTCTAAAATAATCTTTCCTTTGCAAGGATTTTTATATTAAGATTTATATAAGGATTTTTTTTTTTTCAGAATACCACCGTCTGATTCTTTTACCCCCTCCTCAGATTCTCGTCAAGCGGAATTGTCCGCAAGGATAGAAGCGCTGGTAAACTACAGTTCATCAGAGGAACAACAAGCCCCCCCCCCCTTCCCCAACCTCTTGGACTTCAAGTGATCCCTCTTGGCCAGGTGGAGTAGGTCTTCTTTAAGCTTCGTACGCAAAAGGTCATTCCTGCTTCTGACCTCATTCTGTAGTTCCAAAAAAGGTCAAAGGGCCAAAATGGGTCCTTCAGAGATTTTGTTCTGGCTTCGTACGCAGAAGACAAACCCGCCCTCTTGATCCACAAGGTCAATAAGTGAAACTGGGATATTTAGATATATTGTTCTCGTTAATGAGAAGGGAGATGGAGACAGACATATCAGGGAAATTAGAGATCAAACCGAACAACCGTACATTCAGGAGTGTGGGGAAGAAGAGCAAGGTGGGGTGGACACTGCGTCCGAATGGAGGCAGATAGACTACCAAGAAAGGTGAAGGAAGGAGGAGTAGAGGGCAGACGACCATCAGGGAGACCCAGGTACAGATGGATGGATGAAGTAAGGAAGGACGTGGAGAGGGTGGCACCAAGAGGGAACTTGAAAGAATCGGCAGAGGATAGAACCATCTGGAGAGGCATAGCGAAAGCGGTGAAGGGCCGTCCGGCCTGACAACAAACAGAGTAAGAGTTCTTGTTAATGCCAGACGTTGTTATACAACTTACAAACTTCTGTCCACTAAAGGAGTCGAAACTACTTGGAACCGCCCTATATGGTTCAAATAGTCGAACTGGACCATTCAAAGATTTTTTTCTGGCGAGCTCCAGACGATTCTGTTCAGTTTTGAAGAACCTCTGACCACTAACGGATTGATCCTTCGTGAGCCTTGCTCGACCTCCTGTCGAAGTAGCGTCGAAGACCACCACTCGACCGACATCGTACCCACGGCATTATGCATGACAAGCTATAATGGTTGACATCATCGCGAAAGGTTTCTCTTATTATTAAAACATTTTCTAAGACCTCAACCACTTTCCAATTTGGATATCCTGAAAACGTACAAATATCTCCAGTGGACTATTAGTACATACACTTACTTTTTTTCTTCTTCTTTTTTCAACCACATTAACTTTTCACTTTGAATTCCTTGTCACCACGATCGAGACTGACAATGCGCTCGACGGAGACATATGCGGAAACTGATACGAAGTTTCCGCATATGTCTCGCATTGTCAGTCTCGATCGTGGTGACAAGGAATTAAAAGTGAAAAGTTAATGTGGTTGAAAAGGGATTAATATCTGCACTGGGAACCATTCAGTGTGTGTGTGTATACACTTACTTATGGCCATTTCTGGAGGCGCGGTGGAGCGGCGTGTGCGGGAAGAGGGCCCCGGAAATGGCCGAAGACGAGTACGGCTTCAGAGGATCCGGGTGCGTCTTGATCAGGAGCTCGACGGTGTCGTAGCGTCCGTACTGGGCCGCCAGGTCCAGGGGCGTCTCGTGCTGCAGGTTGGTCAGGGACGGGTCGCCGCCTTGCGACAGGAGCAGCCGAGAGACCTCGGTGTGGCCATACTGGGCAGCGCAGTGGAGGGCCGTTTCGCCTCCCTTGTTCTGTAGAAGAAAAGAGAGTATTCTGTTAGCCATGATGACTAGCGGTTTTATCCCTGGGAACAATATTACGGAGCTGCCTAGTGTAGGCCTTATGGTCTCTTGCAGCCTCCTTCATTCTTATGTTCTTATATCGCGACGAAGAGGTGGAGTCAGAGAAGTGGTTCAGAAGAGATTTAAGAATGGTAACAGAACGGAGGGGTGGAAGAAGTTACAAGTGATCAACATATTTTATTTGTCTATTTATTTGTTTTTGTATTTATTTATTTCTAGTGGAGAGGCTTTATGATATAATGGAAAGAGAATGCAAGTCTACCGTGACGTCACACGTATGAGAGATTACTGTATGGTTGGATTGTTGTAGTGACACGTTACTATCACCATTATGTAACCTATAGTCACCCCTTGTCTTAGTAGTAGCAACAATGGTATCCCCTCCCCAGCTACTACAGGATCATCTGGTCAAGGGAGCAGTCACTATCACTGCAGTTGCCAGTGATCACCAGCTGATTTGCTATGGCGTGCGGTGTACAGTATCTGCTATGGTATACAGTAATGCAGCGTTTCTCAACCAGGGTTCCCCGGAACCCTAAGGTCCCTAAGGGTTCCGCGAGAACAAGTGAGATAAGCTAATGCACTTTTGATTTTTTATATAATTTCATATACGTAACATAATTAAACACGCACGACATATTCTTGGTTATTGTAATAATGCAACATAGACATCACCCTACCTAACCTATTATTACGATGAAAATAGAATGAGAAAGATATGGTATATGTGTTTTTTGTTTTTTTCCAGGGGTTCCTTGAGACATGCAATCTATTTTAAAGGTTACGCAAGGGTAGAAAGGTTGAGAAACGCTGCTGTAATGTCTTTTAAAAGTCTTCTCGGGTTACACTGATACATGTGTGAGGCTTGCAGTGCGTTATTGATTACTACACAACTGGACAAGTTTTACTTTGATGGCAAAGGAGACTCAAAGCAGAGAAATCATGAGTAATTAATTCCCGATGTTTGTTGCAAAAGGCTTTGAAAAAGTTCTTTGCAACAAAAGCCTTTGAAGAAGTCCTTTGTAACGAAAGGTAAGGAGATTATGAAGGCTCATAACATCTCCGTCTAAGTCTCCTAATCCACTACCCTTTGTTAAAAAAATGCATACGGCCTTTACTTCAAGGCGTTTTGAAAATCAGTTACTTGAGGCTGTGATGACACTTCTGGACAACTAGCATTAACACAACATTTATGAATATCTTGCAACACAGATAGGTCCAACAGAAGTATACTCACTAATTCAGTAACTACAAATAAATTAATAAAGATAAATGAGTCGATAGATAAATAAACAATAAATAAACGAAAGCATGTAGTCGCAGTTGTACAGGCATCGGAGCCACCACGACCGCATATGTATATATCGAATCGAATAATCTTGCGTTAATAGGCATCTCGGCGAGCCAGAAACGCCTCCCATTAGATAACAGCAGGGTGCGGAGTACAACTTGCATACGAACTTGTAATCTCTTCACCGCTCTTTCAACGCTCCTTGTTGTAAGAAGAAAGCCCATTAATACAACTCGCACAAAAACTGTCTTAAGCCACCCCTGGACAAAAGAAAATATAATAATGATACTAATAACCCGACGTTACGCGTTAAAAGTCCCTTCCAATGAACCTGTGACTATTTGAACGTATCTCACGCCGCCCTGGGAAAAGAACGGGGGGAAAGGGGCGAGGAGAAAGGGGTTCCGCCGGGCCCGGTGGTGATAATGCAAAGGGGGCCGGGACAACCAGCCGCGGACACGAGGGCGTCCAACGCGGCCAGGAACCTTCAAAGGGGAATTATCACCTTCTCCTTCCAAGGGGGCGTGCCGGCGTGCGTCCATTTGGCTCGTGCAGGGGTAGGAGGTGCGAGGGAGGGGGGTGCGGTGTAATTTCTTTCGCGTCCTTCCTCTTATTTGGCTTTTCCAGTCATGTGAAAAGTGAGGTGGCGGCAGCGGCGGTGATGGTGCGATAAAGGCAGGGTGGATGTTGCTATTGTTGTTGTTGTTGGTGGTGGTAGCGGTGGAGATGGTGGTAGCGGTGGGGGTGGTGATAGCGGTTGTAGTTGTGGTCCTGCGCTGGTATGATGGAGATTCTGGAGTTATTGGTATTTCTGTAGTTATTGTTGTTGTTGGTGGTGGCAGCGGCGTCAGCAGCGGTGATGGTGCAATAAAGACAGGGTGGATGTTGCTATTGTTGCTCTTGTTGTTGTTGGTGGTGGTGGTGGTGGTGGTGGTGGGAGCGGCGTCAGCAGCGGTGATCGTGCAATAAAGACAGGGTGGATGTTGCTATTGTTGCTCTTGTTGTTGTTGTTGTTGTTGTTGGAAGTAACGGTGGAGATGGTGGCAGCGGTGGGGGTGGTGGCAGCGATGGGGTGGTGGTGATAGTGGTTGTAGTTGTGGTCCTGCAGTGATATGGTGGAGATTCTGGAGTTATTGGTATTTCTGTAGTTGTTGTTGTTACTGGCGGTGGTGGTGGTAGCGGTGGGGGTGGTGATAGTGGTTGTAGTTGTGGTCCTGCGGTGGTATGATGGAGATTCTGGAGTTATTGGTATTACTGTAGTTGTTGTTGTTGTTGTTGGAAGTAACGGTGGAGATGGTGGCAGCGGTGGGGGTGGTGATAGTGGTTGTAGTTGTGGTTTTGCGGTGGTATGATGGAGATCCTGGAGTTATTGGTATTATTATAGTTGTTGTTGGTGGTGGTGATGGTGGAGGTTGCGGCGGTGGTGGTAGTGGTGGTGATGGTAGTAGTGACAGTAACAGTGATGATGGCGAGGGAGGGGGGGGGTTCTGTCATCTTATTCTTCATACGCTTCAGCCCCACCATGCTTCATATTCACGTCTTTACATCAAAACTTCGACTCCTGTGTATCTGACAGTCGACCTCGGCTTGAAAGAACTCTGAAGCGGTCGGGACCCCGTTCAGGCATGTTCAGACTTTCGATGAATGACAGAAATCGTCTGTCGAGGCATAGTGATGCAATGTATCAAAGAGAAATTTCAAACATTCTAAATAATTTCTGGCTCGTCGGCAGGCGATTTTATTCGACTCTGAAGAACCCCAGAGGTCAGACATGTTTGCGCACTTAATCGTCACGGGTTCCATTTGGTTTCCTCACTGACGTCACCGAATGACGTCACTTCCGGAAGAGATATTGAAAGCTTTTCTCTCCTCCTTAGCCGGAGGTCAAGAGCTCGAAGCTGACCCATGACGTCATCCTCGGAGAGCCGAGCCGAGCCGACCCGAGCCGAGCCGAACCGAGCCGCCACGACACGCGACAGCCTTCCCCCACCCCTGCTCTCCCCTCCCCCCCTCCCCCAACCACCCTTTCGAACCCGTTAACGGGCACAACCGGTTAACGAGGGCTAATCCAGCTATGGGGAGGGGAAGGGAGGGGCAAGGAGGAGGAGGAGGAAAGGGGGAGGGGTAAAAACGAGGAACAGGGCAAGGGAGAGGGGAAAGGACAAAATGAGGGGAAGAGAAAGGGGAAAGGGAGGGGAGAGGCATGGGAAAGGAAGGGGGAAAAGAAGAGGGAAGGAAGGAGAAAGGAAGAGGAAAGGGAAGGGAAGGGAAAGGAAGGGAAAAGGAAAGGGAAAGGAAATGGAGAATAGGAGAGGAAGAGGAGGAGAATGGAAGAGAAAGGAAAAGAAAAGAGATTGGAGGGAAAGAGAGGGGAAGGAGTGGGGAAGGGAAGGGATGGGAAGGGAAGGGGAAACAAAAAGGTAAAATGACCGAGAAAAGGACGGGATAAACGAATGAAAAAAGGGAAGACAAGAGGGAAGGGGAAGGAAAGAGAGGAAGAGAGAGAGTGGAAGAGAAAGTGGAAAGGAACAGTGAGGAGGAAGGGGGAGAAAAGGGGGGGAGAGGGGGAGGAGGAGGAGGAGAAAGGAGGGGAAGAGGATCGACAGTTAGGAGATGGGAAAGGGACGAGGAGGAGGAAGAGGAGGAGGAGGAGGAGATATAGGGAAGATAAAGGGTGAGGAAAAGCAGGAGGTGAAGGGGAGTGAATTTGAATCACTACAAAAACGACAAAAAGGTGTCTACTGCAGCCATATTTGCTAATGACACAGCTGCGCAAAAGTGCGAATGGGCACACAAATATACTGGACATTACACACACACACACACACACACACACACACACCGACTCGGTGGTACAGTTGGTAGAGCGCTGGAATGGGAAGCAGAAATGCTCCTAATACCCAGTTCGAATCCTGCCCAGGGCCGAAATTATTTCGGTATCGCTGTGCCTCGGGTCGTACTCTGACTCTCGTGGGCGGGGAGTTGGGGGTGTGTGTGTGTGCAAGGTCATAGCATTACCCATAGATCGGACCTACGAGCTCTGAGCTCTCTTCCAGGAGGGAAATAGCTGTCGATCACGAACACGTGATCCAAAGACCAAGTGAAAAAGTGAATACACACACACACACACGGTGGCGCGGTTGGTAGAGTCTCAGACTGTCAGTACGGGGGTGCCGGCGGTACCTGGTTCGAATCCTGCCCAAGGCTGAAATTATTTCAGTATCGCTGTGCTTCGAGTCGTTACTCCAACTCTCATGGGCGGGGAGTTGGGTGTGTGTGTGTGTGCGTGTAAGGTCATAGCATTACCCATAGATCGGTCATAAGAGCTCTGAGCTCTCTTCCGGGAGGGAAACAGCTGTCGATCACGAGTCCAACACGTGATCCAAAGACCAAGGTGAATCACATCATAGGTTACAACAACAAAACAAAAATACCGACAGATCAACTTTCGCTCCATAACGAAGTCGGATAAAGAAGAAGAAAGAAGAAACGAATAAAGAAAGAAAAATGGAGGAAAACAAATAAATAAAATAACCCCATTTATATAAAAAATAATAATTAATTGGTTGATGTTACAGCATATGTTCAAGGTATACTTTATACATCACGTTCCTGGGCCAACATTTTATCTTAACTTGTGTTATTAACATGATCAACACAAAGTGCCTTACCACTTCCATCATCACAGCCATGTCCTCCTCGAACAACGCACCATCAACATTATTTCCAATTAAAACATGATCACCGTTTATCTTTCTTCTGCAGGAGCCAAGAGGGAGGGAGGGAAGGGTGGATGGGAGTGGAGTATGTGGGGATGGGATGGATGGGAGTGGTTTTTATGCCTTTGTTTTTTGGCTACCTCCCTTGTAAGAGGGAAAAAGCCTTTGGTATACTGTATGTATGTATGTATGTACAAGGTATGTACGTATTTGTGAATGGTATGTATGTATGTATGTATGTATTTGTGTGTGTATGTATTTGTATATGTATGTATGTACGTATGTATGCATGTATGTATCTTTATCATACACCCTATTTCCTTATCCGAAAACATCATCAGAATCTTTGCAACTTCCACCGACTGCACAGTTTTCTTGGGACAGCTTAGAAAGAGACATAGCCAGCGCTGGAACCTTGCAGGAACTGAAATCCAAATACGGTAACTGGAGAATAAGGAGACAAAGCCTCAGTTAAGATAAATAGAGAGTAATAGACAGGGCCCCACGAGTGTTGCTCCTTTCATGTAGGCTACGATTAGGTAAACTAGGTAAGCACGCGCGCGCGCGCACACACACACACACACACACATACGCGTACACACACACACACACACACACACACATATATATATACGCACACATACATACACACACACATACATACACATACACACCCACACACACACACATACATACCCATTCACACACACACACACACACACATGCACACACACACATAAACAAGAGGACATGGAAGGAAACTCAAAAAGGACAGTTATAGAAGAGATCTGAAAAAGAAAATAGCTTTCCCCACAGAGTGGTGGATGTATGGAACATAATAAACGAAACAATAGTGTGTGCAAAAACAATACACGAATTTAAGGACAAATTAGACATGGCGAGATACAGAGACGGGACACCACGAGCATAGCTCCCCTTCCCGTAAGATACAACTAGGTAAATACACACACGCGCACACACACACACACACACACACACACACACAGAACCATGGCACCTAACAAATCTCCTACCATATTTAATAACTACATCCGTGCATCATGAGACATCCCTATTTTCATCGCATTAAACCTATCTCCATATTCCGCTACATACCACCACGAGCTAACTATGATATAACAAGCCAAGTATCACTGAGATACCCACACACGTGCAGTTTCAACTGACAGTTATAACTGAACAGTTGTAACTGTCAGTTTAAACTGCACGTGTATGGCCGGCCTTAGGGTTCTCAACATGCTTTCTCGTATATCTCCTGCTTATGCATTACTGTTCTTTCGCCTCCCGGGGACCACATTACAACACTGAATTTAATCGCTAACTACCACTGGTTTCCAAAATTTTGGTATCTCCTGCAAAAAGTGGACTCCCCCGCCCCGTCCGACTCGCCCCCAGGGGTCCGTGGACCGTAAGCTGAGAACCAGTTCTTTAGACAAGTTCATTTGCCAAACAGTCACTAACCTTGCAGCCGCCACTTTCTCCTTCAACAGCCCCTACCGTCACCCAGTCACCTTCCAAAGATGGACCCATTCCTGACCCATTCTTCGTTGCTCCGGGATCCACCCTATGTACCGGAGTCAATCAACCATCCCAAGTTATGCCCACGCTTCTATCTTTGTAGATCATCTTGCACCGCTGTCACGTGTTAGCTTGCTCCCTCCATATTTTTTCTGTATCTTACTTCAGCAAAACCAGTGTGAGTTCCATCAGGGTCCGGGGATTACACGAGGAATCATCACCCCAGACTTCGCCAGGGTGACGATTCTTCATGTGGGCCATCCTGGGTTTACGATTTTTCGGTTGTGTAAGTTGATGAAAATGAGAATAACCCTCATTCAACCTAACTTAATGTTTATTCCACTGTTGATATTCGGCGTACTGGGGTGACAATTCTTCAGGTGGGATCTCATGGGGTGACGATTCTTCATGTGGGGGTTCTGGGGTGACAATTCTTCAAGTGGGATCTCATGGGTTAACGATTCTTCATGTGGGCGTTCTGGGGTGGCAATTCTTCATGTGGTATCTCATGGGTTGACGATTCTTCATGTGGGCGTTCTGGGGTGACGATTCTTCATGTGGGCGTTCTGGGGTGACAATTCTTCAAGTGGTATCTCATGGGTTGACGATTCATGTGGGCGTTCTGGGGTGACGATTCTTCAAGTGGGATCTCATGTGTTGACGATTCTTCATGTGGGCGTTCTGGGGTGACAATTCTTCATGTGACCCAGGTTCAGTTAATGATTCTGGGGTCTCTAAGATGCCCTACCGTGTTATGTATGTGAATAGCCCCCACCCCCATATACTTCCCACGGTTTTAAGCTTTCATTTGATGAAAGCAATCAAAAGAAGCACAGGTGTTGTACAAGTACATGACGTGGATATAAAATTTATAGAAATAAATAAATAAATAAATAAATAACCTGAGATAATATCGAGTGAAGCCAGTCCTCCATGCCCCGCTACACTGTGAACGTGTTAATACTTAATGGACAATTTAAATCTTCTTGTACAATCCAAAATAACATCACTACGTCACTAAGGTTAAGCATTTGTAGTTTGATATATATCAGGAAATGATGACAAGACTAGATGTGATGACGACTGCATGGAATTTCGTGTTCCGCATTTTCGTTTAACCCACCGTTTCCCAACCCTGGGGGGGGGGGGGGTCGCCAATCGTTTCTCCTGGGGTCGCTAAAACATCTTGTATGCTAATTCTTTTTAAATTCATATAGCTATGATAGAATTCAATGGTGTTAACTTTGTCTTTTGAAACCTTACATTACCTTTCTTACACATACATTTATTATACTGTACTTGTCCCCTACTTTTTACAGTCAACAACTAGTCATATATGATTAATGCATATACAAATACATTAGTGGGGGTCACGGTCAGATCATGAGGATCATATTGGGGGTCGCCTGAAACAAAAGGTTGGGAAACTGGTTTAACCCTTCATTTAAGTGCTGCCTGGTGATTTTATTCATGTGAACGAAAGCCCTTCCAGGACTATTCAGGATCCTCATTGCTAGACACGACGCCAGGGTCACGTGACGCTGTCGTCGGCAACAGCAGCAGGGGATGACGACGAACATGACCTGGGTGACTGGGCACTTTCTTTGGGTGAATCCTCATCGGCAAGAATCGGCACTTTTTTGAAGAATCGGCATCGGTTTTTTTTTTTTTTTTATTCGTCATCGGCAATATCTTGCCGATGAGGATGCCGATCCCCCCCCCTACAAAAAAAAAAAAATGCCGATTCTTGCTGAAGACGATTAATCGGCACACCCCTAGACAGGGATGCCCCCCCCCCCCAGCTGCCTTGGACGAAGTGCCCAGCAAGGGTCGTCCCTCCTCACCCGGACAACCAGGTAATTACACAAACACAAGACACTCTACCCCTTCTCTGGCTGACACCAACACACACCAAAGACAACTCAGTGCCAGTCGGAGTGACTAAAAGAAAAGCACGACTGAGGATGAAAATGATAAATCATAAAAGCTTGAATAATAAAAAAAAAAGGCCTAATATTGAAACTTTTGAATTGATTGGCCCCATCAAGCCTTCGTCCCTGTTTGCTTCCATCCATCCATTCAGCCATTAAAAGCCCTCATTAATACCCTCGCCGGCTCAAATGGAACCATAGAAAACGAACAGTGGTGCATTAGTGACAGGGCTCCCGAGGTTGCCCGAGTGAAGGCATATCAATTTATTTCATGCCTTTTATCAGTTTAATTGGGACATGAATAATGACGAAGTAACGTTTGGCACCATGGCGCACACGTTCCCTCCGGGTCGCCATAAACGAAATCGCCGTAGAAAACGTAATAGACGCATTACAGAGCACGGTCACGGTCGAGGGGGCAAATTAATTAATGCTGGTTCTTTACTCTCTTGTCACTCTGGCTGGAAACTGAAGCCATTTTTCATTTCCGTTCCTGGGGATTCAATGGGCGGGGCTTAAAACAGTGGCACAGAATGGTATATGGGAAAAATCCATTTTCAAAGCGCCAATATAAAGTAGATATGGATGGAATCATTTCTTTAAAATAAAAGTGGTTTTCTGGTGCCTCTATGGTTATGGGGCTTCTATGGTAACTCGCATCACACTGTTCAACTGAACACATGAACAAGATAAACGAGATCTGACCACTGTGATGAAGGAGTAGTAACTATAGGATTGTTCAAAATGACATACTGACACTGTTGGTCTCATATTTGTGTCACTGTTGGTGCTGTTCCTATTTCTGGTGTTTTAACTTTGACGTCATTGTTGCTGTCACTACTGCCATCATCGCCGGCGTCGTTGTTTTTGTTGTTATCTTAGTTTTTGTTGTTTTTGTTCTAAATGCTGCTGCCCCTGCTGCTATTGATGCTCGACGAACATGACCTGGGTGACTGGGCACTTTTTTTTGGGTGAATCCTCATCGGAAAGAATCGGCACTTTTTTTGAAGAATAGTTTTTTTTTTTTTTTAAGATTCCCTTCATTTTCATAATACACGAAATCAGTCGCGTTATAAACGGGAAGATGATCCCGTCATCCCATGTAAGTGAAATGGTATATTCGTCAAAAAATCTTGGTATTGGTGCCCTTTATCGAATCATATATAAAATTACTGCCATATATTAGTGACATTTTTGCAAAAGACACACACACACAAACACACACACACACATTTATATATATATATATATAAATGTGTGTGTGTGTGTGTGTGTGTGTGTGTGTGTGTGTGTGCGTGTGTGTGCGTGCGTGTGTGTACGTGTATACATATATGTATCACCCTTATAAAACTCCACAAAACTCCCATGTTGTAAAGACTTGCACTCACAGACTTCGTACGCAAAAGCATACATGTACATTTGTGAAAGTTGTGGGGGAAAATCAGCTTTACTTTATCTTTCCATATGAAGGGCTCTCTCCAGAGCTAACTAGCTTAAACTGTAAAAATTAGTCACCCCACCCCACAAAAGAAAAGAAAAAAGAAAGAAAAATACATACACACACACACACACATATATACAGTGTATATATATATATATATATATATATATATATATATATATATTAGTAAATTTAGTGAGCAGGTTTTCTTGAATACATTTTCTCTGTAAGAGAAAGGGAGAGCTCTCCCTTTCTTTTACAGAGGAAGATAGCGAGAAAGATTGAAAGTATTAATAAAATCATGAACACAGAATATACTGTATTGTTCAACAGAATATATATATATATATATATATATATATATATATATATATATATTTTTTTTTTTTGTAGGTGGCCTATAGGACTTTTATTTCGGTATGAACTTGTCTCTTAAGCTTCCATAGTTTGGGAGCGCCAACTGTGGCCAAACTAAAGCGGAACGCTCCTAGGAACGCACCGAGGAACGCGCCCAGCTCTTGCCATTTCCATTCGTCCCTTTTGTACCGGACAGTCCTTTACTGATTTTGTTCAAGGGCTGACATACAACCCGGTGATTCTAAGATAGATCCTGAGCGGCCTCGTGAATATAGTAAAAATATAAATACACAGAAATGAACTAAATACTCATATACAAATAAATTACAAAACAGATATAAACAGTTGTTAAAAGAAAGGGAGCGCGGTGACAATAAAATGTCTTTAGGCACAAATCTTGTTACGAGTCCTTTGTGGCCAAGGCAGCATCCCGAATGAAAGATCACACAAGAGAACACCGCCGAAGTTCACCTCCTGTGGTGCAAAAAATCCCTTTTAGGAAATAAAGAGAAGAAAAGAACGAGAAGAAAAGGGAGGGGGAGAGAGAGAGAGAGAGAGAGAGAGAGAGAGAGAGAGAGAGAGAGAGAGAGAGAGAGAGAGAGAGAGAGAGGGGGGGGGGAAGAGGGAGAGAGGAGAAAGAGAAAGACGGAGGGAGGGAAGGACTGAGAGAGAGCAAAAAGAGAGCTGGAAGGAACAGAAAGAAATAGGAGGGATCAAGAGAGCGAGAACGAGAGCGAGGACGAAAGAGCCAAAGACCGGTTTATTAAATATCGTCGTCGGCCGATCCTACGGGGCAACTCACAAATCACGGGTTTCCACGCGCTCCGCCACCTCGACTGTCCCCCTCCTCCAGCAGGAGGAGGAACATTAACGAGAGCCAGCGGGGCGCGGCGACTTTGCCGGAAGAACTTGCAGGCACTTTAACCTTTTCGCTAATGTACTAGAAGGGTTTAATTGGACCTTGATGTATGGCGCCTCCATACTAAGAGCCAAGGCATTGGTAATGGTGGCGGGAGGGGTGGTGGTGGTGGATTTGGGCGTGGTGGTGGTGGTGGATGTGGGCGTGGTGGTGGTGGATGTGGGCGTGGTGGTGGTGGATGTGGGCGTGGTGGTGGTGGATGTGGGCGTGGTGGTGGATGTGGGCGTGGTGGTGGTGGATGTGGGCGTGGTGGTGGTGGATGTGGGCGTGGTGGTGGTGGATTTGGGCGTGGTGGTGGTGGATGTGGGCGTGGTGGTGGTGGTGGATGTGGGCGTGGTGGTGGTGGTGGATGTGGGCGTGGTGGTGGATGTGGGCGTGGTGGTGGTGGTGGATGTGGGCGTGGTGGTGGTGGTGGATGTGGGCGTGGTGGTGGATGTGGGCGTGGTGGTGGATGTGGGCGTGGTGGTGGTGGCTCTGGTGGTGGTGGTAAATGAAGTTTGAAAGGAAAATCGAGACGGTTCACATATAAATAAATAAACCCAGACTTCGACAGGGTGACAATTCTTCATTGTGGGCTATCCTAGGGCAACAATTCTTCATTTGGCCTATCCTAATGTGGCAATTCTTCATGTGGGTCATCCTAGGGTGACAATTCTTCATATGGGCCATCCTGGGTTTACGATTCTTCAGTGGTATAAGTTGATGATGTCAATTAGGATAACCCTCATTCAACCTAACCTAATCTTTATTCCACTGTTGATATTCGGCGTACTGGGGCGACAATTCTTCAGGTGGGATTTCCTGGGGTGGCAATTCTTCATTGTATGATATGGTTTAACGTCACAGACTCCTCCCATTGGAAGGCTGGGACGGTGCCCCTTACAGAGGACTTTGTAGCGTGGAATTTAATTAACCATACCCTTGGTTCAACTTCGCCGGTGGCAGGATTCGAACCGCTATTCCCTCGATCTTCGCCGCAAGTAACAACGCCCCAACCCGCTCAGCCGAAGGCCAAACCTGATTTAAGTGATAACACACACACACACACACACGACTCGGTGGCGCATTGGTAGAGATCCTAGCCGCTACTACGGCGGTCCGGGTTAAAATCCCAACCAGGGTTAAAATAATTTCAGTATCGCTGTGCTGCGAGTCGTTACTCCAACTCTCGTGGGTGGGTAGTTGTGTGTGTGTGTGCGTGTAAGGTCACAGCATTACCCATAGATCTGTTATATATGAGCTCTGAGCTCTCTTCCGGGAGGGAAATAGCTGTCGATCACGAGTCCAACACGTGACCCAAGACCATGGTGAATCACACACACACACACACACACACACACACACACACACACACACACACATTGAACAACATGCTAGAGACAAATACAGCTCTAATTCTACTATGGTGAATCTTCCCTAATGTATTTGTTTATTATGAATGAATGAATCTATTCATTCAATTATCTATTCTTCTGGGGAACAAAAGACACTGTCTTTGAACAGTGTAGTCCACTCCACCGTTTCCCGTCAAGTATTCTTGGTTTGTCAATGTTGCTCTTCCTTGACGTAACATCACTGATATAATTTAATTTTATTTTATTTTATTTTTTTTTTTTGGGGGGGGAGTGAAAATACATTCCGAGCACATGGGTTCTCATCTCCTGACAAGGTTCTTTGAATTGAGCTTCCAGAGCTGAAAAAAAAGAATAACAGGATAAAAAAAAAATCACACTTGGCTTAATTAACAAAAAAAGAATTGTGGAGATGTTCCTCAACGTGTATTCATTCTCAGCCACGAAGTCTTTGCAGTCATTGTCGTGATGGACGACGCTCATTTGAAAGTAAAGAGGAGGAAGAAGGAGGAGGAGGTGGTGGTAGGGGTGAAGGAAGAGAAGAATGAGGAGATGGGGAGGGGAGAGAGAGGGGAAGGTGAAGGGTGGGGGAGGAGAGAGGGGAAGGTGAAGGGTGGGGGAGGAGAGAGGGGAAGGTGAAGGGTGGGGGAGGAGGAAGGTGGAGGAGTAGGAGGAGGACACTGACGAAGAAGAGGCCAACGCTGTAGAGGAAGAAGTGGTGGACTTTCCTTAGCTCGGACCACCTCGCCATGAACCAAAAGGTCCCCCCAAAAAGAGCGTGGGAGACCTGCTCTGGTCTGTGGTGAGGAGTCCTGTAGGGCCAGGAAGCATCGGCCGCTCTCGAGGAGGGAAAGAGGAAAGGAAGGAAGGAGAGAAGGAGGGAGCGACGGAGGGAGGGGGAAAGTAAGAAGGGAGGAAAGGAATGAATGAATGGACAAACAAACGAAGAAAGTAAGGATGAAAGGAGGGAAGGAAGGAAGGAAGGAAGGAAGGAAGGAAGGAAGGAGGGAGGGGGGGAGGGGGTAAGTAAGAAGGGAGGCTAGGAATGAATGAATGGACAAACAAACGAAGAAAGTAAGGATGAAAGGAGGGAAGGAAGGAGGGAGGGAGGGAGGGAAGAAAAGAGGGAGGGAGGGAGGGAGAGAGGGAGAGAGGGAGAGAGGGAGGTTGGGAGGGAGCGAGAGGGAAAGTAAGAATAGAGGAAAGGAATGAATGAATGGACGAACAAACGAAGGAAGTAAGGATGAAAGGAAGGAAAGAAGGAGGGAGGGAGAGAGGGAGGGAGGGAGGGAGGGCAGGAGAGAAGAAGAGGTGTAAGAAGCCAAGAGAACTGAGAAGAAGATTAGCAGAGTGCTACTAACATGACCTATACAATGTTGTGTCAGTAGACCATTTCATTCAGCTAAGGCACTGTTTTTCCTGAGGTCGCTAAGACATCTTATATATATATATATATATATATATATATATATATATATATATATATATTTTTTTTTTTTTTTTTTTTTTTACAAAATTATATGAATTCAGTACAATAACCGTATATATTAACACATATACAAACAGATTGGTGGGGTTGAGGTCACATTATGAGGAACATATTGGGGAAACACTGAGCTAAGAAATGTTGTCGTTTTGAGGCGCCGTCCGTCCATTTTCTAATAAAATCGCCTGACGCCTCACTATGTCAAATCTCAACAGGATAGTGAGGGGTTGGTATGAAGAAGAGTCCAGAGTTAAGCTGGATTTGTTGTTATTGTAAAGCGATATACCTTCATTCTTTTCACTAATACTGAAGACACTACGCGTGTTCTTACCGGCGCCAAAGGATTTTATTCAGCCGAGGGAAAGAGAATCGAATGCACGGCTGGATAGGCAGTCAGTAACCAACCCCATAACGAGACCATTAACACCCGACCATCGCTAATGGCTCCGACACCCTGAGCTAAACGATGGATTCCGACCAACAGCTCTTAAAAAAAAAAAAAAAAAAAAAAAAAAAAAAAAAAAAAAAAGGATTGTGATGGATTAAAACACATCAATTGAAACGATTTCTGTGGGAAACCTTTCCCGTCCGAGGTCCGGTTGAAGATTTCCCACACCAGTCACGTGATCAGACTTCGTAGGTCTCCGAAACTTGGACGTTACCTTCAGGCACCTCAGGTTCCGATAATTAATTAATGCTGAGGACGAAACGAGTCTTCTTTTTCTACAGTAGGCCCTACATTACGGGACTAAGACGCTACCATCCACGCCACGACGGACGTGCAAAAGCAGCAACTTGGAAATTGATCCTGCAGCGTTCCCGACGTCAACTCCTGTACCGGAATACTGCACAATTTCCATGCTTTAATACATGTTATATGTGTATTTCAGGGCTTTCATTTGGTGTATATAACTTTAGCCCTATTGTACAGCTGGTAAACCTTTCCGAAACATTCCAAGACTTTAACTTTGTTTTCTGGCGAATAATGAAGTTGGCGCTTAGTACCTTCTGCCGAGGCGCGCCTCATATATATATATATATATATATATATATATATATATATATATATATATATATATATATATATCAGAAAAGTCAACAGCCATTCAAAAGTCCTCTCGTAAGTTCACATTTTGTTTTATATTCTTCATTCGAATACAAGTTCTTCTAATTCTGTCTTTTCCCGATTATTTCCTTCTTTCTTTCTCTTTCGCAGTTGTTCTCCACCTCCTCTCCCTCTTAGCTTTCGATATTGCTGTCGGTCGCTCTCGTGTATGCGGTTTTAGGCTTTCCACATAGACTCGGTTATGCTCGAGTTGCTTTTTTGACTTGGCTTCATCCTCCCTGAGTCTCAGTATTCTCTTCTATACTCTTTGTCAGCGTTGGATTCGCTCCACGGGATATTTTGACTTCGTGTTTCCTCGAATGATAATAATAATAATACAATACACGCCTTTCTTCATCGTTTCATAATCATTTTATTCATTGGTATTTCTGTCATATATATATATATATATATAAAATATATATATATACATATGTGTGTGTGTGTGTGTGTGTGTTCTATCTGTTCTACTTTTTCTCCCGTTTCTTAGCCTGTAATAATTGTGTGTGTGTGTGTGTGTGTGTGTGTGTGTGTGTGTGTGTGTGTGTGTGTGTGTGTGTGTGTGTGTGCCGTCTGCATGTACGTGAGTCTTCGTGTGTGTAACTGAGTTTATGTGTGCACGCGCGTGTATGTGCTCAACCAAGCAAACACGAATTCTCTCCGATGGATGAAACTACTCTCGATCTCAGCCGAAGAATGCCGAAGTCATTCTTCGGCGCCCCGGCGACACCTGAAGGGTCCTCGACTTCAACCTCTCGCCTCTGCACAACAGGTGATGACCTGCCTCCAGTATAGATGTGCACATAGGTGTGCAAGACCACGGAGAATCACACCCAGCGTCTACTATTCAGAAAAAAAAAACCCGTAATCAATCTTTAACACGCGGATGGGCCTATACACGGCCAGGGAAATACAAGTCCATCCAACCGTCGGTAATAAACGGAGGACACGGGGGGGGGGAACGTCGAGCAGTGTGATCCCGCACTATAAACAAATGCCAAACATATGGACAAGAATAAAGAGGATCAGATTCCTCTTCTCCAATACCCCGACGCATTTTTCTGGGTTTGTTCTGACAACCGCCAGACGATTTTATTCAGCTGTAGGACGGGCGCGAGCTGACCGGGGGCCAAGAAGTCTCGTTCAGTCCCTGAATAAAATCGTCTGGCGTCAGTGGTTCCTCTTTTGGAGTTCAGGTGTCCTGAGGTCCACGGTATCTTCAGAGATGGTTCCCAGGTCGAAAACCAGAAGCAGTGAGTGGATGAAGAACGATTTTATTCAGCGTTGAACGAGACCTCTAGGAGGTCAATCAACAGCAAAACATACACAAGGGGTCATCGAAGTGACCAAAGGAATATCGGTCTTGAGTCTTGGTGGGCCCGAACACTAAAGCCTCAAGGAATAACACACTAAAACTCGTTTGTATCATGTATCCAACAACTTGTAGTTAAGCACCTACTCATGAAGAAAGTATCTGCTTACCCCAAGAGGCGTTTAGCTATGGCCCAAACTGTCACCTTGGCCCTATGCGCTCGGGTTGCCAAGGCAAGAATTAATCACGGGTAACTGTTGGATCCCAAAGAGCCAATCACACGAGATAAGCGTCATTAAGTGAACAGAAACTGAAACCAATATGAACAACGAAACTAGCAGTGAAACAATGCCCCTTCGAAACACAGTCACATGTTCAAGTTGGGGACTAACACAAACGGCCACACATACACACAAACGCACATTACAATGAATTTCACAAATACATGCAAACGCAAATATATGCTTGTTGGCGCGCATGCGCGCACACACACACACACACACACACACACACACACACACAAACACACACATACACACACACACACATGTTGCCTTCTCCCCTACCCGCCGCCCGCCGGGCATATTCACACGAGCGCACGCCCATAAAGCCAGGGCGGTACAGCACATTACCAGCGCCCATCAAGAGTGTGGGGGTGAGGTTGGGTGGGGGTCTTGTACAATCAGTCTAAAACACTCGGCCATCTCCCCCAATGCACACGAACTCTCCACGACAATACCTCTGAAATGACCTGGACAGAATCTTTGGAATCACTTTCGCCAAAATATTTAGGAGTGGTTTTCCCGTGATGTTCCTATGGCGATGTACGCACTTGATGCCCACTCCAATTTTGACAATCGCAATCTACGACTGCGACACAATAGGTGACTGGTGTGTGTCGGGACACCCACGTCGAAGCATTGTGCTAATCCAATTTGTCTGCGGTGGTATGTTTTTTTTTTTATTCAAAATATTCTATTTAATATACGAAATGTTAAGACTCTTCTTTCTCCTCTTTCTCCTCCTCCTCCTCCTCCTTCTTCCTCTCTTCTTTTTCTTCTTATCTTTATTTCTGTCCTTTCCATTCTCTCCCTAGTTTTTCATTTTCATTATTATTGTTGTTGTTCATTCTCCTGCAGATGCTAATTCTATATCTGTTGCTGTTGTTGCTGTTTGTTGTTTACATGTTTAGGTGTTATTACTGTTGCTGCTGCTATTGTTATTGTCTATTGTTTAGGCGTTATTATCATAGGAACTTGCTCATGTCACTGTTTCTGTGGTCAAGTGTTATTTTTGGTGTTGTTTCTCTTGCTCTTAATGCCGCTGGTGTCATCGTGTTTTGTTGTTTTCAGTGTTGCCACTCTTGGTGGAATTCATTTAGTCTTCATAACCAACTCTCCCTCTGTCACCCCTCCCTCCTCCTTCCCCTCTCTCCCCTCTCTGCACTCTTCTCTTCTCCCCTCTCTCCGCTTTCCACCCTTCAGGTCCATCTTCCTTTCAGGGTTACTCTCCTGTCCCCTTCCATGCTAATCTTCTCTGTATTGTTCCAATTTTAGTATATGGGAGTGATACTTCACTCCCAAATTAAAAAAAAAAAAAAAAAAGTCCCCCCTACACCGGACCGCTCTCTTCCACTCCGAAGAAAGCCAAAATGCAAAGTAACCAACCTTCAAGCCATCTTTCGTGTCCCTATGGACGTCCATCCAGTTATCTCTCAATTGCAGCTTGGGATGCCTGACGCGTTATCACGGCCACGGTCAAAGACACATGTTAAACGAGTTACGATAAAGGTATTACATCCAAAGTAACGACCACATTTCGCATTATACTTTGGTATAGTCAATATGGTGGCTATGTGTTTCTGACGTCATAAGAAACTTGTGAGTCTTGCATCCTCCTCATGGCGGGTTCGAGTCCCGCACTACCCCCAGATTCCCGTCAGTGGCCGTTACTTGCCCTTGAGTCCCTACAACACATAACAGGACAAAGGTATCGACTAGTCGCAGCTATTCAGCGCCCTCTGGCGTAAGTTCCTTACTTTCTTCATGGTATCAATACAAAGATGTGGCTGGGTACGTCACCTTGAAACAGTGTCAACAAAATGCAAATGCCATCAATGTAACAACAAGGTTAGGTGTCATCTTTACATGTGACTGCAAAACTTCCGACCTTTCCAGAGAACGTCCACAACACATGGGAAAATTTAGATTTAAGAAGGAAAGAATTGGTTAACTAATAGGGTGGTCAACGAATGGAATAGACTTAGCATAACCATGTATAGAGCGCTGAAATTATCGGTTGTTTTAAGAAACGGTTAGGCAACTTTATGGATGGGGATGACAGGTGGTCATGGACATGGAACTGCCTAGTGTAGGCCTTATGGTCTCTTGCAGTCTCCTTCATTCTTATGTTCTTATGAAGGACTAGTAACTCTATGAAAGGCACTCTCCACGGACACTCCATCCTCAACAACAGCAAGAACAACAAAAAGAACATTAAGAACAGCAAGAACAACAAAAACAACATTAAGAACCATCTCTACACCATAAGTTCTTCAGTTTTCATACACAGCCTCTCACTCAGACCCCAAACACTCTCTTCTAAAATAAACTCTCCTATTGGGATTCGAACCCTCGCCTGAGCGGTTTGCTTTTTATGAGACAAAGACCGTACCGTCACGCCACTGGGTTCGACTCCCAGTAGGAGAGTTTATTTCCAAATTAGGAGAGTTTATTTCCAAATGTCATAATGACACAAACACTCTCTTTTAACCCTTACAATACAATTACCATCTTTACAAATTTTACTCTTTATTTTTTTCTTCTTCCAGATGAAGGACCCGACTCCATCTTTCACACGTATTCTCAAGTAAATAGAATAATCTGTCCTTAGCCAGATTAAAAATCTCTAAAGGAAAGTCAAATTACTGAAGGGGTCGTCGCTTCCACTACCACAACGCCATCGAGACTGCATCGTCTCCATCAACGTTACGACTATTCCATTCGGCCAAGGACGGTCCCTGCGCTGAGCGAGGTGCTAACAGGTCGAGACCCACCTCAGGCCGGATCCGTCCTTGGAGTGAATAAAATAAGCAGCCACTTGCCGAGACAACATCAACACCGGAGGGGGAGGGGGGGGGTTCTTTACTTGTTACAAAGGATCACAAAGGTTGAGCATACCGACAAGAGACCTTTTGGTCCAGAACTAGGTCGGATGCGACAAAAAAATAAATAGATAAATAAATCAAAAATAATAATATACACATACACACACTATATATATATATATATATATATATATATATATATATATATATATATATATACATATATAATAAAATAAATCAACAATGATGACAAATTATAATAAATGATTAATAAATAAAAAATAAACAGATACTAAAGAACAAAGAATAAATAATATAAAATAAATGAATATATAATAAAATAAATTAACAATGATAACAGATTATAATAAATTATTAATAAATAGAAAATAATCAGATAATAAATAATAAATAATATAAAATGAATGAATATATAATAAAATAAATCAACAATGATGACAAATTATAATAAATGATTAATAAATAAAAAATAAACAGATACTAAAGAACAAAGAATAAATAATATAAAATAAATAGCAGGCACTACAGCATTGCTTAGGCGTTTATCTAAATGAATCTTAAAACTTCGAAATGTACTACATTGCACTGCCTCTGCAGGAAATTTCTTTCTTTCATTTACTACACGGTTGGCGAAGTTCTTTCTGCCCATTTCCAATTCAAATCTACTTCCTGACAGTTTGAGACCATTATTTCTTGCCTGATTAGCATTCAGCGTGAAAATTTCGTAATTTCTTATGTTGTCAATTCCCTTTAGAATCTCAAAGACAAGGGTAAAGCAAACAAGGTCATCATACAAAGGCAACAGGGCAGGACTCGCAGTAATGGATTTAAATTGGACGAATTTAGATCTAAGAAGGAAAAAGACAAGAGTTGGTTTACTAATAGGGTGGTTAACGAATGGAATTGACTTAGTAACCATGTAGTAGTGAACGCTGAAACTATCGGTTGTTTTAAGAAACTGTTAGGCAACTTTATGGGTGGGGATGACAGGTGGTCATGGACATGGAACTCCCTAGTGCAGGCCTTAGGGCCTCTCGCAGTCTCCTTCATTATTATGTTCTTACATGAAGTATCCCCATACTTGATGTATTGCTGTTCTCTGGCCTCATGGAGATGACCATATTAGTATCCCCATACTTTATGTACTGCTGTTCTTTAGCCTCATGGAGATGACCATATTTGATCACTTGATCACTTGAACATCCACTAAATCCCACTAATTTTCGGGTCGTGGCCCCAACTGTGATACTCGGTGACACCCCTCTTCTGATCTTCCTCTCCACTTCTTTCTCCCACTCTTTCTTTTATTTTCTTCTTTTCATTCTTCTTCTTCCTCCCCTTCCCTATCACAGTCGTTAGTGTCACACTCATTTTCTCCAAACCTACTAACCTTTCCGCTTCCTCCAGCAATCTCAAATCGTCCCTCACATCCTTTCTCCCTCATCCTCTTATCCTCTTTCCCCTAGAAATACCTATTCCCCACTTTATTCGCAACAGTCTCTAGGTGGATCTTAAACATGATTACGAAAAGAATGATCATCTTCACAATGTTGTACGAAGTAATATGACACAAATAACGATGGCTTTAGGAAACGTAGGCCATCGCAATGTTGCCCTGAGACCCTCTTTCTACTCTGACAAGAGTTTACATATCTTCAATGGATCAGAACCCAGTCTCAAACCTCAAAATTCCATCCCTTGCCACCCATTAGCAGGATAAGACCGCCTGAGGTTCCTTAGAATGAAAACACATAACTTATACTTTGGTAACGACGGGGGTTAACAAGATTGTCCAACTTCTCTGGCCCGCTCGTGACATGTCTGTCCGTCCCGTACTCTTCCGATAATAATTATTCATGCGCCCCTCAACGCGACGCTTGTAGACTAGCTTGGCTGTGAACAATGGGGTCAGTGCAGCAGAAGAAAGGGTCCCCCACCTTTTAGTAACACCCATTATTTCAACACAACCATCATCCCCCATCTCGCCCTTTATTCAAAGTCATCCGTTATTTGCGTCTGGGGTATTGTTCAGAGTCATCCAATAGTCTAAACAACAGCCTATCAACTGGCTGACACGAGTTAAGTCACATTTCTCCCCCTTCCTCTCACCCCTTTCTCCCCTCCCCCATCCTTTTACTCTCCTAATGACCTCCGAAGTCGTTTGCCGAAGTCAGTCTCACTCGCTGACGTGATCATCCCCAGATAATTGTAAGGTGTTGTTGAGCGCTTGAGCCAGATAGCGCTGAGGTGACTCCATTCACGTGAAGGCAGAACGCCACATTGGAGAGTGATTGCCAAGGACTTTAACGACTTCATTTGTGATTACCAGCGCTTCTATCCCCGGGGACAATATCGCGTGGAAGAGATGGACCCACGGAGACGGCAAGGAAGAAATTTGAAGAGGGGCAGCAGAAAGAAGGAACATCAGAAATTAAACACGATCATCAATTCCTTGTTGGGTGGGGAATGGTTTCCAATTACAAAAGAAAGCTACGTGAGTCTGGTCCGTAAGAGTGCCGCAAATGCTCCTTTAAATGTGGACTGCATAAAATTGATGATGATAATACGGGGCCTGACATCAATCCAAGGTGTAGTGCTGATGTAGTGGTATAACAAATAGGCCTGCTAGATCAGCGGTCCTGAGTTCGGTCCTCATCCACGGCTGAAAATGCATCATAGCACTGAAAGTCGGCTCTTCCGTTCTCTTGGGCAAGAGATAGGTAGGTAGGTAGGTAGGTAGGTAGGTAGGTAGGTAGGTGTGTGTGTGTGTGTGTGTGTGTGTGTGTGTGTGTGTGTGTGTGTGTGTGTGTGTGTGTGTGTGTGTGTGTGTGTGTGTGTCAGATAAGGAAAACAAATAGGTAGACAGAAAGACAGACTAACAGGAAGACAGATATACAATACAGACAGAGAGATAGACGTGAATAGGCAGATACGTAAAGACAGATAAGTAGATAGGTTGGTACTGAAAGACAGAAAGATAAATAGGTAGACATTCAGACGTGAGTAGACAGATATATAAAGACAGATAGGTGGTTAGGTAAAGTGATATATCAATGGGAAGATGGATTAATGCTATTGTCCCCATGGGCAGAATCGCTGATTATCGGCGAGTATATGCAAAAAAAAACAAGATAATCTTAACTACAAATCTTTTTCTTGAAAAGCTGAACTGTAATAAAAAAAAATCGGGTGAAGCTACATTTGATTTATTTATATATTTATTAATTTATTTACCTGTTTTTGTTTGGTGTGTGTGTGTGTGTGTGTGTGTGTGTGTGTGTGTGTGTGTGTGTGTGTGTGTGTGTGTGTGTGTGTGTGTGTGTGTGTGTGTGTGTGTGTGTGTGTGTGTGTGTGTGTGTGTGTGTGTGTGTGTGTGTGTGTGTGTGTGTGTTTTTCGCTGGGATAGACTTTCCAAAGGGAACTCCAGTATAAACGATCGTTCAGGTCTTTACAATTTTCGAGTCTACTTCCTTTGGGGGGGCTCAAGGAATCCTTTGACTTTGAAGGCACTAAACCTTCTGTAGTTTTCCCAAAGAAGTCAGCAACATTGAGCGTCGTATTACATAAAGCAGAGACTGTCAACGAATTGCAAAAAACTAACGGAGGTATTCTTAGAAAAAAAAAACTTTCCCTTCCAAGAATTTATATATGGAAATATTTTTTAAGAATACAACCGTAAGATTCTTACGGTGGTATTCTTAAAAAAATCTTTCCCTTCCAAGAATTTATATAAGGAAAGATTTTTTTTCAAGAATGCCTACGCATAAAAACCCGGTTCTCGTGCTGGGGTACGACTTTTCAGGCAGTTTACAATTATAAGAGTCTATTCGAGCAGTTTACAGAACGATTGACGAGTATATGACTTAGTGCAAGGATGTTGTTAAGAATTAGGCAGACATCAAACCTTCTAATGACACTGGCACACTAACCAAATGTTCTGGAAACAGAAACGTTAACATTTCTTTTTCATTTGTGTACTTAGGTTTAAGGCTGTAATAATTTCTAAAACAGTATCAAAGAAATGTAACATCGCATCTTAAACCCACGTAAATGTAGATATATAAGAACATACGAGGCTATATTCAAAATTATTTCCCGAAACCCCTCAATAAGATGACATACTTTATTGTTTATGTTTTACTTCTTTTTCTTCTTCGTTTTCTTCTTCTTTTTCCTCTCCTTCTTTTTCTTTTTCTTCTTCTGGTTATACCAGACGACCGCATTCGCCTAAGATCGTTCCTGTTCTTTCTCCCGGGAACCGCTAGGCCCCAAGTAACCGGCCATGTCCACTGGTGTATATATATATATATATATATATATATTTCGAGTCTATCGAAATAAACACCACAAGTGAGGACGGAGGAATCTTTATTTATCAGAACGACGTTCCGCTTGTTATTACAGCTTTCTCAAGTGAAACGTCGTACTAATACAATAAGGGCTCCGTCCGAACATTTGGTGTTGTTTCTTTCGATAGACTTGTCGGCAACTGCCACTTTCGTACAAAATCTGAGTTGCTCTCTGGAAGGTGGGGGGAGGGGGGAGAGGGAGAATGTAGGCCAGAGGATTCTGGAAATCTTAGGCTTACTTTACGAAGTGTTCTTCATATTTCAACTTTCTACTCCTCCTTCTCCTCCTCTCCTCGTCGTCCTCCTCCTGTTCCTCCTCATCCTCTCCTCTTCTCTCGCCCTCCTCCTCTTCCTCCCCCTCACCTCATCCTCCTCTTCCTCCTTCTCCTCTCCTACCACCACCGCCCTCCATCCAATCACGAATCACGCCCCAGTGGTCGGACCAATCCCGCGGCGCGATCTCGAGCTCGCCTCTCCCCCTCGAGAGACCTTCTCTCCCCCCCCCCTCCCCCCGGTCCCCCTTCGGCCCCATCACCAGAATTAGTTACGGCCGCGCCCTTCTCGCTCTTCTCCACGCTCGTCTCCGTGTCGTAGTTGTTACATGATAAATGAAATAAAATAAAATAAAATAACTAAATTTATTTAAAAAACAATAAATAAATGATATCAATTCTACTAATAATATCAATATTCATGTGCGTTCTGGGTAGCCATTTTCACCTCCTTCTTCGATATCTGTCTTTCTAAATGCTCTATTTCATCTTCTTGTCTCCGGCATTCTTTGTAACACTCGTTCTTGATTTCACTATATTGGGGCTGATTTTACGTATGTATGTATATACGTATGTATGTATGCATGTGTGTGTACGTATGTATGTATGTATGTATGCATATATGTGTGTATATATGCATGCATGTATGTAGATACAATATGTAGGTATGTATGCATGTATGTATGTATGTATGTATGTGTGTGTACGTATGTATGTATTTATGTATGTATGTGTGTATTTATGTATGCATGTATGTAGGTATGTATGCATGTATTTATGTATGTATGTACACATGCATATACTATATACATATACATATATATATAAATACATATATATATATATATATATATATATACACATATATATACACTCGTATATATATACACATACACATGTACTTTTCTCAGAGAATATTAATGAGAGTATTGTACCTTTAGGAACACCTGAATATTTTAATATTTTTGTCCTGGCTACCACCAGACGATTTCATTAAACGTCATGAGTCGGTTCCAACCAGGACACTATGGTTTGGGACCTTTAATGTGCGTGGATGTGGTACACATGAGGGTACAAGGGAAGACAGAGGCCACATCCACTGGTATAGCCCATTGATCACTCAGTGAACAGAGTTTGAATTGCTCTCTGTCAGGGAGGGATGTAGGATAGAGGTCACAAATGCAAACGCAAACACACACACACACACACACAGTATATATATATATATATATATATATATATATATATATATATATATATATATATATATATTATATTATATATATATATATATACATATATATATGTGTGTGTGTGTGCATATATTACATATATGCACACACACACACCACCAGGGTCAAGGAGCACAAGAACTCTGTAAAATACAGGCAGGTATTTCAGCACGTCGCCAACAAAAACCACCGGATAAATTGGGACGATGCTGAAATAATTTACAAATCCAAATGTAGTTTCAGAAGAAAAATGGTAGAATCCTCCTTAATAAACAATTTTCCAAATTATAACATTTCCCATGGTCAATGGTCACCAGACTGTATTTCTTATTTTGCTATAAATAAAATTTTACCATCTACATTAGCGGTGGGCAAAAGCCCCCAAGGTCCATGCAACGCCGGACACGTGACCTGAGCCACCAAGGTCCACGCCACGCGCGCCGGACACGTGACATGAGCCCCCGTCCCTTCTTGCTTACCTCACTGTTTCAGTATACACATTGTTCTCTACTCTGTAATTCATATCTGCTGAAGAGGATCACAGTAAGTGATCGAAATATGCAGATCTCTATACCTTCGCCTATTCTTCTCCGAAAGTGGGTCATCAGTATTATTTTACAAATGTGCTACGACATAACTTTGTTGCGATATATATATATATATATGTTGTACTATTGTGATAATTGGAAATAAGCTTCACCGCAAGGACTCGAACTTATGCATTAGCGGTTGGCTCAAAGCTATCGTCTTTGCTTCATAAAAAGCAGTCGCTAATGCAAAGGTTCGAATTCTTGAGCTGGAGCTTATTTCCGTATATATATATATATATATACACACACACACACCAGGACGGACCCGGAGTTGAACCAGGTGTCGATGGGTCGCGACCCCGTTCCGGATGCGCCTCGCCACGATGCAGATGTTGGGTTCAGCCCACTGTAAGACCACCGGCCTATCCTTTGGGGGGCGATGCAGCCTTTGTACCTGTGCATGTGGTTGCGAATGGAGTCTGAAGCCAGGACCACTGAAATGGGACACTGGTATGCAGCACCTCTGATGTCAGGCGACTTTATTCAGCCGAGGGAAACCCCTTCTTTGCGCGGCGAGACAGGTTAACCTTATTTCGAACAGTTCTGATTTTAAAGCCCATTTTTCCAACCACATCCTCATAACTATTCAGCATATACCCATATTTATCCTCATTCGATAGGATATAGACTGGAATCCTTTTACTACTGTAATCCTAAGAAACAAATAATCATCATCTATATTTTTTCCTGTGTGTTGATGGATTACACAATACCTGGATACATGCATACATATATACATTTCAGCCAGATTAAAAAGAACAGGTTTTATGCATGCGCCTGTGTGTGTGTGTGCGTGTGTGTGTGTGTGTGTGTGTGTGTGTGTGTGTGTGTGTGTGTGTGTGTGTGTGTGTGTGTGAGAGAGAGAGAGAGAGAGAGAGAGAGAGAGAGAGAGAGAGAGAGAGAGAAAGATAAAGAGAAAGGTAAAAAGATAAGGAGGAAGATAAAGAGAAAGAGCAAGATAAAGAGAAAGATAAAGAGCGAGAGAGAGGAGAGATGGAGCGTGCATGAACGTGGATGAGCCATCCATCACGCCTCACCTTACGAAGTCCATGGAGCAAGAATTCTCCCAACCGCGTCTCTCGTTCCCATTGCCGACCCTAAATTCCGGATGACAAATCACACTTCGGTCCGTCCACATAGTTTGCAGCCTCATGACATTTTCAAAGACCCACCCGCCTTCGTCTTTTTCTTCTTATTTTCTTGGACTGCCGTCCCTTCGACGGGAACCCTGCCAACGGGACACAACTTGTCCGTCAGCCATCCCTGTCTCATCTCTCTCGTCGGAAGGATACCGGTTCCCTTAAACTCGTTTCGATAGTTTGAATAAATGACCTAACGTGCTGAGTTTCGATTCTTGAGCCGTGAGCTCATACGGCGCTGCCACTTTACCACGACGGACGAAAACACTTGGGACTGAGTCCGCAACTTCCCAACGCACACTCCCAATGGCACGAAGACTAGCCTTTCGAACTTCAAAGTTTATTCTATTTTCAGGACTACAGCGTAAACTGCTGACACCTTTCGATTCCTTTCTGTTATTTTTTTTCCTTTGTTGCAACAACCACTTGCCCTTTCCGTCCGTTATGGGAAAGAGGGAGGGTAAGGGGAAGTAGGTAAGCTGGAGGATGAGAGGAAAAGAGGGCGAGAAGGAGACTGAATCCAGAGGCGAAGGTTAGGTATAAGAAGGATCAAACCCTGGATCCAGTTCTCATCGTTCTGCTTCCGATGGAATGATGGCACCTCGCTGTTCTCAGAAAGACACCAACCCGCCTCGCTCCACCAAACCTTGTTCCTCCTCTCCTGTTGCGCCCAAAGACAACCCTTTGATCTCGAACTCAATCGGAAGACTCGATCGGAAGACTCCTTCTCTGGGTCCTGGAAATCATACGTGCACCAGCACCAACAACTATTTTTTTTTTTTTTTTTTTTTTTTTTAGGGGGAGGAGGTTTGCTGAAGACAATGGCAGAACACGCCCATTCTTTTGTGCCCCGCGTCCGAGCCGCCGGTGTCTGGGTTACAAGAGCTCTGGAAGCGACCAATCCCATTTAAGTGTGAAGCAATTTCACACTCGGCAGGACCGCGGCGGTATTTGGACGGCGGCTAACTCTCTTTGACGAAAGAAAAGTAGAAAAGAGAAGGTGACACGGGCAATGGTGACGGTGCCAGAGGGGATGGTGGTGGTGGTAATGGTGGTGGTGGTAATGGTGGTGGCACGGGGGGAGGGAGGACAAGACCAAAGGGAGGGGCAGAGGAGGAGGGCATAAAAGGAAGAGAAAGAGGAGGAGGACGAGGAAGAGGGGATAGTGTTGAAAGATGAGGGAGGAAGTGGGATGGGGTAATGGTTTTGGCACGGGACAAGACCAAAGGGAGGGGCAGAGGAGGAGGACATAAAAGGAAGAGGAAGAGGAGGAGGAGGAGGAAGAGGGGATAGTGTTGAAAGATGAGTGAGGAAGTGGGATGGGGTAAAACAAGAAGAGAACACAAGATGACAGTAACATACAGGAAAGACGAGCAACAGACGATTAAACAAGAGAATCGAGAAAAACAAAAAGAGAAAAGTATAAAGAGGAGACAAGTAAAAGAGGGAAGGGGAAGAAAGAAGCGACAAAAGAGCAACGATGTAACCTCGAGTTCCACTGGCCGGGAACCCGCAGCCCTAACGTGGCCGGCATAAGAACATAAGAATGAAGGATACTGCAAGGGACCATAAGGCCTACACTAGGCATCTGTCATCCCCGTCCATGAAATTGTCAAACAGTTTCTTAAAACAACTGATAGTTTCAGCGCTCACTACATGGTTACTAAGTCTGGTCCATTCGTTGACCACCCTATTTCCTTCTTAAATCTAACCTTGTCCAATTTATGTCCATTGCTGCGAGTCCTGTCCTGTTGTCTTAATATGATGACCTTGCCTGCGTCCACTTAAACACCTCTATTAGATCACCTCGTACTCTGCGTCTTTCCATATAGGTAAATTTCTGAGCCCACATATGATTTTAATCACTGTACTGATCCTAGTGAATTGATGTCCATTCTACTCGTATAAGACGAAGACCAAAATTGTACCATATGGACAAGGATGGGTCTAACTAACGGTAGATAGAGTTTGATAATTACCTCTGCACTTCTATTCGTAACCGTACGTGGTGCGCTGTTCCCACCTAGTTTTCGCCGGACGCGGATCTGGGCTCGAATACCCAACACTCCTAACACTGTGGGCAAGGGTGACGCTTCTAGTTGTTGTTAAGAATCTCCTAGGTTTTGCTCTTCACTATACATTTTTCTATCAATAATGTAATTGTTCGAAAATTAATTCAGTACTGCCTCGGTGCATTTACTCTAAATTCTATGACTCAAGCCGTTTCACCTCGCCGTACCCAGGGGATTTTATTCAGCAGAGGGAAATCCCCATCTCGTGACTGATTAAGCCTTTGTATTTCAATACCTTAGGGTCCAGTCACCCCCAAGCTTACGACCTGCTTCCGACCACCGGCGACCACGGCCAGTTGTAGGCAGTCTTTGGAAGTCGCTGGTAGTCGGTAATAAGATAGATAAATAGATAGATCGATAGATAGATAGATTACAACACACACTGAATAGTCCCCAGTACATAGATCTTCATCTTATCAAGCTTATCAACTTTTTCCATTTCAATTCCTTCCATAGGTTTTGCGTCGCCGACCGATCGCTTGATTTTCGGTCGAAGGTGGTCGGGAACCGGTCGTAAGCTTGGTGTGACTGCTGGGGATTTAGCTGTTTACTTAAACTGACGCCAAGAGACTTCATTCAGCTGGTGGAAGCCCCACCTTACAGGAGCGATGCTCTGAGTACAATCAAAGGAGACCCAACTACGATGGAAACGACGAAGGAGCGATCTTGTGGGGAACCCGCGCTCCTGTTTCTTCTACTCTCCCTCCTTCCCGTTTTCTACCTTAAACCTTTCAAGGGCCCGACCTCTTCGGCGCCGTACTGTCCCCCAAGAATAGAAGCGCTGGTTATCGTCTACGGAACGAAAACATGTGAAGACTTGAGATAGAGGAGGCCTGAAGGTTGGGGTAACGTGGTCAACTTTGATTGAACTGGGTGCAATCCTCTTTATCGCAACTGTAGAGATACCATGGCTTGTCTCCGTATACTGTGATAAAATTCTTGCGATTACACTTATCTGATTAGGACTATATAATAAGAAAGAGGGAGAGGGAGAGAGGGGGATAGATAGATAGAGAGAGAGAGAGAAAGAGAGGGGGGAGAGAGGTGGAGAGAGAAAGAGAGAGACAGAAAGGGGGAGAGAGAAAAGGAGAGAGAGGGAGAGAGAGAGAGAGATATCAGCATTTTTTCAGATCACCAATGTGTACATCAAAGCGTTTCGTTTGAGGTCCATTAAATATCATTCAACCTATTGTAAATCACATTAAGAATATGCGTACGCAAATACTGTGCAAAGTTAGCTCCACTGTTAATTTTATTTTAAAAGCTTAAATAATTTCAAAATAATAATTTACAATGGTATTTTGTCGTTACCATAACCTTCCACGTCACCCAGCAATACAAGATAAAAGGAAAACGTCTACACCTTCAGTGGACGACATAAAGAGCCAATTAATCTTTTCGAATTACACAAATTACTCGTGAATGTTTTTCTTATTTTTTCACATTTTTCTTATTACTTTGGTCAAAACCCGAAAAATCTTGCGGGCATCATCCGAAATATTCCAATACATATTTCACCGACCTTTCTACAACTGACACGGAAGACGAAGAGGAAAAAGTAGGAGGAGAAGGAGGAACAGGAAGAGGAGGACATGGAGGTGATGGAGCAGGAGAGGAGGAGGATGAAGAGGAGGAGTAGAAGGAGGAGGAGGAGTAGAAGGAGAAAGAGGGGAAGAAGGAGAAGGAGGAAAAGGAAGAGAGCATGGAGGTGATGAAGCAGGAGACAAGGAGGATGAAGAGGAGGAGTAGAAGGAGGAAGAATAGAAGGAGAAGGAGGAGTAGAAGGAGAAGGAGGAGAAGGAGGAGAAGGAAAAGGAGTAGAAGGAGAAGGAAAAGGAGTAGAAGGAGAAGGAGGAGAAGGAACAGGAAGAGGAGGGCATGGAGGTGATGGAGCAGGAGACAAGGAGGATGAAGAGGAGGAGTAGAAGGAGGAGGAGGAGAAGGAGGAACAGGAAGAGGAGGGCATGGAGGTGATGGAGCAGGAGACAAGGAGGATGAAGAGGAGGAGTAGAAGGAGGAGTGGAAGGAGAAGGAGTAGGAGGAGTGGAAGGAGAAGGAGGAGGAGGACGAAGAATAGGAGTTGTAGGGGTTTGTCAGCTGTGCCTGCAGTACACAGGAGAAGGCGTCACTTTTGGGGATGAGTCTTGACCAAAGCAATAACTTGGACACACAGACACTTTACAGACAGGACAGCCACTTTTATGTCTCTTCACATCTGTACCACTAGCCAGACCTTACCCTGTCCCTGAGCCAAACCCTGGTTCCTGCCCCTGCCGCTTGCCCTAGGCGGGGTTCTTAAGCTTTTTCAGTGCCCTTAGTAGCCCTTGATATCTCAGAAAAAAATTCTCGTAACCCCAACCAATACAAATACTTACATTATTATAGTTTTTATTTATTTATTTATTATTATTATTAGGATTTTTTCGCATCCAACCTAGGTATGGACCAAAAGGTCTCCTGTAGGCATGCTCCGGCTTTGTAATCCTTTGTAATACAATGTAAACATATGAAAAGGATTAGCGATACAATCCTTGCTTTGCTTTCTCGTGGTAAATTATACAGTGCCATTGCACTGGGGCTACCATGTCTAATAGCCCCAGGCTTAAGGTTTCGTAGCCCTTTGGGGGGGGGCACAGGTACCCCCCAAGGTTAAGAACCACTGGAGCCTAGCCCTAATCCCACCTCTGACCTCCCCCCCCCCTACCTCTGACCCTGAGCCGAGGTTACAGTCCTCAACCACGACGTTTTCCCTACCTCAGGGATGAGCTCTGACACTCGCCCAAACTATCAACAGATTTGCACCTAACGTTGACCCTGGCTTTGACCCTGGTCCTGCTTTGGCCCTGGTTTTGACCCTGGCCCTAGCTTTGGCCCTGGCTTTGGCCTTGGATTAGACCCTGGCTTTGACCCTGGCCTTGGCACTGGCTTTGGCCCTGGCTTAGACCCTGGCCCTGGCTTTGGCCTTGGCTTAGACCCTGGCTTTGACCCTAGCCTTGACTCTGGCTTTGGCCCTGGCTTAGACCCTGGCCTTGGCTTTGGCCCTGGCTTAGACCCTGGTCCTGGCCTTGACTCTGGCTTTGGCCCTGGCTTAGACCCTGGCCCTGGCTTTGGCCCTGGCTTTGGCCCTGATTTAGACCCTGAACCTGGCTTAGACCCTGGCCTTGACCCTGGCTTTGGCCCTGGCTTAGAGCCTGGCCAAGCTCTCGTCAAGAAGCCGCCCTGGAACACGTTAATTCCGCGGCCGGTGTTTGCTCCGCGAGTGCTTCATTAAAAACTTTCGATTCGTCCATTAAAACACAGGCCTAATTAATACTAATTGAACCCAGATCAAATTGGGGGTGGGGAGTTCTGATCGGCAGCGGAAGGCGAGGGGAGAAGGAGAGGAAGAAGGGAAAGGGGAACAGAGAAGATGGGCACAAGAAAGCGCGGGACTGGACTCATGCGCAAAAGAAAGCGCGGAATAAAAGTAACGGGAGACGAAGACGAAGAAACATAAAAGAAAACGGGGAACTCTGACGGAGGGAGATAGACGAGTTTAACATAGGAATGGAGATGGAAATGGTCAACTTCTCTCTGTTTCCCCCTGGTCCCTGTGCAGATTGTGTCGAGGCAAGACCGACGGTTCCATTCAAGGGTGTGGCCACCCTAGCCTGAATAAGACGTGCCTCTCAGGTGAACACAACCACCTCCATTTGCCATAAAAAAAAATCTATAAAGCGCGTTGGAGGCAACAAACTGGTTCACCAGGAGGCAGATCAGGGAGAAATTGATCATTTCTTTCCAATAATTCACCAGCGCTTCAATCCTTAGGATAATATCCCACCAAAGAGGAGAGTTACTAAAGTAGTAAAAGGGTAAAGGGAGGGAGGGGTACCAAAAAGTGATCATCATTCTTCTTTGGAAGAGGCAGGGTTTCCAATCCTAAACGAGTGCGGCGTGATTCTGATCCGTAGGGGTATCACTGAAGTCCCAAAAGTAGTGGCTATACAAAAATCAGGTATTAAAAATCCTATTCGGGGGTAACAGGAGAGAGAGGATGAAAAGGTCACTGGCATCCCAAGTATAAAATAAGACACCGAGAAACAATTGTGAGACGCAAAGAAAGAAAGTGCATTAAGGAAGGCCAGTAGGTAAGAAAGTGGGAAGCCTGGGCAATATATGTCAATTTATCATTATTTACTATTTACCTGTTTGTTTATCATTTAATTATACCTATGCATTTATGTAATTTATTTGTTATTTACATTATCATATTTTCTAATTATTAATTTATCATTATTATGATTTTTTTCGCATCCGACCTAGATATGGACCAAGAGGTCTCCTGTCGGCATGCTCCGCCTTTGTAATCCTTTGTAATCTTTGTAACCATGTGGACGACATTGACGGCAAAGATTAAACGACGGAATACTGGTGAAGAATGACAAGAAATCAAGTGGCAGAGACGTCCATCGTAAGGTTTTCTCGTCGAATCTTAGAATAACGATTCGGTCTTAGAGTCATCGGCCTTCGATGGCTTCTCCGAGCACAACTTTACGCGAAGGGTGTTGTCAGAGCGCAAAAGACCCTCTCGAGATTTCCTCGTCCTTTTTCATAACACTGAATCGGTGTTCGGGTTTCTGTCTGCTCGTCACGATGCCTTCGAAGGCTCCTTTGACCACAAGAAAATGTAATACGCGAAGGGTGTTGTCAAAATGCAAAAGACCTCGAGGTTTCTTCGTCATTTCTTAAAGCACTGAATCGGTCTTCGATTTTCTGGCTTCTCGTCATGATGCCTTCGAAGGCTCCTCTGACCACAAGAAAATGTAATACGCGAAGGGTGTTGTCAAAATGCAAAAGACCTCGAGGTTTCTTCATTTCTTAAAGCACTGCTCGTCACGAGCCCTTCGATGGCTCCTGTGACGTCAAAAAATCGGTATTAAGCGAAGGATGTTATCAGAGTGCAAAGGACCCTCTCCAAGTTGCCTCCGCATCTCTTAAAGCATTGAATCGGTCCTCGAGTTTCTGGCTGTTCCTCATGAAGCCTTCGATAGCTCCCATAACCACAAGGGACAAGTGTCGCTATTATGTGAAAAAGCTTTTCTCGGTGTAAAAGACGATTTCTTCACTGCCGAAGACGCCTTGCAGATAATATATATATATATATATATATATATATATATATATATATATATATATTATATATATCCTTAATGAAACCAGATGCACTTCCCGTCAGCTAGAAGGATATAACAAATGCTTTTCGTTACCAAAAGGAGATACCATTGAATATTTTGAGTAATAATTTGTTAATGACACCTATATATATAGGGTACAAACTGCACGTTTTATAAAGTCGTTATTTTAGAGATTTTAGTGACATACCTAGGGACCAGTCACAGATACCCTTTCATGACTGGAGACTCGTTTCTACTACTAAAAATATATATATATATATATATATATATATATATATATATATATATATATATATATATATATATATATTGACCCCTTCTAACTTCTAATATCCCTCTGTTTTGCTACTTTCCTTAAACCTCCACTTCATCATCTCCATAATTCCACCTCCGCGGTGTGATTTTGTCCTCAAGGATCGAATCGCTGGTTAATGGTGACAAAATACTTTGTTAACAGAAAAAAACAAGTTCTTCGAAATAACTATCCCTCCTTCTATATTGAATGGTATACTTTGCAGATGGCCCAAGACGAGAGGAGATGGGAAAGGGTCAGAGAAGAGGATAGAAAAGGTGGTGACGAGAGGAGGCTAGGAAAGGAGGTTTGGACGTAGGTCGGGTTTGCGGGTGGGGGGGAGAGGGAGGGGGGAGGTGGGCGTGAGGGAGGTGGGCGTGGGGGAGGGAGAGAGGGGACTGTCGGGAGGGAGAGGAAGGAACATTTCATGCAGTCGTTAGGTGCGACGTTGAATTTATGAGTAGGACCTTGGGTGGAGGACGACATAATGGGCGATGATGGACTCGCCCAAGGTTGGGCAGAGGATAATGGCGATGACGAATCACCCTCATTCCTGTTCCCGTGCACGTGTGTTCTTGCAGCCGGCAGGCGATTTTATTCAGCTGAGGGAACCCCCAACTCCATTTCACCTTGGTAGCAAAGGATTTAATATATTCTGTGGATTTGGTCCAAGTACTAGGGGTGTGCCGATTAATCGGCATCGGCAAGAATCGGCACTTTTTTGGTGAATAGGTATCGGCGATATTTTTTCTAGAATCGGCATCGTCATCCGCAAAATATTGCCGATGAAGAATCTAAAAAAAAAAAAAAAAAAAAACGATTCTCGCCGATGCCGATTCACCAAAAAACTGCCGATTCTTGCCAATGCCGATTGATCGGCACACCCCTACCAAGTACTTAGGGCTCAGGTGACGGCTTCTTTTGCAGATAGTAGGTGGTGTCTCTTCCTCTGTTTAAATCAGGGAACAAACCACTGAGAAAGGAAGAAATATCACACTCACTCAAGAGTCGAAGGCGTAAGAGACTAGTTTGGTAAAAAAAAAAAAAAAAAAAAAAAAAAAAAAAAAAGTGCTGTGCCGCGTTGGTTTTGATCCCTTTTCTCCCAAAGTACAGAGTCAAAATCCAACGGCACCCCTGGCAGTCATTGCACAAAGGGCAAAAGTGATCCAACATTCAATCATTGGCACCAAATCTTCCAGACCATGCACGGGGGCTCCGACTGCATAGGTTTTACCCACTCAACACTAATTAGGGACTTTAGCGATACCCCTACGGACCAGAGCCACGCATCGTGCTTTTGTTACTGGAACCCACTATCTGATCACAATAGAGGATTGACCCATTTTAGTTGTGGATGTGCTGTGTCTTGTGGCACTGCTTCTGACCCAGGGCAGAGGGCAAGATGCTGGGATGACCCGTCATCCAGGAGGTGCCAAGATAAGAGGGAGGGAAGAGGGTAGAGGGGAGGGGAGTATGTTAGGGATGGAATGGGTGGGAGTGGTTTTTATGCCTTTGTTTTTTGGCTACCTCCCTTGTAGGGGGGAAAGAGCCTTTGGTATATGTATGTACTAAACCCCCTCCTCCTCCCTGCTATCCTTATCAAACTCGTCTGTTATCATCTCAGTGACTCCACCTCTGGTGTGATATTGCCCCCAAAGGATATAAACGCTGGTGAATTATCGGCATCGAGATAAAAGAAATCTTCATTACCACATCGCAGTGTATAATGCTCCAGAGGCCGAATTTATAAAAGATCTTAACTCCTAAGTATAGATATAAATCTTCAAAATGGCGGAGATTTCACACCTAAATCAGCTGTCCATAATGTCGAGGTTATGTCTAGACATAAGCATTTAGGTTACCGACATATGGACTTAGGTAAATTCTCTGCCATTAGGGTTAGGGTCTTTAATAAATTAGGGTTAGGGTCTTTAATAAATTAGGGTTAGGATCTTTTATAAATTAGGGTTAGGATCTTTTATAAATTAGGGTTAGGATCTTTTATAAATTAGAGTTAGGGTCTTTAATTAATTAGGGTTAGGGTCTTTAATTAATTAGGGTTAGGATCTTTTACAAATTCGGCCACAGGTGGTTCAATTACGTGACTGATGACTGGGCGAAGCAAAGGAGGTTTATTGACCGATCAAGAATTCGTTATCTGATGTTACTGCTGTTTTGCAACTGCCTTTGTTGCTGTTGTTACGGTTGTTTTTGCAGCTGCTTTCGTTGTTGTTGTTGTTGTTATTATTGTTGCCGTTTTCCAGCTGCTTTCGTTGTTGTTGTTGTTGTTACTATTATTATTGCCGTTTTCCAGCTGCTTTTGTTGTTACTATTATTGTTGCTGTTTTCCTGATGCTTTCGTTGTTGTTACTATTATTGTTGCTGTTTTCCAACTGCTTTCGTTATTACTGTTGTTATTGCTTTGCAGCTGCTTTCGTTGTTGTTGTTGTTGTTGTTGTTGTTGTTGTTGTTGTTGTTGTTGTTGTTGTTGTTGTTGTTGTTGTTGTTGTTGTTGTTGTTGTTGTTGTTGTTGTTGTTGTTGTTGTTGTTGTTGTTGTTGTTGTTGTTGTTGTTGTTGTTGTTGTTGCTGCTGCTGCTGCTGTTGCTGCTGCTGCTGCTGCTGCTGCTGCTGCTGCTGCTCTTGTTACTGTTGTTACCGTCCATAGGTAGTCCTGGGTGTCAGGGAGTTACGGAGGTGACCGTTTGTTCCCTCGGGGTCTCGACAAGGGTCCTCCAACCCATATATGTTGTGTGACTCTCTCTGTGCTGCAAATGCTGAACTTCTCACTCTGAAGAGCTTTTGGAGAAATTTGGAATTTCTACCAATAAATAAGACGAAAAAGAAAAAGATGAGGCAGAAGATGATGATGAAGACGAAAGAGACGAGGAAGAAGACAAAGACGAAGAGGAAAGAGAAAAAGAAAAAGAAACTGAAAAAGATGTGGTGATGGTGATGATAACTAAGATAAAGAGAACGACGAAGCAGAAAAAGATGATGATGATAAGGATGAAAAAAAAGAAGAAGACAAAGTCAAAAAGAAAGAAGAAAATGAAGAAGGCGAAGATGATCAGACAGGAGAAAAAGAAGGATAAGAATGAGAAGAGGGAGAGGAGAAGGAGGAAGAGAAAGAGGAGTAAAGAGAATTCATCATGAGCGGAATGTTCTCTCGCATCAAGACGAGGCTGAATTTCTCTTCTCTCTTTGCAGCCTCTTTACTTCTCTCTCTTTCCCACCCCTCCCCCTCCCCCTCCCGTGGGCAGAGGCCACGTTTCCTCGATATATTCCCCTGCTTGCCGCCAGGCGATTTGCTTCAGTCCACGGTTGTCAGCGATCTCAAACTAACCGCGGACATTGGCGATCGTTCTCATTGTTTCTGGCGGCAGACAGAAAGTAGTAGAAAGTAGAGATAGATGAGTGGAGGGTGGTAAGGAGACACAGGATAAGGCAGAAGTAATATATTTCCCCTGACGCTTCGACGGATGTCTTCCACAGAGAGACTACAGACAAACAGATTTTATGGACAGTATATAGCCCCAGTACCGGCTCATCTTGGCGGCCGTCTGGGAAAGGAGCCACCATCACTTCTTTTTCCTTTTCCTCCTCCTCCTCCTCCTCCTCCTCCTCCTCCTCCTCTTCTTCTTCCTCCTCCTCCTCTTCTTCTTCCTCCTCCTCCTCCTCTTCTTCCTCCTCCTCCTTGCATCTTCTCTTTTTTCCTTGAATTCCTTTTTATCACGAGCACAGACCCTCTGCGTACGTGTCTTCTTCGGTTCCTTTCCTCCTCCTCCTCCCCAGCGGCCGCGTCCTCCATCGGCGCCTTCCACAAGCTCGAAAAACCTTTCGTGGCTGTTCGTTAGGTTCATTAGCATATCGACATACATTAATCACACAACTGCTGCCTTTCCTCATCAGCACCTACTTACCCCCTCTCCCCTCTTCCGTTCTCCTCCAATCAGGTACAATACATTCATCACGAACCTTTCTAGCCCTTTCTTCAATAGATCAATTAATTTTAGATACATATATATTTTGTTTGTGTGTTTGTACGTGTGTGTGTGTGTGTGTGTGTGTGTGTGTGTGTGTGTGTGTGTGTGTGTGTGTGTGTGTGTGTGTGTGTGTGTGTGTGTGTGTGATGGACAATACAAAACAGCCACCGAAAACCTGGTAGTTCTAAAAAGAGGTACAAGTATCGCATAAAATCGACGTAAAAGAAATGCCTGATAACACCCCCCAACCTTGAGGCCCTTGCAAATCACCGCACCACCTGGGAAGGAAACATCAAGCAAGGGGTTGCTGTCACGGAAGTGGACCGCACAACTCAACGTGCTCTAAAAAGACAACAGCAAGCGACATTTCAATAGAGAAGCCTCTGCTGCATCGAACCGCCAGTGGACATGTCCAGCATATGGGAAGATGTGCAGCTCAAGAACTGGACTAGTAAGCCACAAGAACACCCAAAGACGGCGGTAGCTACAACAACAACAACAACAGCCATAACACCTCATCTTTCATCGCATCATCCTACGAAGAAATGAGTCGTCATCGGCTACAATGGACTGCAATAAGTGTGTGTGTGTGTGTGTGTGTGTGTGTGTGTGTGTGTGTGTGTGTGTGTGTGTGTGTGTGTGTGTGTGTGTGCATACGCTCGCGTGTCAGTGTATGTCTACGTGTGTATGTAAGAGAAAATGAAAAAGTGGAAGACAGAGGGAGATAGACAGAGAGAGATGAATAAAGGGAGTTAGCCAGACCGATAGACAGATATAGAGAAAGAGAGAAGGGGAGAAAGAGAAATGGAGAGACAGGGAAGGAGGGAAGTGAGAGAGGAGAGGAAAAGAGGAGATGGGGTGAGGGAGATGGAAGCAGGGGAAAGGGAAGAAAGGGAGAGGGAAGGTGAAATGGAGGAAAGAAGGGAAGAGGGAAGAAGGAGGGGGAGGAATGAAAGGGGAGAAGAAGAGGGGGGGGGATGAGGCACGAAAGGAAGGAGAAACAAAGAAGGGAGGTGGGGAGAATGAAGGAAGGAAGAAGGAAGGATGTGAGGAAGAGAAAAGAAAGGTAGAGGGAGGAAGGAAGTGGAGGAATGGGGGAAGGAATGAAGGAATGGAAAAAGGGAGAGAAAGGGAATATTTGAGGAAGGAAGGAAGGAAGGCAGGAAGTAATGGGGGAAGGAGATACTTGAGAAAGGGAGGAAAGGAGGAAGGATGGAAGGGAGGAATGTAGGGAAGAGAAGGAGAAAGGAAGAGAAGGAGACGGAGAGAAGGAGAAAGGAAGAGAAGGAGACGGAGAGAAGGGGAGAGAGATAGAGGGAGGGAGGGAGGGAGAGAGAGAGAGAGAGAGAGAGAGAAAGAGAGAGAGATAGTTTTATGAAGCCATTTGGTCACACTTTACGGCCTCATAATTCATCTGTCTCCCTAAACATTGTCACCTACAGAGCCCCCAACCCCCCACCTTTTTCTCCCTCCACCTCCACTTCCACCACCACCTCCACCATCTCTTCTTCCTTCTCCAGAAAGAAAAAGACGAAGGAAATGATGAAGATGATGACTGTCACAAAAATGTAAATAAATGAATAAATAAATGCATCTATGTACTAATAAAAGAATCTGTTGATATAGATCTAAATCGGTCCGGAAACGGAAATCCCTCAAGGGGACACGTCCCCTCTGGCCCCTGATTGACTGTGAGAGTGGTGACGTCACGGCAACGGAGACGACTGATTGGCCGAGAGCGGTAACTTCACAGCAACGGAGACGATTGATTGGGTGCGAGCGAAGCGAGCTCACGCAAAGGGCCGAGCCCCCGAGTAACGGGGTCGGGCGCAGCCCGTTCCTCGTAAACAAAAATACATAAACCAAAACCCTTCTTTCCGAAGTGTTGCTTCCTCCTTGACCTCTTCATCCTCCGTTACCTCCTCCTCTTTTCCTCTATATCCGGCTAATTGACATTTCTTTTTTGAAAAAAAATAAATACATTTGTTCAGTAATTGAATATATCTAATCACTTCTCAGCAAGGTTTGTGTCACAAATCCTTTCATATATTTGCACTTCATCTATATTGGAAGTGGGTACGAGATTTTTTTTTTTTTTTTTTAGATAACCAAGGGGTACTAAGGGCACTGAAAAAGGTCAAGAAGCAGTGCCTTAAGCCCCAGCAGTCACACCGAGCAGCTTACGACCCGTTTCCGACCACCTTCGACCGAAACCAAGCGATCAGTCGGCGACACAAAACCTATGCAAGGAACTGATATGGAAAAAGTTGATGTGGTTGATAGAATGAAAATCTATGTACTGGGGACTATTCAGTGTGTGTTGTAAAATATCTATCGAGCTATCAATCTATCTATCTTATTACCGACTACCAGCGACTTCCAAAAACTACCTGCAACTGGTCGGCGACGACCTGGTCGCCGGTGGTCGGAGACAGGTCGTAAGCTGGTGTGACTGGACTCATAGCCTAACACGTCGGATTCCCTTCTTCCCTTTGCCTTCCTCCTCCGCTACCACTTACGCCTCGTCACTGTCAACACCCACTGCCCCTTGTGGGGGCTTCCCTCCTCCCCTCCTTCACTTCCTCTCCTCCCTTCCTCCCTCTCGCCACCACCAGAACCACCACCACTACCACAGCAGCCACCATCAACTCCTCCTCTTCTGCCTCTTCCTCTTCTTCCTCCTCCTCCTCTTCCTCCTTACTCGACCAAGTCTTAAGCCAGACTCTAATGCGACCAAGAAGATCCAATTCGGCGCGAGAGTGCGCCTCCAGTTTATTCCTTGATCAGATCCACACACACACACGAAAACATACATACACGCTGGCACGCGCGACGTGCACACACACACACACACACACACACACACACACACACACACAAACACACACATACACACACACACACACATGCGCGGGCGCACACACACACACACACATGCGCGGGCGCGCACACACACACACACACACACACACACACACACACACACACACACACACACACTCCATGGCGGAGTGGTAGCGTTCGCGTTGTCACTACGACGGTCCGGGTTCGAATCCCGCCCTTGCCTGAAATAATTTCAGTATCGCTGCGCTGGGAGTCGTTACTCCAACTCTCGTGGGCGGGGAGGGGAGTTTTGTGTGTGTGTGTGTGTGTGTGTGTGTGTGTGTGTGTGTGTGTGTGTGTGTGTGTGTGTGTGTGTGTGTGTGTGTGTGTGTGTGTGTGTGTGTGTGTGTGTGTGTGTGTGCGCGTGACGATCCCACCTCCAAGTGTCATAATTTCAGACCGATTCCTCAGCAGGAAGAAATCGGTCTCTGTAACGACCACGACCTCGACCTCCTCCTCCTCTTCCTCTTCCTCTTCCTCCTACAGGCGACACGGATCCTTTGTTTGGACCAGAGGGTCCTTTGTGGTCCACATTTAGGGATTTCCTTCTGGGTCACGCCAAAGGAGGTCGTTAACGTCCTCTTTATGAAGTCTCTTTTCTCTTTAACGACCTCTTCCTCCTCCTCCTCCTCTTCCTTCAAGAGGCTCTTCTTCCAGAGGAGGAGGTCATTTTTGGGCCATATTTTAGGACCTTCTCTTGACAAACGCCAAAGGACTTCATTCAGCTTCCGGGAACCTCAACTTCCGGGAAACTCAACTTCCAGGAACCTCAATTTCTGGGAACCTCAACTTCCAGGAACCTCAACTTCCGGGAACCTGTGATTCTTAATCTTTTTTCATCCTATGATGACCCCGAGACTTCAGGGTGTTACCGTAACCCCTTTAAGAAATTTTGAGACGGCGAACCTGGTGAAAAGGCAAAATGAAACACCGGTCGTGGTTGACATGTTTCCTGTTGTGGCAGGCCATCGCACTTGTGGGTCGGTCGCCAGTGTTGCAGCAGCACTCACCAAACTGGTCAAAGCCAAAGCGTCTAATTCATATATACGGGAACTGTACCACTGCGCCATCGAGTCGTGTGTGTGTGTGTGTGTGTGTGTGTGTGTGTGTGTGTGTGTGTGTGTGTGTGTGTGTGTGTATGTGTGTGTGCACGTCGCGCGTGCCAGGGTGTATGTATGTTTTCGTGTGTGTGTGTGTGGATCTGATACGAAAATACATTATTCTTCCGAATCCTTTGGGACCCCCCTAAGAAACCCCCAAACGACCCCCCAGGGGAGCATGACACCCCTCAGGGGGTCACGGGCCCCCCAGGGGGTCACGACCCCCCAGGTTAAGAACCGCTATCTCGATTAGAAGACCTCAGTTATTAGCTCCTCTAGGAGTATGGGGTCATTCTTGGAACCACATTTAAGGATTTAGTTCTTGTTGACGTTAGACGAAGTTATTCGGCTCACTGTCCAAAAGGTCTCTTGAATGTCGTGTGACAGGCATCGTGTCGATTCGTGTGGCAGAATGTCGATTCGTGTGGCACCGTGTCGATTCGTGTGGCACCGTGTCGATTCGTGTGGCACCGTGTGATTCGTGTGGCACTGTGTCGATTCCTGTGGCTTTGTGTCGAGTCGTGTGGCACAGTTTCGATTCGTGTGGCACCGTGCCAATACCCTTGCAAGCCACCATGTCGATTCTCGTAGCACCTAGTTGATTCGTGTGGCACAGTGTCGAATCTTTGCGTCACAGTCCAGGCGATCATATTCATAACCTGGAGACCGCTTGAACGAAGTCTCATTCGATCGAGACCCCACCACTAGGGCGATCATCACAACCATCAACACCTCACCACAACCATTACAACTTCCTCCTCCTCCTTCTTCCCATCCTCCTCCTCCTCCTCCTCCTCAACCTCCCCTTCTCTTCTCCCCCCTATCGATCAAGATGAAGATGCAGACCACTTCTTCAGGCTTCATTTTCGTGGAGCCTTTGTTTCGTACTCCTTTGCCCGTTTCTTCCCTTCGACCTGTCGACGTCATAGGTCAGCTACCAACAACTATAACTCCAACTGCTCCTATTTTTGCTGCTCCGCTACCCTGACTGCTCGGACTCACGCCTTTGCCTTACCCATTCATTGTACCTCTACCTTTTCTTCTTCTTTTTCTTCTTCATCATCATCATCATCTTCTTAATCATCATCATCTTATTCTTCTTCATCTTCTTTTTTCTTCTTCACCATCATCATTATCTTCTCCTTCATCATCATCATCATCATCATCATCTCCTTCATTATCTTCCTTTTTTCTTTTTCCTTATCTTCTCCTTTTTCTTCCTTATCTTCTTCTTCTTCTTCTTCATCTTCTTTTTCTTCTTCTTCAATGGTGCTGGGCCTTCCTTGGTCACCTCGGCACTACCGGCTCGCTTTCATTCTTCAGCACCTCAAGTACCAAAAGGGCAGACCTACCTGCACGCGTGTGAACACAAACATGCGGACTCTCCTGTGGTCTTTTCCACCTTCCGACGAGCGTTCTTCTTCCTCATTTCGCAGATCTCTCGGGGCAATTCCTTACATTTCGAAGGTCCTTCGTCTCTGGACACCCGAGACGCGGAGCCACATTTGAGGAACTAGGGAGTGGCGATCTCCCTTCCCGCGACCCTTTACGATGAGCCCAATTGCCGCTTCTTGCTCCGTTCTTGTCCATACTTTTCGTCCCTTCTCCTCCTCCTCCTCTCCCTCTTCCTCTTTACTTCATTTTTGTCCGTTCTTTTCCCACCTCCACCACCTCCTCCTCCTCCTCTTCATGCCTCTCTTTCTCATTCTCCTCCTCCACCTTCTCTCTTTCTCATTCTCCTTTTCTTTGTATATTTTTGTCCAATCTGCTGCTGCCCCTCATCTTCCTCTTCCTTTCTCCTTACTCTCCTCCCTTTTCTTCATTTTCGTCCCTTGTTGTTGTTATTGTTTCTTTTTCTTCTGTTCCTCCTCCTCCTCCTCTACCTCCACGAATGAAGTGATCCCTTCCTAATCTAGTTACACTTAATCTCCTCCTTCTAGATGGCTCCAAACTATTTCATTCAGGTGCATATATATATATATATGTATGTGTGTGTGTGTGTGTGTGTGTGTGTGTGTGTGTGTGTGTGTGTGTGTGTGTGTGTGTGTCTACGCACATAGGACATCTAATTCATTAGTAGTTCATACGGAAAGTTTCGACGATTTACCAAACTGGGGAGGAGCCGATGTGCTGCATAAAGGTTATGATAGATTCACTAGAAGGATTGTAGAAGCGGAAATATTTCAACAGAATTCTTCAAACCATCGAGGAGGATTTATTAATTTAACAAGACAAGCCAGCTTTTTAATTCTTGAACACACCACAAAAATAAAAGCGATCTTTCCCAAGCATCCGACAAGATAACTTTAAGCTTGGTACTTATGCTTCTATCACAGTCTTCTATAAATTATCTGAAGAAGTTCCTACGTGAACGAAACGTAAGTGATTAAGATACCGTGCTTTCCCCTGTGCTCATGTTCTCCATCATCCATATATATATATATACATATATATATATATATATATATATATATATATATATATATATATATATATATATATATATATATATGGAAACAACCCTTCACCCCTTATAAACCAGGTGATTAAGTCAAAGCACACACACACTTCATGTACATTAAAACCCATTTAATGCTCCTTTCAACACCTTCTGGATGACGTCATCCCTGTCCCCCGTCACGCCGCTGGGGTTAAGTGCAATGTAGCGAGGCACAGCACTTCCAGCAAGAGCTGGTTAGCCATCCACACACCTGACGTCCATCAAGGTCCTACAACAAAGGTTCTCGACCTTATTTTTCTGGCCGTGCCCCACCTAATCACTTTTAAGATCCTGATTTCCCCCCCCCCTGTGGTGATTTACGATTCTTATCACTTGGAAAACAAACTCCCCTTCAGCTGAAAGAGCATAAAACTTTGGTTTAAAACCACTTCAAAAGAACAAGGCATCAATGAAAAAAAAATTATGAAAAAAAAAACGGGCTTCCTCAATTGTCCTCCATTGCCCACATGAAAAAATCCTATTGCCCACCTGAAAATCCGAATTGCCCCCCCCCCCCCTTGCGGGGCGTACGTCCCACGTTGAGAAGCAGTGTCCCACAAGAGCCAAGAACTTCAGAACCATCTCATTATCAACATCTTCCTTATCCCACTGAACTCTCACACCCCCGTAGGTGGATACTGAACGAGGTTACATGCAGTCAATGCTTTTAGGACTTCCGTAGCATCCCTACGGACCAGAGTCACGCGGTACTTCTTATGACTAACTCTAGTCAAAGAAGAATGCTGATCATTTGTTTCAAATAATCATTGTTCCTTTTTTTTCTGTTACCCTTCGCAACTTTCTCCCTAACTACTTGTTTTACTCCGCCTCTTCGTCGGAATATTGTCCCCGAGGAGAGATCCGCTGCCTATTGTTGGTGAAATACCCTCCTTATCTCTCTCTCTCTCTCTCTATCGATCTATCTATCTCGAGCTTCTTGTCTCTTTCTCTTTATCGCTCTCTCTTTTTATCTCTCTCGAACTTCCTGTCTCTCTCTCTTTATCGCTCTCTTTTTATCTCTCTCTCTTTTTCTCTCTCTCTATCTCTCGACCTCGAGCTTCTTGTGTCTTTATCTCTCTCTCTCTCTCTCTCTCTCTCTCTCTCTCTATATATATATATATATATATATATATATATATATATATATCGAGCTTCTTGTCTCTCCCTCTTTATCGCTCTCTTTTTATTTCTCTCTTTATCTCTCGATCTCGAGCTTCTTGTGTCTATCTCTCTCTCTCTCTCTCTCTCTTTCTCTCTCTCTCTCTCTCGAACTTCTTGTCTCTCGGAGTCCTCCAACAAAGTGGTCAGACTTCTTCTTAGGGACTTTTGTAGCCACGTTCAGAGTCCTTCCCTATACTGGCCTCGAGAACATACATGTCAGAATCTACCGAATCCTCCATACCATGCCAATATTCCCGAGCTAATACCCTATTTTCTCTTTACCTTTAAGTACCCTCGTCCCCACCTACGTACCAAAAGCCCCTGTGGTTACCCCCCCTCCCCCCACATCCATCCCCTCCCCCTCCCCCCACATCCATCCCCTCCCCCCCTCCCCCCCCCACGACCCTTCTCTTACCCTCCTCGTCCTTCTCATGAGGAACCATCCTTGCGAGAAATTGGCTTCCCTTCAGCCCAGGACGGCGCCTCCTTCATGTCCTCTGTGGGTATCCCACTATACCTCAGTGTGTGTGTCCATTCCACGGTAGTGCGGGTCATGTGGCCGAGCCTTTGATGCTCTGTGCAGACGCCATGCCATGCCATTCCATTCAGTAGAGGCGTGAAACCTTCCCACAAAAGAGTCTCGACAGAGATCTCTTCCTTAGTTGGTCCGGGGACTGCCTCCTCGTCCGGATATTACACGAAGTCAGTTCCGTACGGGACAATGACTGATTTCACGTAATCTCTGTCTTGGGAACCTTCAGTCGTACCCCTTCGGACCACAGTCACATAGCATTTCTATTCTTTATGACTGGAAACCAATCTCAACTCAAAAAGGGGGGGGGATGCTGGTTAGAGGCGTTAATTTCCGCAGAGCAAATATGGGAAAACACATGACGTCATCCACAACAAGACTGACGAAGTGGATTTAAGTCTTGAAGAAGTCCCGCCTACTCTCCTCGTTATTGGATCAAGATAAGCATCGCCGAAGTTGTGCCGTCGTCTTGCTTCCTCCTGATCGCGTCTTTGTAGATTCTGTATGGTTTTGTTGTTTTTTTCTTTCTTTCTTCTTCTTCTTCCTTTTCTTCTTCTTCTCCTTCTTCTTCCTCCTTTTCTTCTTCTTCATCCTTTTCTTCTTCTTATTCTCCTTACTTTTCTTCTTCTTCATCCCTTTCTTCTCCTTCCTTTTCTTATTCTTCTTATTCTTCTTCTTCGTTTTTTTCTTCTTCTTTTTCTTCTTCTTTCTTTTTCTTCTCATTCTCCTCCTTCTTCTTCTTCTTCTCTTTCCCCTCTCCTCCTCATCCTTCTTCTTCTTCTTCTTCTTCTTCTTCATCTTCTTCTTCTTCTTCTACTCCTCCTCCTTCTTCTGGCTATTTTTTCCTTTTCTTCCTTTACTCTTTCTTCTTCTTTCTTTGTCCTCGCTGAATGGCAGTCTCCAGTGGTCCTGCTCCTCCCGTCCCCTTTCCACGGCACAATGCTTTCAGTCCATTAACATTTCACACTCACAAAACGACGACTTCCCTCGTGGTGAAGGATGAATAAACAAATGAATAACGATGACACCCTTGCCCGAACCTAGACGCATACTGACGCAAAGTTCCTAACTGGAGGTTTCGTAAAGGCAAAACAGACTAAGTCTTCTGGATTGTCCTTTATCCTTAAGCTGACTACATCACCACCACAACCACCATCACTACCTCCAACAACAATAACAACAACAACAACAACAACAACGGACAACAACAACAACAACTCACTCCACTATTCTCCCCAGGACCATCCTACGCCAACTCTTCCACTTTCCTTCCTCCTCCTCCACATCCCCACCCACTCCTTTTTCACTTCCTCCAACACCCCCTCCCCCTTAATCCCCCACCCTCCCGCGTCCATCCCTACATGGTCGGCTGGTCATTTCTCATCTCGCCGTGTGATGAACTGGACGATCGCCTTGAGTGAAGTTTAATCCATTATGGGACGCGCGGTCCAGCAGCAGCGTCTTCTACCTCCCTGGCCCGCCCTCCCTCCCTCCCTCTCTCTCCTCTTACCTCCTCCATTCCTTCCTTCCTTACCTTCCCCATTCCTCCCTCTCTCCTTACCTCCCACATTCCTTCCTTTCTTACCTTTCCCATTCCTCCCGCTCCCCTTACCTCCCCCATTCTTTACTTCCTTTCTTCCTTCCTTACCTTCCCTATTCCTCCCTCTCCCCTTACCTCCCCCATTCTTTACTTCCTTCCTTCCTTCCTTACCTTCCCTATTCCTCCCTCTCCCCTTATCTTCCCCAATCCTTCCTTCCTTCCTTCCTTACCTTCCCCATTCCTCCCTCTCCCCTTACCTTCCCCATTCCTTACTTCCTTCCTTCCTCCTTTCACCAAAGATGATTCAGGAGAGACCTTTTTCTTCCTCCTCCTCATGTTCCTCTCAGTCTTCCCTATGGTCCTCTCTGTCTTCCTCTTCCTCCTCCTCCTCCTCCTCCTCCTCCTCCCCCATGATACTCTTCTGTTTCCTCCTCTTCTTCCTCCTCCACGTAATCCTCTTTGTCTTCCTTTTACTCTTCCTCATGATACTCTTCCTGTTTCCTCTTCCTCCTCCTCCTCCTTCTCCAGGTACAGAAATATGTACAAGAGATGGACTAGTTTATTCCACAATTGACCAGTTATGGAGTTCTATATGCCTATACAAACGCAATGGCAAGCCAAAACAGAAAGGCACAACGATCCGCATAGTCACTCATATGTATGTGATAATTAATGGTCGGAGAATAGATCTCTTTGGATCAGCTGATGCAGAAAACTATGAGAACATAAGAATGAAGGAGACTGCAAGAGACCATGAGGCCTACACTAGGGAGTTCCATGTCTATTACCACCTGTCATCCCCATCCATAAAGTTGTCTAACCGTTTCTTAAAACAACCGATAGTTTTAGCGTTCACTACTACATGGTTATGCTAAGTCTGTTCCATTCGTTGACCACCCTATATATAAACCAATTCTTGCCTATTTCCTCCTTAAATCTAAATTTGTCCTGCAAGGTATACCTTATCGAAATAAACACCACAAGTGATCACGGAACCTTAATTAGTGGTACTTGAAAAGGCTGTAACAAGGGAACGTCGTGCGCTAACAAATGCTCCTCCGTCCTCACTTGTGGTGTTGTTTATTTCGAGAGACTTGTGGGCAAGTGCCACCACTTTCGCACAAGGGGATACTTTGCTCCCAAAGCGCCTCGCAGCAACTTTGGCCGCGCTGGGACACGAAAGCTGCGTTGCCGAGTCTGCCTTGGACGATTTCGGCCAGTGCTTCTCAACGTGGTCATTTCGTTTTTTTCAGGTGGGTAATATGATTTTTAAGGGGGGAGGGGCAATTGGGGGCAACTGAGGAAGTCGGAGTCAAAAAAATCTATTTTCATTTTATTAAAAAAATATATATATATATATATATATATATATATATATATATATATATATACATATATATATATATATCTATATATATATATATATATATATATATATATATATTCTACTTATTTATTTACTCGTTTTATGTTTGTTTTTTTCAGGCGGACAATGTGATTGTAGCGGGAGGGGGGGGGGCAATTGGGGGCAACTGAGGAAGTCTGGGTAATTTTTTTTTATTTACTT
>NC_134793.1:28716980-28729480 GCF_046742065.1 Oratosquilla oratoria | reverse complement strand
TTTATTTAATCTTTGCCCTAAAGACCCCACGTAGTCATGAAAAAGAGAGAAACCATAATATTGTCAATACATTTATTGCTACTAACGATGTCCCATTCCGTGTTTTCAATATCAGCCAGAGGTTTTTAGGATCATCAATATTGTCCTAACTTGGTCAATTTTGTAGAAATACATTCAACGAATACTCAATGTGCAAGGGTCCCTTAATAAGGAGTTCTGTTCATTATCAACCACATATTTTACATATCTCTTTAGGATCTTTCGTAATATTCTACAACGTTGTTAATATTTCAGAAAACAATAAGAATACATTCAATAAATATCTAATGTGTGACCTTTAGTAGGACCACAGAACGTGTCAATATGTCTGAAAGTAATTGAAATACATTCAATGATTATTGAATGTGAGAGACGCTGACAAGGAGTTCCGTTCAAGAGAGCGAACCTCCCTCAAGCCCCAGAAACAAGCTTACGACCTGTTTCCGACCACCTTCGACCGAAAATCAAGCGATCGGTCGGCGACACAAAACCTATGCAATGAATTGATATGGAAAAAAGTTAATGTGGTTGATAAGATGAAAATCTATGGACTGGGGACTATTCAGTGTGTGTTGTAATATACCTATCTATCGATCTATCTTATTACCAACTACCAGCGACTTCCAAAGAACTACCTGCAACTGGTCGGCGACCACCTGGTGGTCGCCGGTGGTCGGAAACTGGTCGTAAGCTTGGTGTGACTGGTCCCTTACCTGATGGTTGACGTAGGGCGTGGAGGGTCCCTGGTGTAGGAGGGTCCGCACCACGTGGGCGTGGCCCGCCCACGCCGCCAAGTGCAAGGGCGTGGATCCCTTGGCGTCTTGCACGTTCGTGGACGCCTCGTGTGACAACAGCAGCGACACCACTTCCCTGCAGAGAGAAAACGGGGGAGGGGTTTTAGACATTTACGCGAAGAATATGTCTACGTCTTTTTTTTCTTTCTTTTTTTTTAAGAATGGGAGGGGGTATTTTGGCACATTTCGATTTCGGAGGTTTTGTCTTGGCTGATTGCCACAAGATTTTATTCAACTTAAGGAAAGCTCTGGTCCTATACAAGTTACAAGACTCTCAAACTTGTGGCAGTGAACAAGAAGAAAACAACTCGCACACAAACATCCATACTAATATTCACACATACACAGTAATACACACACACACACAAAATAATATACATACACACAATAACACACACACACACACACACACACAATAATGTACATATACACACACAATAACACACACACATACAATTGCAAATATACACACAATAATACACACACATACAAATATACATACATACACACACACACACACAGACACACGCACTCGACTCGGTGGCGCAGTTGGTAGAGTCCCCGGCTACCACTACGGCGTGCGGTCCGGGTTCGAATCCCGCCCAGGGTTGAAATTATTTCAATATCGCTGCGGTGTGAGTTGTTACTCCAACTCTCGTGGGCGGGGAGTTTTTTTTTTGTGTGTGTGTGTGTGTGTGTGTGTGTGTGTGTGTGTGTGTGTGTGTGTGTGTGTGTGTGTGTGTGTGTGTGTGTGTGTGTAAGATTACAGCATTACCCATAGATCGGTTATATATGAGCTCTGAGCTCTCTTCCGGGAGAGAAATAGCTGACGATCGCAAGTCCAACACGAGATCCCAGACCATGGTGAATCACACCCACACAGACACACAACGGAAACTATCGTTTAGAGTCTAGTCATAAATGTAAACAAAGTTTCTTGTTTACTTCTGTCACCATGGCAACCACTGGCGGACACTTTTCTTTCAAAAACATATGAAATAAAACCGCTCTCAATAACAATACACTGGCAAACAGGCGAAGTGTTTGTTTTCCAATTGTACGAAGTTTCACTTTTGGCTGGAGGCGGAGCCTGAGGCGACAGGGCAAAGACGGGAAGAGAAAACGGGGAGAGTTCTTGGAGTGACGATGATTTAGGACAGCGTTTCTCAACCAGGGCTCCCCGGAACCCTAAGGTTCCGCAAAAGGTCCCTAAGGGTTCCGAGAGAACAAGTGAGATAAGCTAATGCACTTTTGAGTTTTTTATTTAATTTCATATACGTAATATAATTAAACACGTACGACACTTGGTTATTGTAATAATGTAATATAGACATCATCCTATCTAGCCCATTATTACGATGTAAATAAAATGAGAGAGATATGGTATATGTTTTTTTCTGCGCAGGGGTTCCTTGAGACATGCAAATTATTTCAAAGGTTACGCAAGGGTAGAAAGGTTGAGAAACGCTGATTTAGGTTCTTGATGAGGCACTAAGTCAGGCCTGACATCTCTCACAACGGATTGCAGGGATTTTTGTATGCATAATTAAAGATATTATACATATATGGTTAATGGTATAAGGCTATATCAAGATACTTGAAACTGACCACATAGGCATACAATTACATGGACTATATGAGTTACATTTTAACTTTCATCAATCATACACTGCGTTTTTTTATGTAATTTTTATTCATTTTTGTATTTTCCTTGCATTTTTTTATTTTCCAAAAATTCCAGGGGTGGGGGGCAAATACCCCCTCACCCCTTTGCCCCCCTACGGATGCCCATGACGGGTTGATGTGATTCATCTCGCAAAGGTACAGTTAACTGCGTTGAGGTCGTTCCTCCCTGAACCTTCACTCAAGTATTCATTTTCAGGACACCTTGAGTCTAAGGTTCTTTCTTCTCTTGTAACCCAGAATTCTTTCTTCTTCATCTTCCTTTAGACCACTTCAACAGAGAACAAAACCACTCAACATCCATTAGCTTCGTTTGTTCTCCGTTTGTGGATTCTACAGCGATACTTCTTAGCGGACTCTTAGCGACTTGGAGACACCAAGCGGAGTGTGGAGAACCGCTGAACTAGTTATACACAAGTAAGCAAAGGAACGGCGTTCTTTATCTCCAAGACACCAACAATGGATCGCATGAAGAATTGTCACTCCAGAACCCCCACATGAAGAATCGTCACCCCATGAGATCCCCCCTGAAGAATTGCCACCCCAGTAGGCAGAATATCAACAGTGGAATAAAGATTACCAATAGTGGAATAAAGATTATGTTAGGTTAGGTTAGGTTAGGTTGAATGAGGGTTATGCCTATTGTCATCAACATATACAACTGAAGAATCGTAAACCCAGGATGGCCCACATGAAGAATTGTCACCCTTGGGTAGCCCACAATGAGGAACTCTCACCCTGTCGAAGTCTGGGGGTGACGATTCTTCGTGTGATCCCCAATAAGCGGACAATCGATCGTTGGTGTCAGGTGTCTGCCTGAGCATCGACGTGCTGCAAGACACCAAATTGCTCTACACAGGGACAAGACCCCTCCTCCCTCCCGATCAATAGTCTTGTCTGTCATGTGGACTACGATTCGTTCATTTGAACTTGGCGGAAATTTCCTTCACTAATTGATGGACAGTTGGTTTGTATTCTCCAATTGCACTAAATGACACACACACACACACACACACACACACACACACACACACACACACACACACACACAAACACACACACACACAAATTGGACGAAACAATAGTGTGTCCAAACACCATACAAGAATTTAAGAACAAACTAGATGTTGCGAGATAAAAAGAAGAATCACTACGAGCATAGCTCCCCTTCCCGTATAATACAACTAGATAAATACACACACACACATACACACGCATACACGCATGCACGCACACACAAATGTGGCTTGCTGGTGTAGTGATTACTTGGGCTGCTAATTCAGCATTCCAAAGATCGTTCCCGCTCAAGATTAAGCACAACACAGCATGCTGTCTCCTTCTCCCATTGACAAGGAGTTTTATGTGATTCACCACGTTTTTAAAGAATGTGTTTGATTCCTGATCGCCAGCTAATACCCTCCTGGATGAGAGTTCAGAGCTCATACATGGCCCAATCTAAGAGTAACGCTGTGACCTTACACTCACACAAATATTTGCCCACCAGAGTTAGAGTGCCGTTTAGTACAATTATACTTTTGAACCCTGCGCAGGGAACCGAAATCAGGCCGCTCAATTAGCAGTCGAGCGTTGTACCACTGTATGCGTGCATGAGCGCGCGCGCGCGCGCCTGTGTGTGTATGTGTGTGTGTGTGTGTGTGTGTGTGTGTGTCTGTATGTGTGTACGCGCAGTGTGTGTGAATGCAGTGTGTGTGTGAATGCAGTGTGTGTGTGTCTGTATGTGTGTACGCGCAGTGTGTGAATGCAGTGTGTGTGTGTGTGTGTGTGTGTGTGTGTGTGTGTGTTTGAGTGTGTGTGTACGCGCAGTGTGTGTGAATGCAGTGTGTGTGTGTGTGTGTGTGTGTGTGTGTGTGTGTGTGTGTGTGTGTGTGTGTGTGTGTGTGTGTTTGTGTGTGTGTGTGTGTGTGTGTGTGTGTGTGTGTGTGTGTGTGTGTGTGTGTGAGTGTGTGTGTGTGTTGAAAGTCTAAGGAAATATGAAACACAATCGTGGTGCAGCCCGTGCCCACATGCAGCCTGTTTCCTGTTTCATTCATCCATTTAGTTTAATAATTACACTTGTCAACTAATATACTGCAATGTTCTTAAGGACCCTCGGCCCAAATGGCGCAGTGAGTAGGATCCCGGAATGGCCCCTGGCGAGGGAGGGGGTGTTATGCGGGGATGCGTGGTCAGCGGGGGCGACCGTGGTGTAACCCATAAGTACGCGTACCCGGTGGTCTCGGGTTCGGTTACGTTTTCAAAATTATCAAATCCAGCCTAATCCTAATCTTGAGGTTCCCCGTTCGAGGCTCACTATGGAGAAACTGAGAGAAGGAAACTTACTTGTGTCCGTTGAGCGAGGCGTGGTGGAGGGCCGTGTAGCCGCTGGCATCCTGGAAGTTGGCGCCAGGACCACGGCGCAAACTGCAAACAAGAAATAGACAAGCATTAAAAATAAATTTATAAACAGAGTAGAAGAGCTGAAAAAAGAAAAGAAAAATACTACGAACCGTAAAAAAAAAAAAAAAAAGGACAAAATAATAAACAACTAAAGGACAAAAAAGGGGATATGACAAAATGGAAAAGAGGAAACGACAAAAAGACATAAATGTAAACAAGAAAAGGGCAAACAATAAAAAAAAAACAATTAGCTGATATATGAAGAGGGTAAAAGCTTTCTGAAAGAGTTTATCACAATCTGGAAACAAGAAAAGGGCAAATATCTTAAGGCCATCAATGTCAACCTTTGACAGATAATTTGCAGAATTAAGTATAAAATATTAGAGCAATTTCGGTTTGAAGTATAAAACATAACAGAGCTCTGGTGAAATATTACAAATTCCCCTCCGACTGCAGAAAAGGGTTACTTTCTGCACTCCTAGCGAACCTGAAGAAAATTCTATTTTTCTGAATCTATCAATATGGAACATTTTGTCACAAGTTGAATATCTATAAAATATTACATTTGTCGTTTTCATTGTGAATATTTGATTCCATCGATCTGAACCGCCTTTTCCAGTGTTGAAAATTAACTGTTTATGAGATAATTATGAGCTTCCACCCACTTCCTTTATGTATATATATATATATATATATATATATATATATATATATATATATATATATATATACTAGCCAAACTACTCGCGCATGGCTGCGGGAAAATGATGATCATTTTAATTTTGATAGAATTTGTGGAGAAAAGTTACCCAAATAAAATGTTAAAGTAAACCAAATGAAATGTTAAGAAAAAAATCAATTTCAGGAGGGAGACGCCCTTTGGAAATAAAATATATACGGCCGGAAGAGAAGAATTTAACTTTTTTTTATTTTTTTATCTATTAACTCGAGTATACTACCGCCCGCGAGAAAGTAAAATAAAAATTACCAATATTTAAATATTTGGTGAAATTATACAATCATTTCGCATTACATGCTTTCTTCTTACAAAGGCTCTCATAGTTTGTGGCAACAATAATTTCACAAATATAAATAATATTTATGAACACATACAATGGTTTGTTTAATCACAGTAATTTTTATCACAAAATGCCAATCGTTTGAAGGGGACTCTAAAGTAGCGGCGTGTTACCCCACCATACTCCTTTAACCATTAACCCTAGCCAAACTAATATTTTTCTTTAATGAAATATAATTATCCAAGTACCTGGAGTGATAGTGTATCAGAATATATATGGTTTGGGGGTCTATCTCCAAAACCCTAGAAGTTCGTGAACAAACAAAAAACAAACAGACGAAAGCTACTACATTATTATAGTAGGTATATATATATATATATATATATATATATATATATATATATATATATATATGTTTGTGTGTGTGTGTGTGTGTGTGTGTGTGTGTGTGTGTGTGTGTGTGTGTGTGTGTGTGTGTGTGTGTGTGTGTGTGTGTGTGTGTGTGTGCGCGCGCGCGCGAAACAGAAATTCGCTAGTGAACAGCGACATCAATCAGATCATTTTTATGGCCGTCGCGCATAGGACTCCAACCTACCGCTCTGAGACCAAGAGGCTACCAAGACGGTGGTAGCCTCTTGGCTTAAGAGTGGTAGGTTCGGGTCCTATGTGCGACGGCCATAAAAATTATCTGATATATATATATATATATATATATATATATATATATATATATATATATATATATATATGTATATAAACAAATAAATTAAGAAATAACTGGATAAATACAATAAAGAAAAACAAGAAGACACCACAGAGGCCTCAGACTATTTCCTCTCATAAAGTTAATATGGAACACCCGCAATAAAATGCACCAGAATGGTCGTGAGCTCCAATAATACCGAAGACACAAACTATGTCACCTTCCGCGGCCATACACTACATTTGGAACAATACAGCCCTTCTTCTCTGAAACTTATGAACCACCTCAGATGTCCAACTACACCCTGGGGTCGCTGGTTACCTGCAGAACTTCGAGGTAACCTAATTGACATATATGTACTCCTAAGCCCCAGCAGTCACACTAAGCTTACGACCTGTTTCCAACCACTTCCTTCGATCGAAAATCAAGCGATCTGTCGGCGACACAAAACCTATGCAAGGAATTGATATGGAAAAAGCTAATGTGGTTGATAAGATGAAAATCTATGGACTGAGGACTATTCAGTGTGTGTTGTAATATATCTATCAATCTACTTATCTAATTAGACTACCAGCGACTTCAAAACACTACATGCAACTGGTCGGAATCAGGTCGTAAGCTTGGGGTGACTGATCCCTTATCTCCTGCAGAAGATAAGGAACATTTCTTGGTGTATCGCCCTCGACCCAAGCGAGGTGGTCAACATCAACAAGGTCCTCAGATGGGAGGGGCGTCAACTGTGTCTTAATGCATGTGAAATTGTGCGTATGCCCTGATTCAACCACCCACTCTATAAAGGAATAGGAACCTTTGGTATGTTGGTATGCTATAAGCGACACGTGCTTCTGCATAAGCCCCTCGTGTGACCAGAAGGAGGTCACACGGACCGTGGCACCAGCCCTCATCCACTTGGCTTCCTCAAACACACACTCTCTTTCACTCTATCTCTCTCTCTCTTCCCTTCCTCCCCTCTCTCTCTCTTCGCCACTTCTATCTCCCTCTTATTTTTCACGTTCATCTCCTACATTAGTTCTTTTCACGTTCTCACTGTTCTACTTTGTTATCTTCTTTTCTCACCCTCCCTAAGCTCTCTCTCTCTCTTTTACAATTTTATCTACAGCCTTCTCTCTCATTCATGTATGCAGGCGCACACACACACACACATTAAATCAAGCTCACATCTACATATACTCGAGTACGTAAGCTCACCCTGTACATGTGCATATTAACACACTTGATTACACAAACCCGTTCATCCATATCTGGATCGGTATAAATGATATACATGAATGCATATTATATATATATATATATATATATATATATATATATATATATATATATATATATATATATATATATATACATACTAAAAAACCCACTGTTGATTGGATTAAGAAAAGGAAATAACGATTCCCGTATATACTGGCTGTGATCCTCTTCAGCGGAATACAAAGTCAAGAGAAAACACATATCTTATATACAGAGGAGAAGGGTGGAGTGAGGGAACGTGGACATGACACTTCAGGTAGCGTTTTGATATTGCGTGGGCTTTGTGGCAAGTCATAGACGCTACCTGAAGTGTCATGCCCATGTTCCCTCACTCCACCCCTCTCCTCTGTATATATGTTTTCTCTTGACTTTGTATTCCGCTGAAGAGGATCAAATCCAGTGATCGAAATATACGGAAATCGTTATTTCATTTTTTTTTTCTTAATCCAATCAACCGTGGGTTTTTAGTGTATTTACTAACGTGTTACGACATTACTTGGTAGTGATATATATATATATATATATATATATATATATATATATATATATTATATATGTATACATATTCACGTCCTTGGCGTGAATAGAATCTTGTGGTTGTGTTATGTCACTCCTTTGAGTGAATAAAATATGTTTGTATTATTTTTAGTCACGCCTTGCGTGAATATGTGTAACATATGTTATAATTTGCATTTCTTAAAATACAATCAATTGCGCAATACCCGTCTATTGGGGCGCGCTTCATTACGTCTATCACTATGCCAAGCTCAGAAGAAACGTTACATCATTTGGTGGGAAAGCTTATTCTGCTTTACCATTGGTTGGTGTTTAAACTGCCTACTTAGATACATTTTGACATCCCGGAAACGTAAGCTCCCATTCCCGGGCTATAAAAGGCGAAGCAGAGAGCGACGCACAGAGTAGAGAAGTAGAGAGAACCAGAACACGAAAGGAACAAAGACAACAAGAAAAGAAGCAGACGCCCAGGGCCCATCTGAATCTATGCAGAAATTATATTACATTTGTCGATTACGACAACTCCGCTAAACAAGCCCTTTGGACCACAACGATTGCCCATCTGCATGCAAAGTGCACAGCCTTCGTGTTTCTCCGAATTGTTTCGGATATCTACAGACTGCTGCTGGACTAAGCGTGACTCGACATTCTCTGTTATTTCTCAACTACGAAACATCAACCGTGCTGCATACAAAAACACACCCAGCTACTCTACTTGGTAAATAATACAATCAACCATTTAATCCACGTTTTATTTATTGCTATATTTTATTAGTCTATATCAATTCATGTTGTATGTTTTTTCTTGTAAATAAGTAATTTTACCAAAGATTTCAACCTGCCTGAACTCTCTGTCACTCGTTCGGACTGTGCACGGCCTTAATTCTTTTTCCTTTTCGTGTCACGTGTGTAACAACAGCTGACTGTTGTTACACACGTGACACGAGGTGCTAAGATAAGAGGGAGGGTGGAGGGGTGTGGAGTGTATTCAGGGATGGAATGGGTGGGAATGATTTTATGCCTTTTTCTTTTTGGCTACCCCCCTTGTAAGGGGGAAAAAGCCTTGGTATATGTATGTATGTGTCACGTGTGTGTGTATGTATAGAATATATATATATATATATATATATATATATATATATACACATACACCTGCGCTGCTACACGCTCGTTATCAAGTGGCCAAGCAAAGTGTCGGCACCCGAGAGTCCTTGTACCATCCGAGCTCTTCTTCCCCTCTTCTGCCTCCTCCTCCTCTTCCCCCCCTCCTCCTCCTCCCCCTCCTCCAGAGTTCAAGGAGGACTTAGCGGTGTCCACGTATCGCCATGCTACCGAAGATGAGGGATCTTTTTTTTTTCCAGAGGCGTTTGTCTGATTCTCGCGATGCGGTGCTGCACCGTACTGATTTCACTGCGCCGCTCGGTTTTATTCCATAGTTGTGGGGCGCGACCCCTTCACTGAACAAGGTTCCCACGGGTCGACACCCTCTTCTGACTGGAGACGATCCCTCAGAAGACGAGTATTCTGTGATCACAGAGTGGTCAAGGAAATATCTCATGCGAGCAGCGCCAGCACAAAGGAGGGATGGTACATGTTAAAAGAAATGTTTCTTTTTTTATTCTTATGTACGAAATATTTATTTTATTTTATTTTTATTTACGTATTTGTTTAAGTTGTTGTCAAGATTAGTCTCCACACCCTCCGATGGAATCTATGGGCGTTCGCCAGAGCAATGACTGTGAAGTGCGCCAGGATTGTTACTCGTACATACGTAATGCGTTGAGGTGACGTACATGCAAGAGGAAGGAAGGAAGGGGAAGGGGGAGACGGGGATAAGAAGAACAATTAGAATGAGGAAGATAAGAAGATCGAGGTGAAGGAGGAAGAGAAGGAGAAGAGGGAGGAGGAGGGAAAGAAGAGGGGAAGAACAAATAAAATGAGAATAAGAAGGACGAGGAGGAAGAGGAGAAGGAGGAGGAGACGGAGGAAGGGGAGATGGAGGGGAAAGAGGGATAAGGAGGAGGAGGAGGAGGAAGGAGAGACGGTGGGGTGAGATGGAGGGGAAAGAGGGAGGAGGAGGAGAAAGGAGGAGGAGGAGGAGGAGAAAGAATGAGGAGGAGAAAAATGAAGAAAAGGAGTAGAGGGTGAAGGAAGAGAAGGAGAAGGAGAAGGGGAAGGAGGAGAAAGAGAAGGAAGAGTTGAAGGATGAGAAGGAAAAGGAGGAAGGGGAGAAAGAGAAGTAGGAGGAGGAGGAGAAGGAGGACGTGAAAAAGGATAAATCGGACCCTACGTTGATCGAGCATGAGGAAGAGGAAGAGAAGGAGGAGGAGGAGGAGAAGGAGGAGGAGGAGAAGGAGGAGGAGGAGGAGCGCGGAATATGGGTCACCTGCATGAGTCATGCCGAGGGAGACACCAGTCGAGGAGGACGTATCAGAAGTACGGAGGGTGGAGGAGGGGAGGGGGGAAGGGGGGGTTGTACACACTTGAGTCAATGGGCTCAGTGGGAGACACTCCATACTAGATGCCGCCAAAATCGTCATCACTTCCACCACAGTTTTCTGGGCACGTTGGGGTTGGGTTGAGTTGAGTTGAGTTGGGTTGGGTTGGGTCAGTCCCAACGGGTTAGGTTAGGTTAGGTTAGGTTAGGTTATCTCAGGTTAGGTTAGGTTCTGTTAGGTTATCTCAGGTTAGATTAGGTTATATATATATATATATATATATATATATATATATATATATATATATATATATATATATATATATATGTATATATATATATTGGTTTGATGGTTGGCAAGTTACCATATTTTTAGTGATTTTATAAGATGTTGTTTGGGTGGAACTTTTTTATTGAATGGATTTTGATACGTGAAAACCTTGAGTGCGCACATTTTTTTTCTTTATGTGCGCTAATTGTAAAACATATATGTGCACAGCTTGGAGGGAACGCTGGTTGTAGGCTAGGAGAGTTTAATCCCACGTCCCCCCCCCCCCGGCCCCCCACCCTCACCTTGCAGTATGGACATAATAACAATGCGAGAACCCTAAGAACCTCCTCATGGCGACGGTACAGACAGAAACATACATACAGTCAGACAGACACATTGACAGACACATATAGTCAAACACAATGGCACATACACATAGACAGGCACACTGACAGACACATATAGTCAAACACACTGACACATATATGTAGACAGGCAAACACACTGACAGACACATAGACAGTCAAACAGACATACAGTCAAAGACACAAAGACATACAGACAAACACACTGACAGCCACACACAAACAGTCAAACACACTGACAGACAAAGACACACAGTCAGACAAACACACTGACAGACACAGACATACAGACAGTCAGACAAACACAGTGAGACACAAAAACATACAATCAAACACAGAAACACAGACAGTCAAACACACTGACAGACACAGACACATAGATAGTCAGACAAACACTGACAGGCAGACGGGGCAGTCCAACTCTGAGGCAGATGACAATCATGATCAAGACAGGGGGACAGATCAGACAGACAGACAGGCAGAGAAACAAGCTGGTGAGAAAAGAGGGCTTGGGGAGGAGGAGGAGGGGGTGGGAATGGAGATAAAAGGAATATAGTGTATGTGTGTATGTGTGTGTGTGTGTGTGTGTGTGTTTGTGATTCACCATGGTCTTGAATCACGTGTTGGATTCGTGATCGACAGCTCTTACCCTCCCGGATGAGAGCTCAGAGCTCATATATAACTGATCTATGGGTGATGTTGTGACCATACATACACACACATACACACACACACACACACACACGGCAACTCCCCGCCCACGAGTTGGGGTAACGACTCGCAGCACAGCGATACTAAAACGATTTCAGCCATGGGCGGGGTTAGAACTCGGACCGCTGTAGCAGCGGTTGCGAACGCTACCACTGCACCGTCGAGAGAGAGAGAGTGTGTGTGTGTATTTACCTAGTTGTATTTACCTAGTTGTATTTTACGGGAAGGGGAGCTATGCTCGTGGTGTCCCGTCTTCATATCTCATTTTATCTAAACTATTTTGTGTGTGTGTG
>NC_134793.1:28699480-28711980 GCF_046742065.1 Oratosquilla oratoria | reverse complement strand
CGAGAACACAGCCTCTGTAGCGCACAATGGATGATGCCATGCGCACGCGACGTGTCGAGCGTTGCAACGACTCTGGTCGTGCCGAATCTATGAAAGGTCCTACCTTCACGTAATGGCGGAGATTTGAGCTAAATCCCTATTATGTCGGCGACCTAAATGCTTATATCTAGACACGACCTCGACATTATGAACAGCTGATTTAGGTGTAAAATCTCCGCCATTTTGAAGGCTTATGTCTAGACTTAGGGGCTAGGATCTTTTATGTATTCGGCCCTAGGTCCTGTTTTCATTTAATTTATTTATTTTTTCACTTATGTCTATTTATTCATTTATTTATTTACTTTGAGGTGGACCTCCAGCACCTCATAAAAAAAAAAAAACAAAAAAAAAACAGGATCATCAGCTCCAACATGGCGATTAAGTGTCAACAATGAATTGTTACAATGACATAGCCATGGGTTGCTTAAAGACGGCAAAGGAATCAAGGACTGGGAGTGAAGGCGTATATTCCTGACGTTTCGCCCAACTCTGAAAAAGTCAGTTGACGAAACGTCGGGAATAAACGCTTCACTCACTCCCAGCCCATGTTTCCTTTTGCCGTCTGTAAGCAACTTGTTCACGTGGATATTAACTTCCATAGCCATGGCACAAGTCCATCTTTGGCCCAATGGGACCTCCACCTCGCTCAGAGTTCTCCACCCAGATGGAGCCCTCCACCCAGCTGCAGGACTCCCACCCAGCTGAAGGCTCCCGCCCATCTCATGCCCTACCCACCCAGGCCCACTTCACCCAGCTGAGGGCCCCTGGAGACTCATTTCCTGCCTTGGCCGACGCGTCGCATTGCCACCTCCGTGTACCGCCCGGATTATATGTCTATTATATATATGTATATGTATGTATATATATATATATATATATATATATATATATATATATATATATATATATATATATATATATACATGAGAAATCACACGAACTCGTGAGTCTAAATATGCAGAAAAACTACCAAGTATAATAATTAATTGATGACCGAGCGCTTTCGTCTATTTAGACCATGTACCCTGAGGATGTCTAAATAGACTAAAGCGCTCGGTCATCATTGGTGCCGGAACTAAAGTATTCATAATTACATCAAAGTAAACCTTGAGCACTGTCTCTTGACTCTCTTCAGACATTTTATTTTGGTCAATGCCAGCAGACAGCTTTGCTGAGCTCTAGGGGCATCACCCAGCATGGGGTGCATATGCATGGCTGTTTATGCATGACTGCTGAACTTTTATGCAGGACTGTCGTGACACTTGTATTGACCAGAGTCATGCAGCGTTCTTCCACGAAAGGTGACTAATCCCCAATAGAAAAACAAAAATACGTGAAAATAAAATAAAGTAAAATACTGATCGTTTGTATATTCTGCTGATACTTCTTTCTGCTGTCCTCCTGGCATTCTAATGTACCGAAGGGTAGAAGCGCTGGAGCCGAGGGATGATGCAGACCCCCTCCAGCAAGGCAAGGGTTTTTATTTACTTATCTATCTATTTATTTTGTTTTATTTTTTTAGACTTTCTTGTGGCCATGTTGTGTGCCCCATCGTGACGACCCTCCCCTCCCTTCTTCCCTTTTCACCTTCATCTTCCTTTCTCCTCTTTTTCTTCTTCCCTTTCTTCTTTTCTTTATTCTATCTCTTTCTCCTCCTCGTCTTCCTCTTCCTCCTTGTCTTCCCTTTTCTTTTTGTCTTCCTCTTACTCTTCGTCTTCTTCCCCTTCCCTTTCCTCTTCCTCCTTGTCTTCGTCTCCTTTCCTCTTCCTCCTCGTCTTCGTCTCCTTCCCTTTCCTCTTCCTCTTCTTCCCTTCCCCCTCCTCTTCCTCCGCATCTCCCTCCTTGTCTTCGTCCTCCTTCCTTCCCCCTTCCCTCTCCTCTTCCTCCTCGTCTTCCTCTTCCTCCTCCTCCTCCTCGTAATAACGCCTGCTGCGACGTTAGGCGATGCGTGGGCGGCTGTACACACACACACACACACACACAATCACACACACACACATACACTCACACACACACACACACACACACACACACACACACACACACACAATCACACACACACACACACACACACACACACAATCACACACACACACACACATACACACACACACACACACACACACACACACACACACACACACACACACACACACACACATACACACACACACACACAGCATCCGTGTTAAGCAGTTTGTCAGCAGCAGGATTAATCCACGTCATACGCCACCCGTCACGTCGTCGGCCGACCATGACAAGGAGGCACAGTTGACGCCGAGATGGAGGGGATGGAGGTGGGAAGTCACTAATTATGGAGGAGAGCGAGTAATTAGTTAGGAACGGTGAGGAGGGAGGGAGAGGAGGGAGGGAGAGGAGGGAGGGAGAGGAGGGAGGGAGGGAGAGGAGGGAGGGAGGGAGGGAGGGAGGAAGGGAGGGGGTGAATGATGGCTTGGCCAGGAAGTCAATGTGGAGTATCAGTAAAGCCTGATTTAGGCCCTGTTCACACCAGCGGTTTGAACCGCGCGGAAACCGCCGTGGTACCGCATAGTCAAGGAAAAAATGTGCGATTGTGCGTGAATGCCTCCATTGACTTGCATTGTAACTGAACCGCTAGTGTGAACAGGGCCTCAGTGATACTGAGATGGAGAGTCAAGTAACCAAACAGCGCGCTCTATGTCTGTCTGTGTGTTCACTTTTAACTCTCATATTTGATCAGGACCACTGGCGGGATGCATCAATCAACAGAAAGAAAAAATAAAATAGAAAATATAAATTTGTCATTCGTCACAATGGTTTCAGGAAGTTACAAACCAAATGTTCAGAAATATCAGTGCAAAAATCCGCCAAGTTTAAGTGAACTGGCCGCGCGTATTACGAAACACTTTCCGTGGACACTTGCCTCTTCATCTTAACAACCGACAGCAACTCCTTTGCAGTCATGCAGCATTCTTTTAAGATTAAAAATTCACCCACAAAAAATAAACTAAAAGACTAATAAAATAAATAAATGAAAAAAAACAACAACTTGAGTGGTCCTTAATCTTTTTCAGTACACCTTGATATATTTTCTCGTACCTCCACCCAACACAAATACAATGCAAACATATGAAAAGGATTAGTGATACAAACCTTGCTTTGCTTTCTCATGGTAAATATACAGTGCCACTGCACTGGCTATCATGTCTCGTACCCCCATCCAATACAAGTACAACGCAAACATATGGAAAGGATTAGTGATACAAACCTTGCTTTGCTTTCTCATGGTAAATATACAGTGCCATTGCGCTGGCTATCGTGTCTTGTACCCGCAGGTTCAAGGTTTCGTATCCCTTTGGGGGTACAGGTACCCCCAAAGGTTAAGAACCACTGACTGTCTCTCTATCCTTCAACTCTCTTTTACCGTCTCGATGACTCCCTCGCAATATTGTCCCCATGGATAGAAGCTCTGGTTAATGCTGATGAAGTACTACGAGTGATAACACCTCGCACTGAGTTGGTTAACCTCTTAGAGTTGCCTCGTGCGAAAAATCCTAATGGGGAACGCAAGCGATCACTGTATGGAAAGCGTTTAGCAGGTGTTCAGATGGGGATGAAAGGGAGGCAATATGGTTCAGTCATGACGGGGGGGGAAGGAGGCGATGAGAGGAGTGTGCGTGTCTGATCAACTATGGAGAGACCTCTCTCTCTCTCTCTCTCTCTCTCTCTTTCTCTCAAAGGTCACATACCATGACGGCCATAAATGTACCTTTCGCCATGATGAGAGCAGGTCGACAGATGCACGGAGATAAAAGTAGCCACCAATGTATCCTTCTCCCATAACCACGCGTATAGATCACCAAACACACGACTATGCCTGTGCGCATGTGCGCGTACACACATGCATACGCACACACGTACATGGACACACGCACGTGCATTCATACTCACGCACATACACACACGTTGTTGCTGTTATAGTCTGTAGTTAACCTGCATTTCTATCCTTTTGGACTATCGGGTCACACGAAGAATTGTCACCCCGGAACGCCAACATGAAGAGTTGTCACCCCATGAGTTCCCACCTGAAGAATTGTCACCCCAGTACGCCGAATATCAACAGTGGAATAATTAGATTAGATTAGGTTAGGTTAGGTTAGGTTAGGTTAGGTTAGGTTGAATGAGGGTTATGCTTTTTGTCATCAACGTGTACAACCGATGAATCGTAAACCCAAGATGGCCCACATATGAAGAACTGTCACACTGTCGAAGTCTGGGGTGACGAATCTTCTTGTGATCAGGGGACGATAGAATATATATATATGGTTTAACGTCACAAACTCCCCCTATCGGGAGGCTAGGACGGTGCCCCTTACAGAGGACTTTGTAGCGTGGAATTTAATTAACCATGCCCTTGGTTCAACTTCGCCGGTGGCAGGGTTCGAACCACCATCCCCTCGACCTTCGCCGCAAGTAACGACGCCCTAACCCGCTCGGCCAGCGAATATATATGGAAAGGATAAAAGAAGCTGCCAGAGAAGAAGGTTTAAAAGACGCTATAAATACTTTCTCCCACAAATGTGGATTACTTTGGAGTAAATGAGACATCACCCCCCCCCCCCAGCGGACAACAGAGGTTTCAAGGTTGATAAATCAAAACGGGACCCCACGAACACGGACAAGCAAGCGATCCGTTCAATTTTAATTTATACAGTGCAACGCCTTCACAAGATCAATTTCGTCAGAGATGGTAATGGAGAGAGTTAAGGAGGGAAACAGAAATTAGGAACAACAAGAGTCGAAAGTGATCATCATTCTTTTGTGATTACAGATTAGTCTCCAATCACAATAGAATGATGCGTGGCTCTGGTCCATAGGGGGTGTCGCTCAATTCGCTAATATCATGACTGAAGATGATACGACTCGTCATGTTTGAAGGACAAAGTGGGATGCGAATCAACACGATTTATTGCAAATTTCTCAACAGACGGAAGGTAGGCCGTCCCTGTCATTGTCCGGCCTATGGGAATCTTCGCCAAACGTCTCCTCTGTCCCAGAAGTTCGCAAATAACGATTATATTCCCTCTGAGCTGGTTTGTTAGCGCTGACGTAATGGTTTCATCATCCACTTCCACATCCTGCCAGTGCCTAATCGACATTCTTCCCCATCATCATCAGCGCCTGTCAGCCCCGCCTTCCTTCACCCCCTCCTCTTGTCAGCTCCCGCCGTTAACAACCGCGCATAACATCACCCTTACGGACCAGAGTTACGAAGCCCTTTTTTCTAATCTCATATCCAATCAAGATAAACAAATGAATAAATGAATAAATAAATAAATGTTGATCATTTGTAACTTCCACTATCCCTCAGTTTTGCTAAGCCCACCCCTCCCCCCCCCGCCCCTCACCTTGAATTTCTCCTTTACCTCCTCTATGACGTCACACGGTGCGTTACCGTCCTCACGGACCTCGGGGTCTCCTCGTTTTCTTTTACCAAGAGACCAACCGGTGCCTTCTGGTGCCTTTGGGCCTCTCACATCACACGAAGAGCCGTAACATTCCCCCCAATTAGAAAACAAAAGTCTTCATGTAACAACTTTCCCCTCTCTGGTCCTGAAGAAGAGGGCAGCCAGCCTCTACGGAGACTTCCCCTTGGTGTCCCCTCGCAGCAGCACTTGCGCCCAAAGGCTCTGGACGACGACCTTTGGGAACCCAGCGATGGCACAGAAGCACCGGACTTAGGGCCTTATCAATCGCTTTCGCCGCTGGCGTGGATTCCTTCCACCATCATTCACCCATTCTCTCTCTCCTTATATATATATATATATACATATATATATACATACATACATATATATATATATATATACATATACATACATATATATACATACATATATATACATACGTATATAATACATATATATATATACATACTTATATAATACATACATAATATATTCACATTACACACAAACATATATACACACACACATTGTACCGGACTTTTCACACAAAACTGAGACAAATAATTATGACAGACCAATGGTGACCCTTCTTGCCCCGCGCCTCAAACTTCGTGGGTTCGATCCCATCCCAGCGGTCTCTCCCTTAAAGGGCAACCGCTCGATGAACGGCGCATCCTTCATGAGAACGGCTGTCAGTGGTGTTGTCACAACAGATTGGACACCACGGCCCTCCCTTCTGACTCACCATTCGTCACACAAAGAGAGTGACCGCCGTCACATGATCGTCCCGTTTTTTCCTGACCCTGCCAGAGCCACTCCTCCCTCCCTCCCTCCCTGAATGCCAGCCATGCTCGCTTTGGCGTGGAGTCTCACTCAAGCTCTTTATTCTGACAAACACCAGACCTTGAGGGAACGGATTACATGAAGAATCTTCACCCCAGATTTCGACAGGGTGACAATTCTTCATTGTGAGCTATCCTAGGGTGACAATTCTTCATTGTGAGCTATCCTAGGGTGATAATTCTTCATTGTGAGCTATCCTAGGGTGACAATTCTTCATGTGGGCTATTCTAGGGTGACAATTCTTCATGTGGGCTATTCTAGGGTGACAATTCTTCACGTAGGCTATTCTAGGGTGACAGTTCTTCATGTGGACTATTCTAGGGTGACAATTCTTCATGTGGGCTATTCTAGGGTGACAATTCTTCACGTGGGCTATTCTAGGGTGACTATTCTTCATATGTGGGCTATCCCAGGGTGACTATTCTTCGTGTGGGCCATCCTGGGTTGGCGATTCTTCGGTTGTAAAGTTGATGGCAATAAACATAACCCTCATTCGACCTAACCTAACCTGATCTTTATTCCACTGTTGATATTCGGCGTACTGGGGTGACAATTCTCCAGGTGGGATCTCATGGGGTGACAATTTTTCATGTGGGCGTTCTTGGGGTGACAATTCTTCGTGTGACCCTTGAGAGAACCACCCCATTTCCGATCAATCCGTGCAAGACTGTCGTCGAACGTAGCGCTATTATTTTGCCTGCCGCCAGACGATTTTATTCATCCGAGTCATTTGTAACCCTTCCTCTTATGTCACGTCTCACCTCCTTCCTCACCTTAGGGGCACTCCTTTTAATCTGGCTTCTGACAGGCGATTCCATTCACCTCCTTGCCCACTCACAGTTACGGAAATTAAAAAATAAAAATCGACAAGATGCCCCCAGACGATTTTCTTTCAACTGATGGAAGAACCCTGCACTGGTCCATCATCTTCACCTCAGTTCGTGTCAGCGTCAACCACCACCTCCAACCCCTCACCGCGCCCCTCCAGTGCCAGCGTGATGCCCGCCCGCCCTCGACACTCAATTATTTAATGTTTCTCATTCACTACGTACCTTCACGTTGAGTTCCCCGTCATCCTCCTCTCCCTCGGTTCACCAAGTTAAGCTCCACTCTCTCCCTCAACGGTTCTTCTGAGTCGTCCTCCAACGCACCTCCCCCTCCCCCCCAGCCTCTTTTACTCTCTCCTCCATGATCTCGTCCTCCTCCTCAGAAGGATAAAGAACCGCCCCACCGCCTTCGAGCTCTTGAACTTAAGCTAAAGAATGATATAATGAAAAGGGGCACCAGCCAGCCACGACTCTCTAGATCTCCTTAATTACGTTTTCGTTCCGCACAGTGACCAACATCTCTGTAAGACTTGAGTTCCCTTCCTATGTCTTATCATCTTGCTGAACAAGTTCCAGCTCTTTTTGCAACGATCATTCTTAACCCCTTTGGTGCGTTCTGCTTTATATTTCTTTCTAGCTGCGACCAGGCGATTTCAATCACCCGCGGGGGGAAAATATCCACAATGAAGGATGTTCTGTCCAAGTCAAACCTCAAGCGGGTTCCTGTCGATGAGTTCGAAAGCTGCCGTCTGCTTCAGAGGTCCTCTTCAGCTGCCGATCCAAGACAGCTCCGAGGGTTCTCGACCTGGGCTCTTTGGGCCACGAGGTTTTGTTGTTGGGGGACACAAACCGAGGACTAATAGGAGTGAGTGGATGCAAACTGATACGAGTGTCACATGAAGAATTGTCACTCACAGAACGCCCACATGAAGAATCGTCAACCCATGAGATCCCACTTGAAGAATTGTCACCCCAGAACGCCCACATGAAGAATCGTCAACCCACGAGATCCCACCTGAAGAATCGTCACCCCAGTACGCCGAATATCAACAGTGGAATAAAGAATATGTTAGGTTAGGTTGAATGAGGGTTATGCTTATTGCCATCAACTTATACAACCGAAGAATCGTAAACCCAGGATGGCCCACATATGAAGAATTGTCACCCTAGGATAGCCCACATGAAGAATTGTCACCCTGCCGAAGTCTGGGGTGACGATTCTTCATGTGATAATAATAATAATAACGAAAATAAACAATAAACAAATAAATCAAATTAAAAATGTACCTCAAGACGCGCTCCCAACCAATGCAAAAAACACTCCAGAAATTAAACTTAAGAAAAGACGACAAGCGTCTCAGATAGAGAGATGCTGTGATCAAGGACCGGAAGCAGTAGATGATGGACATAAACTATGAAACAAAGACCTCAATGTGACCCTCTTGAAGTATGTTAACAAGCCTCGTCACAGGGGGACACACTGATCCTTTCTGGGGATGGGAAATTAACCGCTACTGAAGGAGTATTTTAGGACTCCTTCCCTAGATTCGTTTGCGCATGTGCACACACAGTAATGTCACAGTAGTTAATAGTGTAGTAGATCCGTCTGTATACGAAGTCTGAGCTCTCATCCATGAGTGCCACAGATGTCGATCTTCAGTCCAGCACGTGATCCAAGGTTGTACTGAACCGATCAATCAATCTCTCTCTCTTTCTCTTTCTTTCTCTTTCTCTCTCTCACACACACACACACACACACGCATACACACAAACACACACACATATAGAAACACACATGAATACACATAGCACATTACCCTGTATAATACAATTAGGTAAATATATGTTACAGTAAGAACACGTACCTAGGGATTACGCGTAATCCCTGAATGTTTCAGTGAATACGCGTAATCCCCGTTTCACTAACCTAACCTAACCTAACCTAACCTAACCTAACCTTAGGTTAGGTTATGTTAGGTTAGTGAAACGGGGATTACGCGTATTCACTGAAACATTCAGGGATTACGCGTAATCCCTAGGTACGTGTTCTTACTGTAACATATATACACTCACAAGTTTGTAATACACACACATGCGCACGCACACACAAACACACACACACACGGTCTCGCATTTTAGTCCTAAGTCATTTCCTCCCTATATATAAACATAACGAGTTGACCTCGCCATAAACTATGAAAGGGGAGGGAAGGGGGGGGGGGCTGCCCTGTTGAGGCGCCGTGCCGTTTCGCCCGTCTCGGCGCTTAAAACCAGCAGGACATTACATTATGTGCCTCTGTCTACGCGACGCGACGTGGCTTGGCATTGCTAGGCACTGCAAGCTGGAAAATTTGGCCGTGTCAACCCAAATCTGTATGAGCGAGTGTGTATGTGTGTGTGTGTGTGTGTGTGTGTGTGTGTGTGTGTGTGTGTGTGTGTGTGTGTGTGTGTGCGTGCGTCCGTGTGTTTGCGTACGTGTGTGCGTGTGTTTGCGCATGCGCGCATGTGGGTATGCGTGTGGGCGTATAAATGCGTATTTAACTAGTTGAGTTTTACAGGATTAAGTGCGTCGTCCACCAGCACGTCTGTCTCTTCTACTCTTTATTCTAATCGAATAAATTGTTCTGCTTACACGAGTACTACACATTGCAGAGACGTCGAGAGGGTGTCGGGAGAGAGAGGGGGGGTGAAAGAAAGGAAACGGGGGTGGGAGGGAGCAGAGAGAGAGAGAGAGAGAGAGAGAGAGAGAGAGAGAGAGAGAGAGAGAGAGAGAGAGAGAGAGAGAGAGAGAGAGAGAGCAGAGAGACAGGAGACATAGACAAAGAGACAGAGACAGAGAGACAGGAAAGAGACAGAGACCATGAGACTGAGACAGAGAGACAGCAGAGAGAGAGAGAGAGAGAGAGCAGAGAGACATAGACATAGACAAAGAGACAGAGACAGAGAGAAAGGAGAGAGACAGAGACCATGAGACTGAGACAGAGAGACAGCAGAGAGAGACAGCAGAGAGAGACAGCAGTGTATTTCAGCCTCTGAGAAAGCAAATAAGATTCTAGGACTGATTGCGCGATCTTTTGATTTCAAAAGTCCATCACTCATTAACAAGCTATATAAATCGTTAGTTCGTCCACATTTGGAATATGCTGTTTCCGTATGGTCACCGAATCTCATTAAAGACATTGACAGATTGGAAAGAGTACAACGGCGAGCCACAAGACTGATTCCAAATATCAAAAATAAATCATACGAAAATCGACTAAAACATATGAATCTGTTTTCCCTAAAAAAGCGTAGACTCAGAGGTGACTTGATACAGGTCTTTAAAATTCTAAAGGGAATTGACAACATCAAAAGTGACCAAATTTTTACATTGAATGAGAATCAGACAAGAAACAATGGTCTTAAACTCTCCGGAAATAGATTCAATTTGGAAGTAGGTAGAAACAACTTTGCCAACCGTGTAGTTAATGAATGGAATAAGCTTCCTGCACAGGTAGTGCAATGTAGTTCAGTTCGAAGCTTTAAGAATCATTTAGATAAATACCTAAGTAAGATGCTGTAATGATTATAATTTATCTTATATTATTTGTTTTTGTTTTGTATTCATTTGTCTGTCTGATTTTTATTTATTATTAGTTATATGTCAATTTATTATTATTTACTATTTACCTGTTTGTTTATTATTTAACTATGCCTATGCATTTATTTATGTATTTTAACATTATCATAGTTTTTATTTATTATATTATTATTAATATGATTTTTTTCGCATCCGACCTAGATATGGATCAAAAGGTCTCCTGTCGGCATGCTCCGCCTTTGTAATCCTTTGTAATCCTTTGAGAGAGAGAGAGAGAGAGAGAGAGAGAGAGAGAGAGAGAGAGAGAGAGAGAGAGAGAGAGAGAGAGAGAGAGAGAGAGAGAGAGAGGGGGGGGGGTAGGAAAAGAGAAATGAGTAGCGAGAAAGAGAGAGAGAGAGAGAGAGAGAGAGAGAGAAAGACCAAAACAGCGTGAGAGAGAGCAAGAGAACGTGCGGAGGTGCGAGCGCCCGTCGGGCAAGTTACAAAAACGCACTTCCAGCCGCCATGCACCCGCACCTGCAATTGCACCTGTCAAAGTAGAAGTCTCATCACTTGACATGTGTACACATGTCTGACCGTCGTCTCGGCTCGTGGTGGTGGTGGAGAGGGTGGGGTTGGTTAAGGAAACGAAAAAAAAAAAAAATCTTCGGAAAAATGGGGATCAAGCATAAAGAACAAACGCTCGAAATCGATAGATTTCGTTTCATGTGGCTTCCTCTCTTTTATCGAGAGATTCATGAATAAATAAAATGCACAAGTTTCTTAATCAGTAATACTTCCCATGGGGGGATCTTACTATACGAGTAAATGATATAATCATGTTAAAAAAGAAAGAAAAAAAATATTTGTCCTACTCTGCATTTGAATTCGCCATACGGGACAGATTGCGTTGCTAAGCCCTCATTTGATCACAATCCTTTTCATCAACGACTGATAAAATATTAAAAAAAATAATAATTACAGCGCCATCATTATTCCCTTTCCATCAAACGAGAATCCATTATGTGCTCTGCGTAACTGATTCTAGATTAATCTCTTCAACACATATATACATATATAAACCTTTTTTTCTATATTTTATTTTTCAACTAACGCTACTTGATATTTTCATATAACGAGGAGGGTGGACCAGCCGCCCTCCACCCATCCAAACCTCATACTTCCTCCACTTACTCACTTCTTGAGTGAAGGGTCATCCCATCCTCCCGGCACACCGTTCGGGTTAATTAAAGAGAACGTAATGAGGCACAGCGCCTCGACAACAGTGATCCAAAAAAGAATCCGGTTAAGCGTGGCTTTACTTCGCCAATGCCAGACGACTTTATTCAGCTGAAGGCAAGACCTCTCCTGGGGCAAGTTGGGATGATGATGGGTCGCGACGTAATAATGGCCTGCTGGTCAGCAGCAGAGACTTGATGGTCCTTCGCGCTTAACAAGACCACTTGCATACCGCTGAATAGGACTCGGCTTGAGGGAATGTGTGTGTGTACGTGTGTGTGTGTGTGTGTGTGTGTGTGTGTGTGTGTGTGTGTGTGTGTGTGTGTGTGTGTATTCACTTGGTCTTTTTGGATCACGTGTTGGACTCGTGATCGACAGCTATTTCCCTCCTGGAAGAGAGCTCAGAGCTCGTAGGTCCGATCTATGGGTAATGCTATGACCTTGCACACACACACACCCAACTCCCCGCCCACGAGAGTCAGAGTACGACCCGAGGCACAGCGATACCGAAATAATTTCGGCCCTGGGCAGGATTCGAACTGGGTA
>NC_134793.1:28679480-28696980 GCF_046742065.1 Oratosquilla oratoria | reverse complement strand
ACTGGCTGAGGAGAGAATTAGGCGAAGGCCGAGTACAATCTCTCGTGTGTATTGAGGGCGGAAGAGCGTGGCGGCGAGTCTCCTCGCAGCTGAATACAGTCGCCTGGCGGCAACCAGAATAAAGACTGTTACTCACCAAAAAGGCTTATGGATGAGGTGAAGGAATGTGAATGTGGTAGGAAAGGTCATGGGACGGGAGGGGAATCCATAGGTAGGAGACAGGGGAGAAAACGGAGGAAGAATGAGAAGGAGGAAGAGAAGGAGAAACAAGAGGGGGAGGAGAATAAACAGAAAGAAAAGGAGGATAAACAGGAAGAGGAGAAACAGGAGGGTGAGGAGGAAAAGAATCAACAGGAGGAGGAAGAGAAACGGGAGGAAGAGAAGGAGAAACAGGAGGGGAGGTGGAGAAGAAACAGCAGGAGGAAGAAGAGAAACAGGAGGAAGAGATGGAGAAACAGAAAGAAGAGGAGAAACAAGAGGGGGAGGAGAAGGAACTGGAGGAAGAGGAGGAGAAACAGGGGGGGGGAGGAGGAGAAGAAACAGAAGGAAAAGGGGGAGAAACAGGTTCAAGGTTTCGTGCCCCTTGGGGGGGGGGGGTACAGGTACCCCCAGGTTAAGAACCGTTCTCCTAGAGGTACAAGAACAGCCAGCGTACCGGTATCGCTCCGGTCTGGTGCGGTTGTCCTTCCGGTTCTTCCCTTCCTACTGGATAAGTCCGGTTCAAAATCCGGACTTCCACGTCGACTTCCCAGATGATCGATTCACCACTTCCTCCTCCTCCTTACTCGATGCCAATGACAAGACACTTGGCCCGACTGCCTGCCTGCCACACCTACTTACCCGCCTGCCTGCCACACCTACTTACCTGCCTACCTGCTATCATCTACCTGCCTGCCTGCCTACCTACCCATCTATCATCTACCCTGACTGCATGCCTACCCACCTTTCATCTACCCTGACTGCATGCCAACCGCCTATTATCTACCCTGACTGCCTATCATCTACCTGCCTGCCTATCCGCCTGTCATCTACCTGCCTGCCTGCCTAGCCGCCTATCATCTACTCTGCATGCCTACCCGCCTATCATCTACCTGCCTGCCTATTTGCCAGTCTGTCTGCCGTCCTCTCTCCCTCCCCTGGCGACGTTCCAAACTGTCTTCGGTCTTTCCTTTTCCTCTTACCCTCCACCTCCGCCTCGCGCGCCTTCGTCGTAGTTGGTTCTGCTGATGCTGCCGCCCACTGGCCTGGAAGTCAGCAACCGTAGCAACGCTAGTCCAAGCCAGCGTCCATTATGTCTTTATCTCTTCTCTTGCGCGGGTAAACCTCCCATATATTTTCGCAAGTAACGGGACCTTTGGCTTTGGAGTTTACATAAAGTCCGAACAAGGGACAGAGCCATTCTCCCGACGACGTCCGACACGGTCCATTTCCCTGCCACTTACGACTTGTATTTTTTACTGTCTGTCGCCAGCTGATTTTATTCATTATATACATACATATATGCTAATAAGAACACGGGTACGTGTGTTCACTTATGCAAAGTAGATCACTTGGAAAAAAGAAACTAACGAAGCAGAGCGCTTTCGTATATTACATCTTCAGTGCAAAAGTTTTTGCATTGAAGATGTAATATATATTATATATATATATATATATATATTTTTTTTTTTTTTTTTTTTTTTTCTTTTTTTCTTTTTTTACTTCTTGAGGAAGCTTACAATACCGAGGAATTTTTCATGGAAAGGAAGAACAAGTGTTCTAATGTGTTCATGATGTTCTTGTTCTTCATAGTTCTTGTTCTGTGAAAACGTTTCTTATCGATACTGTAACAATGATTATGAATATGAAAGGGAATATCTAAAAAATTCTGCAATATTCCAGATAGTACTTATTTCATCATTAAAAAATTCAGGATCTGAAGACCTGTAAGCTCTCAAGTACATGGAAATAAAAACATATTTTTTGACATTGACATGATGAATGTTGATGGGTTTTCTATAAACTTTTATTTTCAATATTCCTTTATCTTATCAAGTACTTCTACATCCAAAAAGGGTAAACTATTGTTATTTCCTTTCTCAAGAGTGAAATTGAAGGAGGGTTCCAGTGAATTTAAATAAGAAAATTAATTATTAATAGATAAGTTATTGGACCAGAAACACAGAATATCGTCTACATATCTGAACCAAATAATTTTTTCATCTTTGATAGCTGTTAACAAAATTTCTCAAAAAATTAAACGTAAATGTTAGATAAAACGAGTGTCCCGAAAGTCTGAGCGTAATATTTCCTTTCAAAAACAAAAGAAGAATTATTTACACACAAAGGATTTCAAAGGCACAAACATATTAATCTAATACATATCATATATAAATGGAATTAATGACTCTCCTACTGGGATTCGAACCCTCGCCTGATCGGCTTGCTTATTATAAGACGAACGCCGTACCGTCGTATAACAAGCAAGCCGCTCAGGCGAGGGTTCAAATCCCAGTAGGAGAGTCATTAATTCCATGTCATAGTGGCACAAATATACATACATACATATATACACATATATATATATTATATATATATATATATATATATATATATTATATATATATATATATATATATATATATATATATGTGTGTGTGTGTGAATGTAAATAACTTTTGGCAAATCATGCCCTTATATATAGATATATCAAAATGTTTTCTGCGTTCTCCATCCTCTAGAATCGGATGATTTCAGGCCTAGTTTGCCTTTCGTGTTCACAGATTGTGAACAGATTAAACCTTAATTCAGCTGAAGCGCCTGTAATCCCCCCGTAATGTGGCTGAAATTAAATCTGAACTTGAATGCTCGCCCGCCCGCCACCTGGATGCCGTTCAATTGAACTGAAATTGTATTCAAATCTGAATATCACGCCCGCCACCTGATGCAAACGAGTTCAAGGTGAAGGAGGAAAAGGTAAGGAGGAGGAGGAGGAGGAGGAGGAGGAGGAGGAGGAGGAGGAGGAGGAGGAGGAGGAGGAGCATGAGGAAAAAGAGTAAGAGGAGAAAGAGGAGGAGGAGGAGGAAAAGGAGGAGAAAGAGGAGGAGGAGGAAGAGGAGAAGGGAGAGTAGGAGGAGGAAGAGGAGGAGGGGAAGAGGAACAGAAGTCATATGATCACTTGACTTCTTTAAAGTTGTATTTTCACAAAATTTTAATATATACACATTTATATATATATATATATATATATATGTGTGTGTGTGTGTGTGTGTGTGTGTGTGTGTGTGTGTGTGTGTGTGTGTGTTGTGTGTGTATGTATATACCCAATTCACCTACTAAAAATCGGAAAAAATACACGACCAAATGCAAGAAAAAATGTGTGTGTAAATATGTGTGTAAACAAACTCAGACTCGTAGGGCCCTGTATTCAACAACATACACATCAAACGTACATAAATACACACACTTCCCACGCGTGTAACCACGCACATGCAATGCACGCTCACGCATATACATACATACACACTAATACAGACATATAGATACGTGTACATACATGTACACAAAGGCAAATATGACTCTCCATAATAGAGCCTAAGGTAAAGTGGCACTGCGCGCGATGCAGTGCCGTCTACTACTCGCTGTTCCATCTCGCTTCACTCCCCCTCCCCAACTACCCACACCCAGCATTGCCAAAACCCACGCTCTTCGCCTCTCACGTACCAAGTGGTCTTTTATTCCAGTTGATACCACTCTCTCTCTCTCTGTTTTTTTTTTTTTTTTTTTTTTTTTTTTTTTTTTTTTTTTTTTTTTTTTTTTTTTTTTTTTTTTTTTTTTTTTTTTTTTTTTTTTTTTTTTTTTTTTTTTTTTTTTTTTTACACCTTGGCTTCGTATAGAGTCCGGGATGAAGGTACTGATTTGGGTCGAGTTTATCTGAATGTTTGTCGGGAACACGACGGGGAAAAAAAGATCAAATGACATGAAAATTCGGGGCAAGTTGGATAGTCCCTATATGGTTTATGTTATTGAAACTACTTTCAGTGGATCTACAGGTATGTCGTCCCCACAAAGAATAAATATATATATATATTTATATATATATATATATATATATATTTATTATATATTTTTTTTTTTTTTTTTTTTTTTTTTTTTTTTTTTCTCTTTCTTTTTTCAAAAGAAAACACAAATCGTGTCAACGGGGTAAAGGGCGACGAACGGAAAGTGAACAAAAATTGAACGAAATATTCTGAAGAAAAAAATTATGCTTTTGCCGGTAACGTTAACTGACGAGTACGTGTCTTTATCAAAATAGAACATGCAGCTTCTGTCAGTATATATACGACTTCAATTGAAAAAAGAAAAAATGCAACTCGTCACAACAACCACATTTGTACTTGAACCAATAATGTTACCGCTTCATTAGCAGCCATACAAATGCTCTATCACTCAAAACATAAAAATAAATAAATAAATAAATAGGTAATTAAAAGAATAAATACACAAATAATCCTCACGTTCGTGACATTTTACTCTCCCAAGAGGCAACGGTACTTTTCATTTCACTGCAGCCGTATTGTTCACATCACGTGCATCAAGAAGAACTAACGCCTCATCATCATCCACACAGAATACATTTATGATTCTCCTCCAGTCTACTTTACCACTTTGACTGAGGCTGCGTTTACACCAAGCGAATCGAATTGATTCAATTCATGACGAATCAAGACGATTCATATATCGTCTTGTTGATTCGCCATACTAGCTTCCATGTCAGCGTTTATTTCACTGAGCGAGTCAGTTGACTCGATTTGCCTGACGTAGTAAACGGTTACATGGAAGCTAGTATGGCGAATCAACAAGACGATTCATGAATCGTCTTGATTCTTCATGAATTAAATCAATTCGATTCGTTTGGTGTAAACGCAACCTGAAACATATCCGCTCCTGGTGCTTCACCTACGGCACTGTTTCCCAACGCAGGTGACGCCAAGTCATCTTGTATGCTAAGTGGTTGTTTTGATTAATATCAAGCTTCCAAATCCATATTGCTATAATACAATTCAATGATGTTAATTCTGTCTTTTGCAACCTTACATTACCTTTCATACACATATATTTATTCTACTTGTGCCCTACTTTTTACAGCCAACAACTAGTCATTTCTGTATTAACACATATACGATTAGTGGGATCGTGATCATATCATGAGGATCATATTGGGGTCGCCTAAGAAAAAAATGGGAACAACTGAGTTCCACGGAGTCCAAACTACTCCGAGCAAATAACTTCAGACTTGCCACAGCCAGAGGTAAATCTAAGCCTCTGGGTGCAATATGTACATCAGTGTACATCCAAATGCCCTGTCTGTGTGTACGTGCTTCACATTGGCCCTTTATCACGTTCTACGCTAGTCATCGACAGCTATTGCCTCCCGTATGAGGCAGATCTATGGGCAATGGTGTATTTAGCCAAGTGCAGTCCAGAAACGAGGAACAACGGTGGTTGGTCCCATCTGAAAAAAAAAAAAAAAAAAACGCGAGTGACTGTGAGTATGTATGTGTCTGATTCACAACCATGGCCTTGGATCATGTGTTGGACTCGTGATTGGCAGCTATTTCCCTCCCGGAATAGCTCAGAGCTCATGTGACCAATCTATGGGTACTGCTGTGACCTTACACGCGCGCGCACACACACACACACACACACACACACACACACACACACACCAAACTTCCCGCCCACGAGAATTGAAGTAACGGCTCACATGTGTGTGTGTGTATATGTGTATGTGTGTGTGTGTGTGTGTGTGTGTGTGAGAGAGAGAGAGAGAGAGAGAGAGAGAGAGAGAGAGAGAGAGAGAGAGAGAGAGAGAGAGAAAAAAAACATTTGTAATACATGATATACGATGAACTACATAGTGAGGTCCTTGGTGTGCATTCACAATAACCGTTGCCTTGAATTTCACCGAGTAGGAACCCATGGCCCCACAGCAGCCGGCAACAGTCTTCGGGCCTTTCAAAGTTCTATAACGAAACGCTGGACTGTTGTATGTGGCTTTACAAGTCTGTCTCTGTATCGCCACTTTCTAGGACAAAGGAGGGAGCTGCGGCTAGCTATCAGCCCTGATAAGAAAAAGGTGAGGATATACTGTTCAACTGATAGGAGGTCTTGGGTACGAGGGTCGACTGCGAGGACCTCAGGGCTGCTGGTGGGGAGACGATTCTTCCCGACGTCCGTCTTGCTGGACCACCACTTCCTTACCACTCTTCCCTGTATGCTTAGAATGAAGACTGCACTGGATACTCTATTTTCTTTCTTTTCTCTTGAGGTACTTTCACTTAATCTAATTTTACTCAAATTTCTCCAACCCGTAGTTCTTTCTTGCACCTTAATTCCCCTCACCTTGTGGAACACGAAGTCCCTCTGCACCTCACCCTATCCTGTCACCCCATCCCCAACTCCCCAACGCACCCTATACAGAGTACTGACTGCATATCTAAAGCAAACAATATTTCAGGGGACTTTTGTGACATCCCTACGGGCACTGCCATTGAGCATCATCTATGACTATTTATTGACTAGTCTCCACTTAGGACAGAGTAATTATCACTCTTAATTTCTACGAGCCTTCTGTTCTGCTACCTTCCTTAAACCTTCTATGAACTACCTCCATGATCCCACCGGTGTGATATTGCCCCTACCGGACAGAAACGCTGGAAATTATTTAAAAAAAAAAGTATCGCCGCAACTTTCTTCCCACCCAGCTAGCTAGCTGCCTTGCTCAGCCGCCGAGAACCAGGTACTGTACTATGGTATGGGACGCCCCCTCGCGCCTGCGCGCCGAAGACGCTGCTCCAGCCGTGTAAGACGAACAGAACGTTCCCCTTGAAGATGTGCATACACCCCGCCCACGTGTGCCTCCCTCTTATGCACAGGTGAGGCACGCGCACAGGCACATTCCGATACACACCACCCTCGTATATGCGGATTGGGGAAGTTACACGACCGTGCGTTTTTCCTAAACGGCCGACAACTCGTCTCGCATACTCTGCCGCTTCCACCCACGTCTGTCCCCTGGAGGAGTTGTCTCGTGATGTACTCAAGTCACGATTACCCTGACAACTCCCCATCCCTCCCTCCACACAGCACCACTCCTCCACCTTCGCTACTCTTTACACGCACACACACACACGCACGCACACACACACACACACACGCATATACACACACACACACACGACTCGATGGTGCAGTGGTAGCGATCACGGCCGCCACTACGGCGGCCCGGGTTCGAATCCCGCCCAGGGCTGAAATAATTTGTATCGCTGCGCTGCGAGTCGTTACTCCAACTGTCATGGGCGGGGAGTTGTGTGTGTGTGTGTGTGTGTGTGTGTGTGTGTGTGTGTGTGTGTGTGTGTGTGTGTGTGTGTGTGTGGGCGCGCGCGCGTGTGCGTGTAAGGTCACAGCATTATCCATAGATCGGTCCTATATGAGCTCTGAGCTCTATTCCGGGAGGGTATTAGCTGTCGATCACGTGATCGAAGACCGCGGTGAATCACACACACACACACACACACACACACACACACACACACACACACACACACACACACACACACACACACACACACACTCTTCTTTCCCAAGACCCGCTCTCTCTCTCTCTCTCTCTCTCTCTCTCTCTCTCTCACTCTCCAAATCCTACAGCTTCCACCATACCCCCGTCACAATGAACTTAGTCGAAAAAAACATAAGTGCACCACAGCGAAAAAACGGAACAATTAAATAAAAAAAAAAACACATAAATAAACAAATCCACAAATGAATTAATAAGCGAACAAAGGTGGAGACTACTAAGGCGCAGAGTCCTCCGGGGAACAAAGGACCCACAAAGACGACCATTAACGTTCCTGTTGACGCCAGACGATTCCATTCAAAGGATTACAAAGGAGGAGGAGGAGGAGAAGGAGGAGGAGGAGGAGGAGGAGGAGGAGGAGGAGAAGGTGGTGGAGGAGGTGGTGGTGGAGGAGGAGGAGAAGGATGATGATGAGGAGGAGGAGGAGGAGGAGGAGGAAGAGGAAGGGGAGGAGGAGGAGGAGGAGGAGGAGGAGGAGGAGGAGGAGGAGCATGCCCACAGGAGACCTTCTGGTCCATAACTAGGTCGGCTGTCAAAAAATTATAACAATAATAAATAAATAAAAGAGAAATAAATAAAAATACTATTAATAATAATAAATCATAATGAAATAAATAAATAAATTGGTAAAGTTCAACAATAAACAAACAGGTAAATAGTGAATAATAATAAATTGACATATAGATAATAATAATAAATGATAATCAGGTTAGACGAGATCCAACCCTTAAGTTCCTGTTAGATCATCGTCTCCTAAAGGTCCAACCGCATTACCCTGTTCAGCAGTGGACTCGGGATGGCTGATCTGATTGATTGATTGATTGATGGAGACGAGATCCAACCCGGGTGTTCCTGTTGGATCATCGTCTCCTAAAGGCCCAACCGCACTGCCGCTGGGATTTGCATCTTGTCACCAACAACCAGTGCTTCTATCCCTCGGCGTCACAGGGACGGGAAAGGAATAGTTTCGGGAGATAAGCAGAATGGAAGAACGAATAAATTCAAATACGTGCCCCTGTTCCGTAGGGGTGCCGCTAAATCCCCCTTAAGCACTGTCTGCATAACATGTACACGGGAGGAAGGGGAAGTGTAACATCAACCAGATTGAAAAAATACAAAGAGGCGGCACTAATCAACCAGGGGATAGGCCGGTTATCCTGCAGGGGACCAGAGATGGTCTTACGTGTGTTGAATACATTCATCCCGTGGCAAGCTTTATACTCTTTCTGCTGGCAACCGTCACCTGGCGCTCTCATTACTTCGGCGGGCAAGGGCGGACCAACAACTGAACAAGGAAGTTCGGAGGTGGTCCATCCATCATGACCTCCATTTTCATGTCTGTCTCTCTCTCTCTCTCTCTCTCTCTCTCTCTCTCTCTCTCTCTCTCTCTCTCTCTCTCTCTCTCTCTCTCTCTCTCTCTCTCTCCCTCTCTCTATCTATCTCGCTCTCCCTCTCCCCCCTCTCTCTCTCTCTCTCCCTCTACCTCTCACTCTCTCTCTCTCTCTTTCCTTCTCTCTCTCTCTCTCTCTCCAATGAAATTTGTCAAAATTGGGAATCACATTCTGGTTTTGGTATCACTTCCGAAGTGCGCTTTGGTTGAGAGTACTTGGGTGAGGGGGGGAGGGGGGGGAAGGTTCTGAACTCGGGAGGAGGACCCGTACCTTCGCGCTCGACACGTGACTCTTGGACTCCCAGATCGATCGATTGCTGCCTTCTTCGACTTCACTCGAGAACTTTGTCCCTCTGCGCTCCCAAGGGTGACCTGGACTGGCGGTTCTCGACCTGGTGGCCCGTGACCCCCTGGGGGGGAGGGTCGTTTTGGGTTTTCTTAGGGGGTGGGGAGTCCCAAAGGATTCGGGAGAATAATATATTTTCGTATCAGATCCACACACACACACACGGAAACATATATACACGCTGGCACGTGCGACGTGCACACACACACACACACGACTCGATGGCGCAGTGGTACAGTTCCCGCTTGGGTTTTGACCAGTTTGGTGAGTGCTGCTGCAGCACTGGTGACTGATCCACAAGTGCGGTGGCCTGTCGCAGCAGGAAACACGTCAACCACGACCATTACTCGTACAAAGGCGGAGCATGCCGACAGGAGACCTTTTGGTCCATATCTATGTCGGATGCGAAAAAAAATCATAATAATAATAAATGGGCCTTTAGGAGACGATGATCCAACAGGAACACCCGGGTTGGATCTCGTCACCATCAATCAATCAATCAATCAGATCAGCCATCACCAGGTTCACCGTCTCAGAATTTATCATAAAGGGGGGGGGGTTACGATAATACCCTGAAGAGTCTCGCGGGGTCATCATAGGATGAAAAAGGTTAAGAACCACCGTCACAGAATCAACCCAATTCTGAGCCACCTCTTTCCTCAGACGGGGACCACCGGCTCCCCCCGAAGGTCTTGTGAGCCGCCTCTGCCGCCTCCAATGCTCCTAGGAGCTCCGTCAGCTACTAGAGCGTCCGCCGCCGCTCTAACAGCTGCAGCCTCTCTTTTCTACTGCCCCTATCACCCTCTGACTAGCTACACCATTCCACCTCCTCTCCACAAGGTGTGTCTTACATAAACACCACCGCACGGGCTCAAACAAAGCCCGTGGGAGTGATACTTCACTCCCAAATTTCGGAAAGAAAAAAATCTGAGCACCCCACTCCCTATCTGTCTCCCTTCGCCCGCTTTCCATTCCCATTTCCCCTTTCTTCTCTGTACCTTCTTCTTCTCCTACCTTCCCCTACTCTGACATCCAAAACACTCATATCTTCCACTGCCTCCCCAAGCGCTCTCCCTTCCATGTTTCCTTTTGGCAGAGGACACAAAACGAATCCGCGTGGAGACTTCGTCCATGGCCTTGTCCAATAGTTCTTAACCTTGGGGGGGGTACCTTTGCCCCCCCCCCAAAGGGGTACGAAACCTTGAACCTGCGGGTACGAGGCATGACAGCCAGTGCAATGGTACTGGATATTTACAATGAGAAAGTAAAGCAAAGTTTGTGTCACAGATCCTTTTCATATGTTTGCATTGTATTTGTATTGGATGGGGGTACGAGAAAATCAAGGGGCAATGAAAAAGGTTAAGAACCAGCGAGTCTAGAACGATATCCAGATCGATCAAGAGGAATTCTCTCCTTCGGGAACTTTATTGTCACAAACGACATTGTCCCCCAACTCCCCCCAACCCCCCGGGGCCTCTCCCCATTCCCTACAATCTCCCCACGAGGACATCATCCCACCCCCCTCCCCCGGGTGATGGGACTCCGCAGTTCCCTTCTTGTTCCTCCTGCAGCTTGAACGGTTGCTTTGCTTTGCTTTGCTTTGCTTTGCTTGGCCCGTCTGCTTGTTTGCAAGGACCGGCGCCGGCTGTGGTAGTGGAGGGAGGGAGGGAGGGAGGAGGAGGAGGAAGCGAGAGGTGGTGGCCATGTAATCATGACCCGTCACACGCAACCGCCGACACTTCGCCTTCTGTCCGCTAATGGAGCTTATTCAGAAACCAGAGAGAGAAAGCGAGAGAGAAGAGAGAGAGAGAGAGAGAGAAAGGAGAGGGAGAGAGAGAGAAAGGAGAGGGAGAGAGAGAGAAAGGAGAGGGAGAGAGGGGGGGGAGAGAGAGAGAGAGAGAGAGAGAGAGAGAGAGAGAGAGAGAGAGAGAGAGAGAGAGAGAGAGAGAGAGAGAGAGAGAGAGAGAGAGAGAGAGAGAGAGAGAGAGAGAGAGAAGGTGAGACAGAGAGAGAGAGAGAGAGAGAGAAGGTGAGACAGAGAGAGAGAGAGAGAGAGAGAGAGAGATGGAGATAGAGAGAGGGGATGAGAGGGAAGGTGAGAGAGAGAGAGGGTGAGACAGACAGAGAGAGAGTGTACGTACGCGCGTGTGTGTGGGCGCATGCCCCTGAATACAATGACCTATCACAACTCACGGCACACCCTTCTTCTTCATCATCATCTTCATCATCAACCAAGACGTCTTCATTTTGCAGTACCCAAACACCACCAACACTACAATCACCACCACTACTTGAGGGGAACCTTTGTCTCGGTTCAAATGACACCATTGCACACGTTACTTGATCCACACCTAAGCCTACTGCCCTGTGTGACTATTCCCACTTACACCAACATCAACCCTCCAAACGTGACAAACCTATGGTCACATTTAGCTGTTTCTATCACATAAACTATTCATATTACACGATGTAGGACATTTGACCACCGACGCATGGACAACTGTCCACCACCTTAAGACGTTTGGTCCACGATGATTTTTTACTAAATATAAATCTAGGCGTACATCACTCTGGTTTTGTAAACAAAATGAGACCGAATCAAATTATTGTTTTTTCAATATCATAGATAAATATCTGTCACACATTTCAAAGGAAAAAATTGTCTATTTCACATCTGCTATTCTAGTCTCACTGACTTCCCCGTCAAACACTTCCGTACTTCTGTGAAACCCCTGCAGACCAGAGGAACGCAGCAGTTTTCATGTCTGAGACCAATCTCCAATGATGCTCACTATTAACATAAGATGGGCGCGTTCCTCGATTCGTTCCTCGGGGCATTCCGCTTTAGTTTGGCCGCGGTTAACGCTCCCAAACTATTAAAGCTTAAGAGACAGGTTCATACCGAAATAAAAGTCCGGTAGACCACATACTATACCAAAGAAAAAATTCGTAGGCCACATACTATACCGACGCTTATATTGCCTTAATAGTTTGGGAGCGCTAACAGAGGCCAAACTACAGAGAAACGCACCTAGGAACGCACCAAGGAACACGCCCACCTCTGCTATTAACTTCTACTGTCCTTTTTCCCTACAGCCCTTCTTAAGTGTCTCTTGTATGTCCCTACCTCTTCGATGACAAGGTGTGGAGGAGTCGAGGGAACATTTTGCCATTCCGACTGTCATACCCCATTTATCATCTTGTTACATCTCGTTACTTGCCCTTCCCTTCTTTCATTGCCTCCGTGACAAGCTTTGCTTGTTCCCGTTCTCGCGCCTTCTTCCTCTCTTTCTGCGTCTTTCGTGTGCAATAGAGCACTCAACGTTGTTCTCTCGACCTTTTTGTGTCATTATGACACATGGAATTAAACTCTCTTACTGGGATTCGAACCCTCGCCTGAGCGGTTTGCTTGTTATAAGACGAAGGCAGTACCATCGTCTCACGACGACCCTTTAAAATGGAACAACTTACTAGTTTCATTTTGAAGGGTCTCTCTCTCTCTCTCTCTCTCTCTCTCTCTCTCTCTCTCTCTCTCTCTCTCTCTCTCTCTCGATGGTTTACTAATAGGATGGTCAACGAATGGAATAGACTTATTAACCATGTATTGAGCGCTGAACTATCAGTCGTTTTAATAAATGATAAGATAACTTTGTGGATGGGGATGACAGGTGGTAATGGACATGGAACTGACTAGTGTAAACCTTAGGGTCTCTTGCAGTCTTCTTCATTCTTATGTCACCACCGGGCATCCTGGTGTACATCAACACCACCACTTCCTCCTCCTCCTCCTCTATTATCAGCACCATGACCACCACTATCTCCTCGCCAGACGCTCATTATGAGCTGGTCTATCAGTCCCATATGGCTTGTGACCGATTCTCCTTTGCTTTTACCACCACCACCACAGCTACCACCTCCACCACAGCTACCAGCACCACCACAGCTACCAGCCCCACCACAGTTACCACCACCACAGCTACCACCACCACAGATACCACCACCACAGCTACCACCACCACAGTTACCACCTCAACCACAGTTACCACCACCATCACCACAGTTACCACCACCACAGCTACCACCACCATCACCACAACTAGCACCATCACCACAGCTACCACCATCACCACAGCTACCACCATCACCACAGCTACCACCATCACCACAGCTACCACCTCAACCACAGCTACCACCACCACCACAGCTACCACCACCACCACAGCTACCACCACCATCACCACAGCTACCACCACCATCACCACAGCTACCACCACCATCACCACAGCTACCACCACCACAGCTACCACCACCACCACAGCTACCACCACCACCACAGCTACCACCACCACCACAGCTACCACCTCCACCACAGCTACCACCACCACCACAGCTACCACCACCACCACACCTACCAGCACCATCACCACAGCTACCAGCACCAGCACCACAGCTACCAGCACCATCACCAAAGCTACCAGCACCATCACCAAAGCTACCAGCACCACCACAACTACCACCACCATCACCACCGCTACCACCACCACAGCTACCGCCACCACAGCTACCACCACCACAGCTACCACCACCATCAGACCTGTAATGTGAAGCTGATAACAACGACAATGAATGTAACAATGATGATAATAAAGATGATGATGATTATATAATGACATTACTAATTACACTAATAATAACGACAATAATAATAATAACAGTAACAACAATAATAACAATAACAACAATGATAATAGTAAATTATATTCTAATATTTCTTCGTTTTCCCCTTCCTAACAATTTTTTTCTTTCTCCTTCCTCATTTTCCTTCTTCATTCTTATTTCTTCTTCGTATTTGCTAAAGAGCTCCTCTAGCTCACACAGAGAACGACACAGCACGTCAGCACCTTGAGGCCTAACCCTGTGACGGGCAAGTTCCCTCTATTTTTCTTTTTCTTGTTTGCTGTGAGTGCGCGCGGAAATTAGCTTGTGCGCAAACTTTGCCTTCCCTGGAAAGTGTGCGCGCGCGCGCACCCATGGCGGCGGCAAAGTCGTTTCGTTTGCAATGGAAGTGCTACAGGAGTTAGAGGAGAAAAAAATATTGGTTTGACGGTCGGCAATTTACCATATCTTTAGGGATTTTATAGGTTGATGTTTGGGTGGAACTTCTTTATTGAATAGATTCTAATATCATTTGAAAACCTTGTATACGATTTTTTTTTTGTATGTGCGCTTCTTGTAACGCACGCGCGCACATGCGCACAGCTGAGGAGGAACGTTGGTGACAGGTCTCCTTCCCTCAGCTGCAGAGCTGCCCCAATGACTCTCCTTCCCCGACAGCTTCCCGAAACTCCAGAACAGCTGCTCCTACAGGAAAGCTGCCGCGTGACGATTCCCTTTAAAAATATTTCCCTGATTTCTCTGAAATTCCATTGTCTTCCCTCTCCAACGGGCCCCAAAGGATAGTGGGTACGACTGTAAACTTACATGGTGCTTTACGCACACACGCGCACACACACACACACCTATATATACATACATATATATATATATATATATATATATATATATATATATATATATATATATATATATATATATATACACGTGTGTGTGCATATTTTTACATTGTCGATGACGTTGATCTTGACCCAATTACTCGTAACATTTTGCCTTCCAGGAATGGTACTAACAGAGAAACTCGACCAAAATGAACACCTCGTCTACTGGACTTCGTTCTGTTAAGGCACCAACAAACACTACACTACACTGAATCTAAAACTTGTCAGATGGCCGAATGCAGAGCGAATAAAGTCCCCATTATTCTTCGATTGATGTCCTTAATCACAGGACAAACACACACACACACACACACACACACACACACACACCACTCACACACACGCACGCACACACACACACACGCACACACACACACACGTACACAAACACACACACGCACACACACACACACAACAATAGTGTGTAAAACACCATATAACAATTTAAGATCAAACTAGATGTTGCCAGATGCAAAGACGGGTAAGTGCATAGCTCACCTTCCCGTAGAATACTTGGTAAATACAACTAGGTAAACACACACATACACATACACACGCACACATAAACACACACACACACACACACACACACAGACACACACACACACACACCAGACTAAAGACTGACATTCTGGATGTTGAATCTATCAAAGCCATCAAAACAACACTCTGGCATATTTCATAAACATGATAACAATAGTACTGATGGAAACGGGCTCCAAACGGACACATCCAAAGGACACCAATTATATGACTTCTACATATGACATTAATACGGTGTGTTGTTGTGTTTGCAAACAGTACAAAAACAAAAGATAATTTCGGAGAAAAAATATATCAGAACTGCGTGAAAAATTAACAATACAAAATATTGGATAACATCCGAAAAAATTGATGTCCTGCCCTCACCTTTTATCAGAAATGTATATCACAAACAGGATCACCAGGTCAGTAGAACGTGACACTAGGTTATTACTCTCGGTGAATGAACCAATCACTGGGGGCAGACCAGTGGTCCTGCACTGGGTCAAACCTTGCTTCCTTGTATGTGGTATTGCTTTAATGACTTCTACCCAGTCAACACGGGTTTCAATGAGACACCCCTACGGATCAGAGGCTCGCATCACTCTTTTACGGTTTAAAACGAACTCCCACTCAAAGAAGTGTTATGAACTCGACCATCCCAGTTTTTTTTTCTGCTAATTTCCTTAATTCCACATTTAACCACCTGATCCATCTGAATGTGTCAAGATTCTTCAAGGGCCATCCCTCCGACTGTTACTAATTTTATTTCTTTTTCAATCTTATTTTATCATCTATTTATTCATTTATTTACTTATTTCGAGGACCACATCAGGTAACATGGATTTGGGATTTGCACCTTGAGTGGTGACGAGAGGGGAGGGGGGAGAGGGGAGAGGGGAGAGGGGAGAGGGGAGAGGGGAGAGGGGAAGGATCGAGGATCCACCAGTCCACCCTCCACTCCACGCCCTTCCAGCGGTCTTTAAAGTGGATGAAAACCCCTGCATGTGTGCATACACACATGCAAGCACACATACACACAATAATATATATATATATATATATATATAAAGCGTGGAAGAGGAAGACCAGACAGGAGATGGAGAGACGAGATTGAGAAGTTTGCAGGAGTGACGTGGCAGAGGTTGGCGCGGTCGTGTGAATCATGGAATGCTAGGCCTTTGTTCAGCAGTGGACTCAGGACGGCTGATTTGATTTGATTTGATATATGTGCGAAGATCTGGAGTCTGGTATCCATGTTGAAAGGGGAAGGAACGTAAACACCAGAAGGCTCTAAGTGGGAAGTTTAATAGTGCCTGGGCGCTAGAAACACAAAGACAGACGCAACACAAAGTGGCTTCATTTTTTAAACTACGTGAGCGAGGGAGGACAAGGTGAACAAAAGTCACAGTGTGAGTGAACAAGTTTTAATTTATTTCCTTTGCGTGTAAGTGCGTAGTGCACTTTCAACTGTTGCACAAGTGGCATTTTATTTTTACTTTACTAATTTTATTTTATTGTATTTTGCTTTATTGTATTTTATCTTATTGTATTGTAAACTAAATGCATGCACAATTGGGTGGTACAGTCGTCCGGTACTTGTAGCGACTGGAAGAGGAGACCAAGACAGTTTCAGCTTTGCGGAATAGCCCTCCCAATTTCAACCACGGCCAGTATAACAAGCTCTTTGACCACTGTATTTCATCACACCCCTGAAGACGGTCCTAGGACTAGGAGGACCGAAACCTAGGGCATTAAACATCCCACTTTTAGTCTGGTGTTTACGCTTCTCCCCTTCCATTTAATATATATATATATATATATACACACCCATATACATATATGTATATACTGTGTATGATTTATGTATCATATTGCATGTACATAATTACATGTTCCATACATGACAGGCAACGTAACACCTTCAGGGAAAACATAAAAACAAACGATTCCATTTGGGCAATTCTCAACAACATGACCAAGAACACAATGACGCCACAGGCAGGCAAAATCCATTAGACCAACTTTACTCTAGATTCCAGAAGACAGAAGACACATGTGCCCATTTA
>NC_134793.1:28639480-28674480 GCF_046742065.1 Oratosquilla oratoria | reverse complement strand
ACAGAGAGAGGGGGAGGGAGAAAGAGAAGAGAGAGAGAGGGAAAGAGAAAGGAAAAAAGACAGAGAAAGACAGGTGGCAGTGAGGGGGTGTGAGAGAGGAAAGAGAAAGGAAAAGAGACAGAGAGAGGGGGGGAAGAGAGAAGAGAGAGAGATGGGTGGCAGTGAGGGGCGGTGAGAGAGAGAATGAGAGAGAGAAAGAGAGAGAGAGAGAGAGAGAGAGAGAGAGAGAGAGAGAGAGAGAGAGAGAGAGAGAGAGCGCTATCAGGCTCCGCCCAGTCGTGGCTGGCTCGAGATGACTCAGAGTCGGTCGGTCGGTCGGTCAGTTTAGTCATTTCCCCGAACTAAAGTTCATCATCTCGGCTGATACTGTTCGTAACCTCTTCAGTGTTCTTCATGATCTGTTCTCGTTCTAGCTGCAGACATTCGATTTTATTCAGCCGAAGACTCACCGTGGTGAGGTACAGAGGCTGCATCGTCATTCTGGGGATAGCACAGTGGTCCTGCATTGGATCGTGGTGGTTGAAGACGCATTTGAAAGTCGCGAGGAAATAGAAACGCCTCACAGCCACACTCCCTTAGCAACTGTTACTGTCACTCATGTAAAATCTTATCCTGCTGACTGGAGTGTTTGTGTCATAATTATCTCCAGGCGATTTAATTCAGTCTTTAGTTGCGCATGATTATCTTCATTCTTCAGTTGCAAGGCTGACCCCAGCCTGAACGGGTTCTCCTTGACCGGGACCCTAAAGCTACATAAAATCGCACGATGTTGATACCACAGAGGTAGGTTAGGTTAGGTTAGGTTAGGGTTGGTTAGGTTAAGGTTAGGTTAAGAAAGGTTAGGTTAATGTTTGGTTAGGACTTTAGGTTAGGGCTGGTTTGGTTAGGTTTGGTTAGGTTAGGTTAGATTAGGAGGTTAGGTTAAGGTTTGGTTAGGTTAGGTTAGGTTTGTTAGGTTGGTTATGTCCTCCCTCAATTTTCCTATTGGGGTTTTGTCTGCTATGCAGATTTGGGCTTTGGTTAAGTTACGTTAGGTTAGGTTAGGTTAGGTTAGGTTAGGTTATGTCCACCCCCCCCTCCAATTTTCCTATTGGGTTTTTGTCTGCTATGCAGATGATTGGGTTTTTGTCCGTTGGGAGTCATGTGATCGTCGTCTACAGGGTGTGGCCAAGTAGCACTTGTCACATATTTTATGCCCATCCCCACTAACAAAACATTTTCGTCGCAAACTTGTGATATCTCTTTCAGTATATCCGATACTAATTTCACTATTACTACTACTACTAACACCACTACTGTAACTACTACTACTTCCACTATAGTCTCATATTATCGTCATCCTCGAGGGAACTGTTTCGTGTGGTTTTGTCGCCATCACAGTTCATTGACCCCAGACCCGCCAATGACTCTGGTCGTCTATATTTTTATTCTTACGGATTATTTTTAATCTTAATACATATTGCTTCACTGTCTGCTCTAAGTCGTGTTGCACTGTGTGTCTGTGTTGGTCTGAGGGAAGGGAACTTGATATCCTTCAGGGATAAGAGAGCTAATCTTAGAAGTGAAAATGAATCTACACCTCATCCCAATCTCTATGCTGTTCTTTGATTGCTGCTGTTGTTGTTGCTGCTGCTGCCGTCACTTCTATAAACCGAGCGTAAAATGTCTTTGACCTCGGACCCATACCTCCACATTTTGTCTACGATCTCCTTTTGTTCTTATCTTCTCGTTTTCATTTCACAAATGAACCTCCTTACGTGCTGAGTTTCCGTACCTGGGGACCACAGGGTAAAAGAATGAATAAAAATAGAAAATAAAGAATCCCTCTGTCCCTGTATCCAGAAACCTCTTGCGCTGACATCCACTCAAGCACCATTCGTTGTGTTCGCAGTCACAGGGGTAAACATTTCCCTTTCCAAGGTGAGTAGCATTGGTCCAGTCGTCAAGTCGTCACATCCTAACATAGTTCGTGTCTCAGATCAATTCTCCCGTTTTGTAAACCACAGCTCCCAACTTGAGCTTACTTGATAAATTATCCTATGGTCATCCATATCTCCAAGCAATGGCATCTGTAATTGCTTTCTAGCCTCAGTTGAAATATTTTTGCCTAAATTGGCCATACTACCGACGTGTTGGATGCTCCTAATTTCTGTGCTATGGCTCTTTTTCTTCTCGTACCATCCAGAAGGTCTTCCATTAGAATCTGCAAATATTTTTTCCTGTTTTCTCTGTTCTTTGTAATGCTTATTCATTTATGACACTGTACTTTAACAGAAAAGGACCACGTATAGGGTAACGACAAGTTTTATGCCGCCGATATTCTAGGGTCTTTAGCGACGTCCCTACGAACCAGTCATTTATAAATGAAGACTAATCTCCACTCAAAAGAGAATACTGGTCACTGAAGTTATACTATCTCATCGTTATTCTACCCTCCTTAAATCTCCCTTTTAACATTTCTTGAGAAGAACCCAAGGTTTGGACCACAGCCTACTACTATTTCCTTACTTCTGTCACCTTCCTCTGCATGACACACGTGTTTTAACATCGTATACATCCCTGCAAATGCACAAGACCCATGACGTACACTATCATAATCACTGGGCCTCCTTGTGTGGTACCTTCCGATAACTGTCTCTATCTACATCTCGAGTTCTCTCTTTTCTTTTTCAAAGACTGCAAGATAGAACGGCGGGACAGGGATGATCCTTCATCCACAAGGAGCTAATATAAAAGGAACAACACAGGTGTTAGATGGTGCAGGTGTGGGGTGGGCAAAGCGTAGGTGTATGCCTTGGCTGAGCCATCCCCTTTAAAAGGGGACAGGGTCTTTTTGGTAAATTAATGTATGTATGTATGTATCACAAGACGAAAATGTAGTAGCACATTTAGTAAAATGTTTTAATTACCCACTGTCGGAGAAACAAAGCAAAAGAAACTGACGAACTGTATATTTCGACCACTACTGCGGTCCTCTTCAGCAGATGAAGAGGACCACAGTAGTGGTCGAAATATACAGTTCGTCTGTTTCTTTTGCTTTGTTTCTCCGACAGTGGGTAATTAAAATGTATGTTTGTATGTATGTATGTATGTATGTATGTATGTATGTATGCATGTATGTATATATGTATATATGTATATATGTATGTATGTACTACTACTGCTGCTATTACTACTACTTACCTCTCTCTCTCTCTCCTTCCTCCCCTCCCTCTTGCCTTGTCTCCCTCCTCCTTGACCTCTCCCCCTCCCCCTTGCCCTCTCTCCCTCCCCTTTGCCCTCCCTGCCCCGATGCGTTTCCCTTCCCCTCCCTCCCCACCCTACCTCGTCGCTTCATACGACCGCGGTGGCCCTGGTGGAGTCGTCGACCGTCGTGGACCCAGGCACTTCGTTGGCCTCTTCCTCTGTTGACACAAGTTCTCATCCCTCTGGCCCACATCAGGGAGTTCGCGAACTACGGCAGCTGTACCTTCACGACCCTGTCCTCCCTTTCCCTTGGACGCAGCCTTTCCCTCTCAGTCTATAATGTCCTGGCTAGAGACGAGGGCGAGATTTTATTCGATGTCGGATGAACTTTGGACACGAGACGCCGGGGCGGGGCGTGGGGTTGTGATGCTTGCGAGCCTCTCTCTTCGCCTCTGACATCGAGGTAGCATATGGTTAATCAAAGACAATGTTCTGACTAACGAAATGTTATTTTGTGCAAATGTGGCAAGGGAGTCTTGATCAATAGAAAACCCTTCAGGCCACAAACACACGCACACACATACACATACACACACACACACACACACACACACACACACACACACACACTCTCACACACACACACACACACACACACACACACACACACATACACACACACACAAACATACACACACACATACACACACACACACACACACACACACACACACACACACACAAACATACACACACACACACACACACAAACATACACACACACACACAAACATACACACACACACAAACATACACACACACACACACACACACACACACACACACATAAACACACGAGTTTAGATAACGCATTCTTATATAAGATGCCACATATTACTGGTTTCAAAACGCTTCATCTTCTAGTGCTAAGATCAACGGGCCAAGACAAAGGTCAAGGCCACTTTCGCCTGGCGAGGGTCCGCCGCGCAGACGACAGATCGTCGCCTGGCGACACCGGAAAAAGTACCATCCGGTTATGGAAGGGACAAAAAATTTCCAGTTACAATTCCAACCCGACCCTGCTACTGTTGCACGGACATTCAGCCCCTCGAGCACAGGACAAAAACCCACCGGACAAAAAACCCCACCGGACAAAAACCCAATAGGAAAACTGGAGGACATAACGTAATGTAACGTAACATAACCGTTACGTTGCAGGATTCGTACTTGGGTGTCAATTAACCTCCACTAATAAAAGAATGCTATGTTACTCTGGTCCATAGGGGGAGGGAGGGAGGGAGGGAGGGTTGGTACGAGGAAAAAGTCAGATGGGAGGGGAAGGGAGGAAGGGAAATAGGTCATGTCGACTTGGGAGAGGAACACAGCGGACAAAAATCCAACGGACAAAAACCCAATCATCTGCATAGCAGACAAAACCCCAATAGGAAAATTGTGTGGGTGTGTGTGGGGGGGGGGGAGATGACCTAACCAAACCTAACGTAACCTACCGATTGGGCTTTTGTCCGTCGGGGGTATTGTCCGCCCATAACATGACCTCTTCCTTCCCGGATGGCACTCTTATTCATTCAATTGCCGCCAGGCGATTTCATTCATGATCCTGACCCTTCCTTGGCGGTATAAGCCTCTAATAAGGATATTTTCCAAGTCAGCAGGACAAGTGACTTCAACGGGTTCAGCCAGTCCAAACTGGATCAAAGGACAAGATAGCCGCCCCTCGCCTTACTCACCACCCTAATCGGCCAATTAGACCACGACTCGTTCGAGATTTAGGATTACATTCCTTTCCCATTGACTCACGACGCCGCGCCGGCCCAAAGAACCCCGTTTCAGTCGACGCAGAACCACACGAAAAAACCACGACTTATGTTACTCTCGACTTTTTAGCCAGCATACCCTATCGCGTTCTCAAGCAAGAAGTTCGCCCACTTCTTCATGTATGACCCACATAACATGCTGCAGCTCATGCGGGGTGCGTGTTGCACAGTCTTGCACATCAGCACTATCTACAGCTGAGGTTCCGGGCCGTTTTTCCTTCTTATAATGCACACCCCCACCACCACCGCAAGTGTATTGCCACAAAGAAGTCCCCAGACTTGAAGCCATTACCACATCTTATCACCAGTCCTGAGTCCATATGAAAGAAGCCGTCACAAATAATCATAATTTTGCATGCCAATGCGCCTACACTCAAATCCAGAAATTTATTCTAAATGTCCGCTGCTACGAGAACTAGGCCTGTGTGTAAGAGTTACCTGTCAACACACACACACACACATTTTTAGCTAAGCATGATTTTATGACTACTGCGGAAAGGGTGTTGGCAGATAGAGCTGATGAAGGAATCCTGAAATAGTTTGGGCACATGGACACAATGAGTGAGGAAAGATCATCAAAAAGAGTATGGAAGGCATGGGTGGATGGAGTGAACCTGAGGGGAAGACCGAGAATGAGATGGATCGGTGGAGGCGATGAGAGCCTTGAGTAAAAGGGGAATGTCTGTTTAACAATTAAGAGAGAAGGCCGAGGATAGGTGTACGTGGAAAACGATTGTGAATGGACTATAAAGTGACGCGGACCGAAGGTATTTCTCCGAGTTTTCTCTTTGACGAGTTAAACACCATATGAGGACGGAGCCTATATTTGTACGACGTTTCGCTCATTACAGCTTTTTCAAGTACCTGTAATAAGCGAAATGTCGTACAAATAAAGGCTCCGTCCTCATATGGTGTTTACCTCGTCAATCTTGTCGGCAACTGCCACTTTCAAGGAGTTTTCTCTTGTTTTCGTACGAGGGAACGAGGGAGGGAGGATCGCCGTATAAATGAAGCGGCTGGCCCTGCTGTGGATGTACTGTGTCTTACGACCCGGGCAGAGGGCGGGAGACGGGAATAACCCTTCATCCACGAGGAGCTAGGATGAAATGGAAACAAATGGAGTGAGATTGGGGATGGTAGACGCATCCCTTGGCTGGCTACCTCACTTATAATGGGGAAGAAGCCTTGAGATAATTCCAAAACTGCGGACGAGCCTGCTCTCAGCCATACGCTCGCGGCGAACACATGACAAAACGCATAGCAGACAAAACCCCAATACGAAAATTGGTATGGAGGGCATAACCTAACATAACCTACCTAACCTAACAAACCTAACCTGACCAACCTAACTCCACCTGCAGATTGCCACTGGGGTTTTGTCCGGATATGACAGTTTTCAATGATTGGGGTTTTGTCCGTTCACCGTTCCATCCTTTTATAGATTTCCTTCTAGTTTAAAACCAGGCTATCTTATTCACCTGTGGTGGAGACCCCCATGTCCAGTTAGAATAAAAGGAGAAGTGCTACTTGGAGCGGAGGGGTCTGCAAGACGCAAGGTGATCCGATCTCCACGTCCGCGGGCGGCAAAACTGGTGTGATGGTTTCTACATCTCCATGACTCACAAATTGGGGCTTATCATATGAGCCCTGAGCTCCTATCCGGGAAGGAAACAGCTGTTGACCGCGTGCCAAATTCAAGACCTCAGTGAACACATGCTTTGCGAGTTATAACTCACTCTTGTGATGATATAGTTAATGGCAACTTTGATTCAGTTTCCTGGAATGGAACCTGGGCCTCTTGAGGTCTTTGATCCGTCTCCCAGTTCAAACACACACATACACACCCACATCCACACACAGCTCGATGGCATGGTGGTACTGCTCTCGGCTGGTAATTCAGCGTTCCGTGTTCGAGTCTCTCCGGGACTGAAAATGTCAGCATCGCTGCACTGCGAACTGGCACCTCTACTCTGGTAGGCAATAAGTTTTGTGTGTGTGTGTGTGTGTGTGTGTGTGTGTGTGTGTGTGTGTGTGTGTGTGTGTGTGTGTGTGTGTGTGTGTGTGTGTGTGTGTGTGTGTGTGTGTGTGTGTGTGTGTGTGTGTGTGTGTAAGGTCACAGCATTACCCTTGGGCTGTTCATCACGAATCTAACACGTGGTCAAAGACCCCGGTGAATACACTCAACGTGAGGTGTACAGCTGTTGAGCCCATCACATACATAAACACATAATATGCATTGATGGTGTCATTCCCATTCTTCCCACTTCAACACACACACTTACACAAACCCTCCGCCTCATTGTTATCAGCTGACCTTGAGTAGGGTACGCTGCGCTCACTCGATGTATCATAGGCGGCGAGTCAGAGCATGACTCACCAGCGACGCCGCCCGAATTCTTCCCCGCCGCGATGCCGAGTCTGCATTTCCTCCGCGCCACTTGGATGACGAGGATTGTATAGTCGCACACGCCATCACTCACTCGCTTCCTCAAATGAAAACACACACACACACACACACACACACACACGATTAGTCAAGCCCTGATTCACATCAATTGAGGGGCACAATGGTCCCCCACCAGGTCAACCTGACCCTTCCCGTATTTGAAGAGTTAGTCCTGACTGACTGACATAGGCTGAAAGGAGCACATGGCACTGAATGGGCTACAAGCATACCATGGGGACAAATGAGGTCATAATGCCACAGTACAGTTAAGCCGTACACGGCTGATCGTGAAGCGTTTTACAAAGGATTACAAAGGAGGAGCATGCCAACAGGAGACCTTTTGGTCCATAATTAGGTCGGATGCGAAAAATTATAATAATGACAAATAAGCAAATAAAAATGATAGAATAAATAATAATAATAAACAAAATAAATAAATGCATATGCATAGTTAAATAATAAACAAACAGAAATAGTAAATAATAAATGAAAAGTAAATAATAATATTATATGAAAAGTTGTGCAAATCAAAGTGGACAACCCGCAGGAACTTCCCAGAGCACCGTGAATGTATGTAGGACCCTTACGCGGTCAGTATTTGCTGACACTAATGACACTAGCAATAATCCAGTATTTACTGGCAATATTCATAATATTTACTGACAAGGATGATAGCAACAACCGCGACCTCCCCTATGCTCTCAATATTAATTAAATCAATACCCAAATGCCTTTCTAGGATACTTGGTATTAACCTAAGATGGTCAATATTAGTGAAATTCCTACAATACTGTCAATACGTGCTGTTCATGATTCCCTAAATACACATCGTAAGCTCTCTCTCTCTCTCTCTCTCTCTCTCTCTCTCTCTCTCACACACACACACACACACACACACACAGAGAGAGAGAGAGAGAGAGAGAGAGACTCCTAATGATGACACACGATGAAAGCTCAACAGTTCTGCACGAGAAAGGTTTTTTTAAGGTCACTTCCGAACGTTCACAAACGATACACAAAACTACAACCGAGTTATATCCAAAGTAAAAATCGAAACTAAGCCAAGAGCAGGACATTTAGCAAAAAACAAACCCAAAGGAAAAAGAATAGCGAAATCACTGATCGACCGAGATCGTACGTGGCGAGGTTTAGTTGATCCAAGAGAGACTGGAAGCGCGACAGCGGCATTTGTAAACGGACTACAGCTGATCTGATCGACTGACCAAACCACTTGGCCACAGCACAAACGAGTCCCTATGATCGGTTACCGGGACTTGACAACAAGCGTGAACGGCGTTTTTGTCCTCGCCAAGCACCAAGTGACTACACGTGAGGGACCGGCTGTGGCAGCAGCAGCAGCATCACCCGGGGTGAACGGAGGCAGAAGCCCTCTTGTCCATGCTCGCCAGGTGCTCGTAAAAAGTGAAAACCTTGCCGCCGCGCACGCCAACCACCCCCCTCGGGCTCTCTGGGAAGCAACGGTCGAGTCATATAAGGAAGTTCGCGTCAAGGACGACCGGACGGACCCACGAGGTGTGTGTGTGTGTGTGTTGAGACGGAACGCGCCGCGCCACGCCTCCAGCATCCTGCTGGGGCCGACAGCGATCTCCTAATGCCCCACTAACCCACATTAAAGGTCCTCCATCAAGGACCGGAGTGACCGTCTCTGGCAAACCGCGCTTCTCGTCAAAGCACATCTCGAAGCTATTTCTCTTTATTTTCTTCAATTTGTGGAGTACATTTCCAAGCACCTTGGGGTTTCCAAATGATCTTTGTCCGATCATTCTAAAAGCGTGGTTCGAACATTCGACATTCGCCCAGTCCATGCCTGGTAGTAACATCTATCAGTAGTTGAAAAGGTCTTTGTCTTTCAAATACAATTCCCCGGCTCCCCTACTTACACACACAAACACAAACACAAACACACACACACACACGCACGCGCGCGCGCGCGCACGCACAGGCACGCACAATCAATATACGTGCACATTCGTTCTTAATTCAAATACTTACGCAGGGGCACATTACTATTATTGATTATGTCTTGATTATACATTTGTACTCATTAGTGACGTACCGAAGACAGGAGAGGAGGAGAGGGGAGGGGAGAGGACGGGGTGAGAAAACACAAACCCGCTTTGCACCTGTCCTGAAGAACAAAAACTATATCACGATTCATAGCATTTATGATTACAGGTCTCGGGATTGGTCAGTCACGATGACCAAACTACTCAGTCTCAAATCCCCAATGTACCAATGATGTTTACGACACACATATCGTTATATATTACATAAACAACCCCCATTAGGGCAACCGCGTTTCTGGCTGCTCTCAGTTGCTACATATGTCAAAGTTCGCATGTGTGTGTGTGTGTGTGTGTGTGTGTGTGTGTGTGTGTGTGTGTGTGTGTGTGTGTGTGTGTGTGTGTGTGTGTGTGTGTGTGTGTGTGTGTGTGTGTGTGTGTGCTTTGTTTCTTCACACTTTTCACCTCTACGTATATTTCTACAGGACGGTCTTGTATGACCCTGTAACGTACCAAATTTCATTAAACATAGTATGGTAGTACGAAGTATAATGTTAATAAAGTTCTATTATAAATACTTAACTGTCACCCCAGAACGCCCACATGAAGGTTGGGTTGGGTTAGGTTAGATTAGGTTATGTCACCCCCCCCCCCCAAATTTTCCTACTGGAGTTTTGTCATGTGTTCGATCATAGATGCCTTTCAGAAAATAAACAAACAAACAAATAAATAAATAAATAAAGCCTAACACGGAGGGGAAGGGAGTCATCATAACATTTCGATATCTACCCCGAGCAACGACATTTCAAATGTCACAGTCCAGTCCCTTGTACTTGCTATTTCCTCACAAACTAAGGATGCGCCCACAGTGCCAAACGCACACACACATACACACACACACACACACACACACACACACACACACATTACTCACCAAAGTTAATGCCATTAGTAACAAAGAACTAAGTTTGCCTAGCTTACCCGCTTAGTGCGTTGTGAACGGACAATACCCCCAATTCGTTGGTTAGGTTGAAACCCCCCCACACTAAAATCACCATAGCATAAAGCACCAGGTCTTGCCACCACATATAATTATGTATAATTACTAAGTTGTGGATGGCCTTGCTGTGGATGTGCTGTGTCTTACTACACTGCTTCTGACCCTGGGTAGTGGGCAAGATGCAGGGATGACCCGTCATCCAAGAGGAACCAAGAAAAGAGGGAGGGAGGGGGTGGATAGGAGTGGAGTATTTTGGGGGATGAAATAGGTGAGAGTGGATTTTATGCCTTTGTTTTTTGACTACCTCCCTTGTAAGGAGGGGAAAAGCCTTTGGTAAATGTATGTATTAAATTGGACCAAGAACATAACATAACCCTTCGTCCGGTGTCTCAAAGTGTTTTGTACGAAACCAAAGCGACACGCTTTGGACTGAGAGAACACCAACTCGAGGACTTCCATCCATCAACAATCAAAGGATCAAAGGCTACATGGGTGACGCAAACAAGGTCATCATATTAAGACAACAGGGGAGGACTCGCAGTGATGGGTTTATATTGGAAAAATTTAGATTTAAGGAATTAAACAAGAACTGGTTTACTAATAGGTTGGTCAACGAATGGAACACTTAGTAATTATGATAGCGCTAAAACTATCGGTTGTTTTAAGAAACGGTTAGACAACTTTATGGGTGGGGATGACAGGTGGTTATGGACATGGAACTGCCTAGTGTAGGCCTCATGGTCTCTTGCAGTCTCCTTCATTCTTATGTTCAACACCATCGGAAGGCGCAAACGCGGCCACTCGACGAGTCTTCTTCCACTGTGCTGTCAACTTCCACCCAGCCTGCCTGCGTATCCTCTCTCTTCGTGCTAAGAGAGCACCACTAAACGGTCGAACTGTGAGTGACTCCTAAAAACGAGTTCTTTTCCATGGGTCCCTTCCCCGAGTACTGAGAATTGTTTTTCTCCTCTCTCGAGTGACGTCATGCCCTCGTCCTCCACCCGCGATGCTCTGACGATGATGTTGTCCGCATGACACAGTCCATGCACCATGATGGCTCCTGACAATATATATATATATATATATATATATATATATATATATATATATATATATATATATTGCAAAAAAAATTACTAAATGATCATGCAGATATCACAAGGAAATTAAAGTTCGGAATACGTTTAGTATTTTGCACTTTAACTTCCCTGTGGTTTATGCATTATATATATATATATATATATATATATATATATATATATATATATATATATATATATATATACATATAACTTGACCTGGTTAGGGTAGGCTACGCTTCATTAGGTTAGCTTAGCTAGGCTAAGCTAACCAAGGCTATCCTAGGATAGGTTAGGTTAGCTTGGCTTAGTGTTTTAGAGCCGAAACAAAGGAAGGGATCCTTGGGAAATAATTCCCTTTTTCGCCCGCCACACAGTGACCTCAGGCCTGTGAACTACTACAGTTTCATTATACTTAACACAAAAACACAACCATCCCAGCTGCGTTCATACTATCTATCTCTCTCTCGCTCTCTCTCTCTCTCTCACACACACACACACACACACACACACAGTTAAAGAATAAGAAATGTGGAACATTAAAGGTTAGAATTAACCATTATAAACACATAGACGGGGCCCTATGTGCACAGCTTTCACCAGTATACTACATTTAGGTGAATACATACACCAAAAGGTCCTTCGGTGACGCGGCTGAATCAAAACATACACCATGTTCATCCATTCTCTCTTCGCCAGACACAATGTCCAACCCAGGCGTCTTACCAACTTTCATTACTTTCAGTGGCTTTTGTAACTCCTCGTTTTCCATAGCCCTGTCATTCTGTTCTCTCATCTGCTAATTCCCTACCACGTGTGCGTGCGAGTGTGTGTGTGCGCGCACGCGCGCGCTGACGTGTGTGTGTGTGTGCGTGTGCGCGCAAGGTCACAGCATTACCTATAGATGGGACCATATAATGAGCTCTGAATGTTCATCCAGGAGGGTAATAGCTGTCAACCACTAGGCTAACACCCGCAACTGCATTAGCAAAACTACGCACTGAAAGCTGACACCACGAAATTCCTCTCTCTCTCTCTGTCACGTAAATACATCAGCAACACTACGCACTAAAGTCAAGACATAAGATATCTCCTTATCTCTCTCTCTCTCTCATACACACACACAAAATTGATCGTATGCCCATCACAGGACTTAGTTTCACAAAAAAATATAAAACCCACACACTTTTCTTACCACGTAGACAAGCCTTGGAGAGCCGGCATATAAGACGCATATACACAACATTCTCCCACGCAAAAGGTGAGGTGCAGATGCTTAGATTCTTGAGACGGTGACAAAAATAAAATAATCATACAAATAAACATGAAATAAATAGATGAATATAGAACAAATAAACAAATAATTTAAAAAATCAAATACATAAATAAGCAAACAAACAAATAAATAAACAAACACTAGATGTGAAAGAGTAATCAGATTCACCCGACTAGTCAGGACAACTCTCCCGTTGCACCCAGAGAAAACGGGAACTGCGGGCGCAGAGGCAGCCTAACCTTCAACATCAGGGACAGCTGCATGGGCAGTAAGCTACTCGGGGTCTCGCCACTCCGTCACCGAGATGCGTTAGATTGTCTCATAACAATGTGATCCAGCAACGACAGGTAATAGTAATATATAATCAAGAAAACCTCCCATTCCGTGGAGAGACCATACCTAACCCCCCTCCTCCACCCTCAGCACGCTCGAAAAGTGTCAATAGGATCGCTATCGCAAAGCCAAACATTACTGAACATCGAACCCATTATACGGAAGTTCCGACACAAAACTTGTATGACGCAACCTGGCTACCATCCCAGCCCGCCACGCCACAGCCCAAGTTCCTTCCGACGAAAAGTGATGCAACCCAGTTCTCGTCCCAGCTCGCCACGGCCCGTTTTCTGAGAAGCCACATAAGATGGGATTCTGGCTTACTCTCACAATTGCGCCATAGAACCTGGGATCAAGTATGCTAATGGTTATACCAATCGGAAATATTTGAACCTGATATTCCACATGGTAGACAACACATCAAACAAGTCTCCATATGGGGGGGGGGCTACTTAAGTTATATGCAATCCCCTGAGAACCAATCTAGCAAAATTCAATGAGAAATAAATCAATCACAAAGATAAAGGAAAAAATACATAGGGGTAGTATCAGACAAATTTTCACCTGGAAAACAGTAAGCCTGTTGGAGACATAAAAGTTTATGCTATCATGTGGGGTGGACTATGCAAGTTTAATGTAATGAACACTAAGGGTTTCACAGACATTCTCACAGACGATTCATGCAGCATCCCTTCATCATTAGAGACCAATTTCTATTATAAAAAAAGAAAAAAGAAAAAAAATCCTGATAACAGTCAAATTTTCCCTCCTGTTTATTACCCTTCTTAAATTGTTCCTTTACTAACAATCACTGGTTGTCAGCTCTCAATGTGTGAACAAATGTAACAAATATAGTTGAAGTTCTGAGATCTTGGACTCAGTACCAGTCAGGCACTCAAGCGTCAGCCTCTCAGGGTGGAAGTAAGAAGGTTGACAAGTTTTGAAAATGAGCAGCGTTGCTGTCCATCTTGAAAGATTTCCACACAAAGGTATATGTCAATGGTCCACCATATGAGAAAAACTGGATAAACTGAAGCTGCCCACATTAGAAGACAGAAGAGAAAGAAATTGCATGACTGTTGCCTTTAAAACAAAGGTGAGGACACAACTGACAAAAATCACTTAGTATGAAATGGAAAAACATTAAGAGAACACGGAAAAAATGAAGAGATTAAGTGTTTTAAGTATCTTATGAAATACAGTTTTCCATGACAATTAATTGCTTTATGGAATAACCTGTTGAAGAAACACTCTAGTCAGACAATATAAATGAATTTAAAGCCATGTGACTGATTGAGATACTGAGACAGGACCTCACTACTCTTATCCTATAGATAACAATTAGGTAAACACAATCTGCTGGTACACATATTGAGGTGAAAATGAGAAGTCTATGCCTAAGGTCATTGCCACAGAGGTCATACTTTTCCCCTATACATTTGACCTAAGAGAATGCAAGTTCACATAGTGTAAAGTGCAATCAAAACTGACCCACTAATCAGCATACATATTTAAAAATTAACCTAAACTAGAAGAACTACAGTTATTTAAGATTATCAACAAAGGCTAAGCACAAGAAAGAGTATAGCTCAAAATAATATTAGGCATGCTGGCTACCATTTATTAGTTGTTTTGTATGTGATGTTTGATGATATTTTTTGTGATCGTTTCTATAATTTTTCCTACAACTGAGGATAGATTTATTGGTCTCTCATTTTGAGAGTTCTTATTTTCATTATTTTAAAACATAAGAATGTTTACTAATTTCTATTCTCTCAATCTTGACCAATTACTGATAGGTCATCTACCTGTGACTGCCTTCATATGTACTGGGTTTGGGCTATAGAGGTCACATACGAAGTTGAACAATATTGAGCATAATACTACACCTTATAGAACCTTAATATTTTTTTTAAAGAGAAAAGTGTTTGCTAAGAAATTGTTAATAATTTCTTGTCTTTGTTGTGCATATTTTCTTCAATGGTCTTTCAATAGTATGTCCCAAGATTGCCAAATGTTTTGGGTCTATTACCAATATCATTGTTGTTTATTGGCATTTCTTTGTTAAGCCCATTATTTACTGTGTTAGGTTTGTAACCTACATACACCAATATGTAGGAATGATCATTTCTGATGCCTTGCCTGTCTGATAAGTGTTTTGTGGCTTGATTTTTCCTAGGATCAGTTTCCTGAACAGACTAGAGACAGTAGAAAGGAGAGGGATGTGATATTTACACAGTTTATGTTCTCCATACAGGGATTATGTTTGCAAGTATTTTGTAAGAACCTAGATAATAGTGAAAATAATTTTCAGCACAGTTCTAATCTTTAGGAACACGAGTTTCTGACAGCTTGAAATCTTCTTGATGCCCTTTGCATTTGAGCTTTCTAAGCTCTAGATAGCCTTTCCTGTGTCTGATGGATGGCTATTTTGTCTAAGGTTACTCTATTTCAATCATCTTTGCTTTCTAGTTTTGTAGTTAATTTTAAAGTGATGGTTTACAATTCTGTATTATTGTTTAAATTATAGTACTTTGTTCTGGGCTATTTGCAAGACTCCATGGGTGTGTATACATTTTTTTCCCATAATTGTTCTCCACATTTGTTTGCTGTGTTTGCCATGGACAGTTTCTGGAGACTCGTTTTTTTTTTTCTTAATATATTAAGAATTTAAACTGTTCTATTTGGCCTTTCTTTTAAGATATTCATTCCCATTTAATCAGAAGGGTAATTTATGGTGTCTGGTTTGGAATGCCTTTCAAAGCCTAGAAGAGGGAGTTCACTTGGTACGTTGTTCTGAGGCATAGAACCAAGACGGGGCTTTCTTGGAATTTCTGAAATTTGGAAAACTGAAAAGGTGTTTCTAAAGGATCCCCATAGCCATTCAATTCTGCATTAATCAAAGATCTTAGCTCAAGAATTCCAACATTTGTTAAACATCAATAAACTCACAATATTATTATCAACGGCATTCATTGAAGAATAAACCTCAAATCTTCAATCATAAGAAAAGTCTGTCCCAAAGGAAACCTTAACATAGTCTTGTTCCATCCTGCAAAATTTCACTAGGCGACCCTTCTGAATTTTTTCTTTTTACCCAGGGGAATCAGCATTTCACCTGATATTTCTTATATGTTTACTGTTATGTTGATAGATGGTCAAATCTTTGTAGCAGAGCTGGGTGCATTCCTCGGTGCATTCCACTTTAGTTTGGCCGCAGTTATCCCAAACTATTAAAGCAATATAGGTGCCAGTATAGTATGTGGCTTATGAAATTTTTCTTTGGTATAGTAGGTGGCCTACCGGACTTTTATTTCAGTATGAACCTGTCTCTTAAGCTTTAATAGTTTGGGAGTACTAACTACAGCCAAACTAATGCAGAATGCATCAAGGAATGTTCCCAGCTCTGCTTTGTAGAACATTCTCCATTTCTTGTATCTAACAAATTCTGGTCAGTTAGCTTTATTGTAATTTGTGTTTTCAATAAAAATACTCACTGGCCAAGCAGCTTTGTGTTGTTACTTTGTTACATGGGCAAAATGTCAGGAGTGAAGATAGTTTGAGGCTGTGTAGTGACAGGCAAGTTTGTAGTAAGAGTATACTATACTAAATTCCCATGCTTCAATAGGCTACAAGTCAAGTATTCATGCACACATCACGTTGCCTGTTGTACAATGATGCATAATAATATATGAAGTTACTGCTGTTATACTTGTTCTCTTTCACCCTGAATAAATATAACATCACAGAAAATGTGATCAAATCTGTTCACAGAATATGAAGGTCAGCAACAACTACAAAATAAATATAATCAGGATATTGATGCCGGCATCCTTGTATACCCCACTTGAGGCTTTTGATACATACATAGGCATCATCCTATTCAAGAGGTTAAGAAGATACTATTCTAGCCCTCTCCAAGTGTGAGATCAATCAATCAATCCACTGCCCCCTAGTCTCTCTTGCAGAAGAGTCATAATCTTTAGGTAACTAGCGATGAGGATGGGAGTTCAGTGGCATGACACCAACTCAATCATGTTTTAATTTAGTAAATTTATTTTATTCTTTTTGTTCCTATTGGCCACAGATCTCAAAGAAAATCACGAATGGCTACCATCAGATTTATGACTTAGTGAAGATCAGACTATATGACACTGTCAATATTTATGCAAGTGGCCCAGTCAAACACACCACTGCCACAGGTCACTTGCAGAAAACCCACAGCTCCCAGGCAAGTAGCAGCAGTCACCACCCTGTCCAACAAGTTACTCCAGGAAGAAATACAACGCTCCTCCCTGGTCATGGCCAGGGTAGTGATAGAACATTCGGTGTCCCCTGCATGACTACTAAATCTATGGTTGCTCATTCCTGTAGCCAAACCCAGTTTGTTGTTGGTATCATTCCAGTGCTCCATGATAACCTGATCCGAGTCACTAATGCTCCTCCATTGCTCTATGGGTGAAAAACAAAGAATGCTGAATTGAAGAGGTTTCTTGACATCTCTGGTACTAAGAACCTTTAGAAAGTCATGAGGTATTGCTGGCATGACTATATCAAACCAGCAACTGCTCAGTGAGGTTCAGTCAAGGCCTATTACCAGCATGTTTTGTGGATAACTGGCTATATCATCATGTGACACACTTCCCTCATGTTGATCCTACTTTCAAGGTCATCTCTACAAGAGACAATACTTGGTGGAGACAAAGAGGACAACCACAGAACTCACGGCTGAGAGCTGTCTGGAATGGGAAGGGTGGCTGCATGGAAACTTGCCCATAGAAACCATGGGGAATGGTGTCCATATGTGAGTGAAGCACCCTGCCCTCCCCCCTATGCATATCCCCCCATTTGATGACCATGTTCATGAGCAAAATGTCAGGTCTGAGGATGCAGTTTGTAGCCTATGATGAAGTGTTGTCTTTTTGGACATATTCTAGAATTTACCATATTTAACATATGCAGCTGGTCAAGGACTATGTTTCTTCTCTGATCTGCAGTGTGAGTATCATATCTAGAATGGTGTGTATTCAGGTCACTGGGGTAAGAATTCTGGGATGTAGTCTTGAGGTATTGATGTCACTGGTGTTGTATGATATGTTGGCAATGTAGGCTGATATTTTTCCTTCTTGTTAACATAGATTGTATTTCTATGTCCCTGTTTAGTGCTTGTTTGGTCTTTCCTGTTCTGTTGGATAATTATATGTTTTCATATACTGTACTAATGAGTCCTCATATGAATTTTGTTTTGTCTATTATGCAGTCTGTAATGTTTGGAGTGTTGTCTGTGATGTATATTATGATTGGGATCTATCTGTCACATATGACAATGGAAGCACCTTTTTTACTTCTTCTTCTTCATCTTCCTTCTTTCTTCTTCTTCTTTCTTCTTGGGAGCAGTGTTTGATGTGGCTCAACAGTCTGATCCTGGCATGGCAGTCTCTATCACAGATGTGGCACACAAAGTTGGTCGGCTGGTCAGAGATCTGGGTCTGCTGTCTCTCTTTCCTCCTTTGTCTTTTGTTCTCCAGCTTGAGATTTCTTTTTTCCTAGCCTCTCCTGACTCCCTTTTGTACAATGCTGCACCATAGGCCATGGTCAGCTGCCATCACTTCCCAACTGTTTGGGTCAATGTCCGTCAGCTTCATGTCTATTTTGCAGATATTCTTGAAGTGCAATGTTGGTTAGCCTGTTGGGTAGCATCTGGTGACCAGCTCACCATACAGGAGCTCCTTGGGGGAGTGTCTATTGTCCATGTGGTGCACGTGCCCATGCCATCACAAGTGACATTGACATAGCATGAGGTGCATGCTGAAGTAGCGTGCTTTCTCCAGGACTGCCATGTTGGTGATTTTGGCCTGCCATCTGATGCCTAGGATCCGTTGAAAGCAGTGAAGGTGGAAGCTTTCCAAACAGTTCTCCTGTCAGGCATACGTGGTCCATGACTCACTACCATACAACAAGGAACCCAGGACACATGGCTGGTGCACCTTGAGCTTGGTGTTCACTGTCAGTTGATTGTTGCCCTACACTCTTTTGGTCAATTTTGCCTTGGCGATGCATTTGGAGATTTTGTCATGTATATTATGCATGTATAAAAAATGTGCTGTCAGTTTTTTTCAAATGTTAATTTGAATCTTCTGTGTTTTGGATCTTTCTGAACAGCAGGTATAGTTAGTGGTATCTATAAGTGTTATGCAGCATGTTTGTTCATGGAGTTAATGCAGATCTTTATGTATGTCAACAGTTTCTATCTCAATAAAGAGTTTGTGAAAGTCTTGATTTGTTTCCAGGGCACCAGTTAATAGTAGAAAACAGAGCAGATACCAGCTTTCAGCTCTTCTGATAAAAAGAAAATATATATATATGGAACTTCATGATACGAGTTCTTAAGTCCAATCTGATTGGAGATGAGGATGTTGACTGGGTTTGGGACATACTTCTTGCTATAGCTCTCCTTCTGCATTCTGGTGCTTCTATTTTGTTAGCACCATAGGTCCACCCTTCATAGACACCCATCCTTGGATGGAAGAGTGACATGGAGTACAATGGCAACGATCCAATAAGAGAAAAAACAGAGTGAGCATGGAGAGAGAAAGAGGTAAGGTTGATGAAAACGCTACAGAAAAAAATGAAGATGAACAGATACACTACAAATCAAAGGTGATGTATGGGAGGATGTGGATATTGCACATTTCAGGTCAGCTAAAGGGGGAGGGAATGAGAGGAAAGTAAACATAAAGGGGAAGGAGTAATAGGGATATCAGTGAACAGAGGCAGGGTTGGCAGAAGGTTTGAGTGAAAAGACAGGTTATGGAGGGGATGTGCCACTCATAGCATTTGTGGTATAAGTTAATCTGATGAAAAAAATGGCTCCAACCTACTAATGCCCACCATAGATGAGAACTCCCTTCCTGCAGATATGGGAATGGAGGTTAAATACAGGGGGGGGGGGGGAATTGCACTGAAAAAATATATGAATACACATAAGCTAATCAGTAAAACCAACCACAAACTCATTTTTTATAAAAACTGATTAAGTTATTTGAATCACTAAACAAAAGAATAGGAACTTCTTTCTCTACTACTAAGTTGGATTTCCTTGACATCACTCTCTTCACAGATAAAATTTCTAGTAAGAAAAAGATCACAAAACCTATATCTCCAAGTATTTCTTGAATAAAGCAACTCAAGTGAGACCAACAATGGGTACCTGCACCACCAATTTTCAATATCTGTCGATGTCCTCACCTTTACTTGAACCAGGACCCAGATCTCTACTTTAATTGCATTTCCTCCACCTTTTCACATAAGGCAAGCTGACATTTAGTAAGTGCCCCTCCCCTTACTGTTGTAAGCAATATAGAAACTGTCTCACACAAACACAGTGCAGACAATGGTCCAGAGTTTCTTTCCAGAGATATATCTATACAAAGTTCCAAGGGCCACTGTTGGCCACTGTGGCGCCATAGATTTTCAGTGAGTAAAATTCAAGGGAATAATTACTATTATCATTGGCAACTCAAGAAATATTTCTTAATATATGGTACCAATATGGCACCACTGACATATATACTGTGGGATGACCCGTCATCCAGGAGGAGCCAAGATAAGAGGGGGGTGGATGGGAGTGGAGTATGTGGAGATGGATTGGGTGGGAGTGAATTTTATGCTTTTTTTTTGGCTACCTCCCTTGTAAGAGGAAAAAAGCCTTTGGTATATGTATGTATGTATATACTGTGGTTTTGAAATGTCATAAAACTTCTAATACCCACAATATTCTGTTTGATTACTTTTTATGAGTTATTTCTGTATAAATTTATAATTCAAATATTGTTTCCCCACTTCAGTTTCAAACATAGGAAATATCTAAAGATATCAAAATATTCCACTAAGAATTAATCACTCAATGGCAACATATATTGTGACAGCATATAGCTGCCTTTAACCTTCTCCTTAAGCAGTATACTATACATACACCCCCTAGCTAGTCCAGTTTTGTCTCACCATTTCTAAGCAGATGCGACTTATCTGACATGTTCACGTTCACATGGGCGCTCCTCTGCCCCATCACTCACTCTGGGTCAATATCTTTCAAATATAACCTTATGAGAAGGGTACCTCATACTCCTCCTTGTTCCAAAGGCATTTAGATATGATTTCAATGCTTTAATGGGGTAAAGTCTCCCATCCATACAGCAAAACTTGGATCACAAGGACACGAGCCTCAGTCTTTTTGCACAGTTACCTATAGTGCCAGATATTCCAGTTGAAGTTATCTATATCTCCAAGTTATCAGTCATCTAGTGACTTACATGTCTGCACCCACTATACACCACAAGGCACATGAACCTCTCCAAGATCTCCCAGGATAGGAACTTCCTATTCAGTCTCATCCTGAACAATTTCTAACGTCTGAAATTTTGCCTTAATTCAAAAGTCACTAAATTCTACTGCTTGTTCACCCTATGACTTAAGACCCACTACTAATACATTCATAAGTTCTGCAAGGAGTCCAGCATCATCAGTAAAGTTTATGTCTGAGATCGAGACATTACTAATGCTAATTCTGCATCCACTAACAGTCAGTTTTACTTATCACCATGTTCATTCCAGCAGTGAAGAGACGTGGAGCAAAGACATATCCTTGCTGTGCCCTAAAATGCACCAGTAAAATGCTAGATATACACCCCTAGATCCACCACACTTATGTGGTCAAGGTACACGGCAGAAATAAGAACGACACTCATCAAGCAGCCCTTACAGCATTAGAATAACATTTATATCAACTGAATGAAACATCCTGAGGTCAATATACATATACTAAAAAGTCCTTTCCTTCTTATCAGAGCGTGTGTGTATGGGAGGGGGGGAGGGGGTCTGAATCAAAGCATACACCTGTCCTCCACCCATCCCGCACCTATCCAAAAACCCATTCCCCACTGCATTGCTCTGGTCAGAGGCATTACTGCAAAACAAAGCACCTCCACAGCAGGGCCTGACAGCCAAAGCTGCTTTATAACCCCTGCTGTTTCATTACATAATGAACCACCCCTCCTTATCTACTCAAGAATTAAAGAGAACAGATAAGAAGAAATCCCTTCATGTCATGTCATTTCTTCATCCATTTATAAATACCCTCCACTCACACCTATATCTTGCCCTCCCCCTTCCTTGCTCAACAGACATTCCTCTTGCATCAAATGTCCCCTTAACCCCATCTATCCACCTCATTCTTGCCTTTTCCACAAGTTCCCCCTTCTTCTGTTCATACTATCTTTATTAGTCTCTTTTTATTCCTTCCTTTAATATTCCCAAACCATCCCAGCAAGCTTTTGCCCATCATATCTGTCAATATAAATTTTTTTCTTAAAAGTTCACGATAGTGCCTGATGAGAATGTAGAGAGCTAGGATCCAGTCACTTGTGGATTTCTTGGACATGAAGACCAACTGTTCATGATGCTGCTACACTTACTCTATGTGACACTATATTCATACTCAAAGCACATGAGCACAGACCTTATCCTGAATATTCAAAAGCTATACCTTTGTAGTTACTGAACAATAGACACCCTTTCTCACTTGGGTACATCTCCACTCTGCAAGAAAGAACCTACTTCCATATCTAGCTACAAACCCCTACTGAGGCTTATGGTGTCACCCAGAAACTATGCAGTTCCCACTAATTTCACACAATCCCTTTGCCTTCTTCATCTTCAGCCCACCAACAACCATCCTTATGACCAGGGAGTTCACCATTAATAACTCCCTGAAATACACAATATGTCTTGTCCACTGTGATCTTCCCTTGTACAATGTCACCATATGATCTGCATCATGACAAGAGTAACAAATTTAAACAAAATTATTACATTACATACTTACGCTAATCTAATTAAGGTCTTGGAAGACTACATATAAACTTAGAAAATGATTAATGTAGCAAAGAATTACAAGTAAAGGAATTCACCCTCAGAACAATATACCTAGGTCTCTTAATCCAACACTTATCAGCTACCATTTGTGCGGACATTTGGGACCAGGACATAAACCCACATCGGGAATTGGGCCAGGACATAAACCCACATCAGGAATTGGTTCAGGACATAAACCCACATTGGGTATTGGCCCAGGACATAAACCCACATCAGGAATTGGCCCAGGACATAAAGCACCACTGATTCCCAAAGAGGGTTTATTTCCTTGACCCAAACATCCATACATGACAGTTGGAGAGATCTGTGTAAACTAAATATACATTCGAATACAAGTAGTACTACAAATAACTGAGGCCTGTAACAAATAAAATCTAACCTTCTCACCTTCTCTTAATTATATATTTTCTATCAAATATTTCCAGGTAGGTGGAAAACAAACACCAAAGTTGAAGACTGAACGAAAAAAAATCTGTCAACTGATAAAACTCCACCCTATCAAAATTCCTACACATCCTAACTTTCCTTGTTAACAATATGCTTTCTTTAGTATTGGAAATATCTCGTTGAATAAATCTTATCAGGAAAACTTTCCGATGAATTTGGTTGCAGTTCCCTTCCAACACCACCATCACTCTTACACATCTCTCTAAAGCTACATAAATAATGAAAGATATTTTAATTGAAAACAGCTCTCCAAGTGCAGGTGAACTACATTTTCATACAATCACAACCACCACTAAATTCGAACTAAAAATATTATGTTTTACATTTAATTACATCCAATACACTCAGCCATTGTTTCCCTTCACTTATTCATCTCTAGACTATATTTACTATATATACTACTGGAAGTTATTTTGCTACACTATTGCATTGCTATTTTTTCATCTATCAAGCTCGCTATACCAATACACGCTGTAAGAATATGCAACCAATGAAGTATACTCATTATGCTAGAAAGCTTGCGTACTCTAGCAAGGAAATGGGTGTGGAGGCGATTCCTTACCTTGCCAATGGTCCAGATCTCTTCGCTTTTGAGCTTAAAAACTTTTCCACAACTGAGAAGTTGCCATTTCTGGCAGCTTCTAGAAATTCGGCGTCCTTTCCCATTCCAAATCCTTATCTGTAACACATTTTCAACTAAAATGATAACACTCTATCACCTACTTCGTCCAAAACATTGATCAACACCAGCTACACTGACAACTATCACCACTGCCATCTTCTGGAAAAGTTTGGCAGCTTAAGATATCTTCAAAGACATCAAGAGTAAATTATCTTTAATATAATTATTCTCGAATATCTATATAATAAAATAATACAGAAATGCGTCAAATATATTTCTGTATTGAAAATTACAGATAAGTCATTATACACTTACCATTTAAGCAAGATATTCAGATATAGATCAAGGGCACATTCAAAGTTGCCTATGCAGTTTGTATGCGCCCACGTTCAATCAGCTGATGCGGATGTAAACAGTGAAGTGGTATATTTAATCCAGTATTTACTTGTCACTCCATAATGTTGAGGCTGCATCATTCATCTTAGTGGCAATGCATTGGTTAATATACGTGGTAGTGTTGATAGCCTCGCACTTCCCAAGTATGGGTGCCGAAACAGCTGAGTTGAGTTCTACTACCAGAACTACAATTTTAGCAACACCCCTTAATCCAGAAGAAAACAGTGAATTGCAATACCAAAAACAGCAGTTACCCAAAGATGCAACCAATAACAGTATGGAATACATTAAACCAGGTAATGTATATCAAGATTGTTACAACCATTTATGCCTACCAGTAGCTGTTAGAGTAAGTTACTTATTGGATCTAATAGCAACCATTAAATTAATTTTAATATTAAGGAGTACATCATTATAAGTCTACCTTCATTCATATTTTATAGAATAGATTAGAAAAACTATCAATGAAAAGGATGGGAAATAGTATTTTATGGAGCTCTTAAATAGACATGAACCAAATAATCTAGTGGAAGTAAAGAGATAAGGAAGAGATTGCAGTATGGTACTTATTATCAATGAAGTATAATAATAAAAGCAATAATTATTGCCTCAGTTTTTATCTGCCAGAAACCCACAGCCCCAAAGTGGCAGGTAGTGGTCCTTTATCTAACTCATAGATCTTTCTGGAAGAAACTTTGGGCTGGTGTCTGCATGATATTAGTTTGGGACTGTCTGCATATCACATGCTAATTGTAGTAGGTGGGGAACAGTCATTGGTTGTCTCTAATTGTCCGCTCTCCTTGTATGAAAAGGTGGAGAAAACACAGTCTATGTTGACAGAGAGTGATTTTGGGCTCAGTCTGAAGACCAAGTGGCTGCATCTCGAAATAGAGATGAAACTGTTGATAGGTTTTGAAAATGGGGACCTGGGAGACGACTCCGACATCCGTCTTGCCAGAGCACCTGCTACAGTCACCTATTTTTGGTCTCTTATGAACTACCATTTGGAACAATAGTTTTAACCACTTCACTCCGGGCCAAAATCTCGCGGGTAGCATTAGCTGCCAGACGTACGTTGTTGTGTCATAATACTCGCATTATAAAAGATAAAGTCACGGCTGTATTGATCATTCTCTCTTTCACCCGTGAATTTTGATAACCATAGAAAATATGATGAAGCCAGTTTACAGAGTATGGGGGTCACGCAGGTACGACTACAATAAATATAATCAAGACGCCGACATCGGCATCCTCGCGTATCCACTTGCTCCTCATGACGCCTACGTAGGCTCCACCGTATGGAAGGGGTTAACTTGTTCGGTATTGTTCTAGCATTTTACGTCTTGGGATACTGTTGGGTCTCTCCCTCAAGAATGTACAGTACCGTAATTTTTTTTTTTTTTTTTTTTTTTTTTTTTTTTTAATCATTATTCACAAGTTTTAGTTTTTGGTCATAGCTCTGCTCAAGGAGAAAAGTTTTTATTATTATTATTATTTAGTTATTTTATTTTTTTATTTCTGATATGTCATTTAAGTCACGCATATACCAACATATGCTTTTACTCAAGAATAATAGACATAGTGCAAGAAAGAAATGGATGTGCTGATTGTGCATTCCTAGACTTGCAAAAAGCCTTTGACAAAGTACCACACAGAAAACTACTAAAAAAACTGGAACACATAGGAGGAATACAGGGAAACCTACTAAAATGGATAGAGGACTTTCTGACTGGTAGAAAGATGAGAGTAGTGCTCAGAGAAAAATATTCAGACTGGAAAGAGGTGATCAGTGGAGTACCGCAAGGATCTGTGCTGGCACCAATAATGTTTGCTATCTATATGAATGACATGGATGAGGACGTGAACTGCTACATGAGCTTCTTTGCCGATGACGCCAAACTGCTAAGGAAAATAGAAACTGATGAGGACTGTGAAGCACTGCAAGAAGACCTAAATAGGGTATGGAACTGGAGTCAGAAATGGGAAGTGGACTTTAATACTAAGAAGTGTAGCATAATGGAGTTTGGAAAAAGCAAAAACAGAATATCAGGAAAATATACAATTGGAACCAAAGAAGTAAAGAAAGTAGGATCCGAAAAAGATTTGGGAGTAATTATCACGAACGACTTGTCCTATGATATACAGATTAACAAAATTGTCGGGGAGACTTACAATTTGCTAAGATCAATAAAAGTGGCGTTTACATACTTGGACGAAGACATGATGAAAAAAATATTGGTTACATTGATAAGGCCTAGATTAGAGTATGCAGCGACATTGTGGTCCCCCAGTACCAAAAAGAATATAAAGAAAATAGAAAGAATCCAAAGAGCAGCTACAAAAATGGCACCTGCACTTGCAAACCTATCATACAAAGAGAGATTGGCTAAACTGGAGTTACCGACACTGGAGCAAAGAAGAGAGAGAGGTGACCTATTGACCATCTACAGAATCATGAAAGGCACAGAGGTACTCGATAGTGAGAACTTACTTAACTGGGACAAAAGAAACACAAGAGGACATGGAAAGAAAATAAAAAAACATAGCTATAGAAGAGAACTGAAGAAAAACAGTTTTCCTCATAGAGTTTTGGACACTTGGAACAAACTGGACAATGAAATAGTATGCGCAAAAACCATTCATGAGTTTAAAAACAAACTAGACACTGCAAGATACAAAGGCGGGACAACACGAGCATAGCTCCCCTTCCCGCAAAATACAACTAGGTAAATACAACTAGGTAAATACATATGAGGCCCCGCATGGAGAAGTGTCCCATGCGACACATTGGCCGGTTTTGATTTACGCACATATAACACTATTTTGGCCCTTCTACTTCAATCAGAGCATGTCGGAAAGGACAAAACGTGACCTGCAATATGGTCGAAACGCTCCTAAAACAAAGTGGTAAAACCTCACGCTCGCTCGGCCGGCGCAAAATAGTGTTATATGTGCGTAACTCAAAACCGGCCATTGTGTCGCATGGAACACTTCTCCATGCGGGGCCTCATATACCTAAGGCTTTTTCCCCCTACACGGGGTCATTTAAGTCACTGGGAGCATATTGAATAGTCTTAGAGAACAATTTTCAAACACACTATCTCATATCATTTTACTGAAGTGTGATTCAAACATTTCATGTTTGTCTTGACTGTTAAAGCAATTCAATTTAATTCAGTCAATCTTTCAAATACTTAGGTTTTTCCGATTATTATTACCCAGCCACTACTTTAGCGACTGTTTTGGGACACTGTTATAGACCAGTCATGCCCCATTTGTCTATGTTAAGCATTAACAATCTCTTCTTGTAGAGGAATAATACACGTGTCCCTCCTATACACTGTTCCCTTGAACCTGTCCTTTACCACCGGGGTAATGGCTCCATGTTATTGTATGGTAAAAATCTGCTCATTAGCATGCAGCTGATACTTTAGGCCCTAAAGTATCAGCTGTATGCTATGGGGCACCCCCATATAGACACTAAAATTTAGGGTCTATATGGGGTGCCCCTATAGACCAGAGCCATTTTATTATACAGTACTACCTCTCATTAATGGACTAAAAGGGGGGTAACGGTGTCCATTGATGTGAATAATCCATTGATTTGGAGTGGTTTTTGGGTGGCATAGTGATTGCATGCACTCAACAACAAAACCAAAAACACAGCGAAAACACCACAAACACAGCTAATTAATGTCCGTTAATGAGAGGTCTCACTGTACTGCTCCCTCCATTATGATGTCCCTGCCACTCTTAATACTGTCCTGTACCACTTCTATAAATATACTATATATTTAAATTTTTGCTTACCCATGTGGTAGGGGAAGAAAGAATACTGCCGCTAAGTTTTCCCACTCAGGTTGTAAAAGGCGGCTAAAATGAAATTTACCTCATAGGCTCTCTGTAGGCCTAAGGGGTAAATTCCCATGAAAAGTCAAGGCATAAGAGGTCTGGGAGGAATTTTCCAACCAGAACCCTAAGGTTTAGGTCCTCTAATGTATGGGTGTGGTACAGATGGAAGTGAAAGGGAAGAGATAGGCATTATGTTTGTGAGAAGGAAGATGGATGTGTTGACACTGAGTGACACTAAATTGAAAGGAGGGATGAGTTTGAGTTTGAGAGTGTAGTGGGGAGAGTATCAGGAGTGAGGAGAGGACAAGAGAGGGAAGGGGTAGCTATACTAGTAAGTAAAGAAATAGGTAAGTATGTGGTGGAGTGGAAGGAGGTTTCTTCAAGATTAATGTGGTTGAAGGTAAAACTAGAAAGGGAGATGTGGGTCTTTATAAGTACATATGGGCCTGGTAGTGAGAAGAGTGTAGAGGAAATGGAGGCTTTAAATGAGTGCATAGAGAGTTTTGGAAGAAATGTCAATGTGCTTTTGGGAGATCTCAGTGCTAGAGTAGGGGATGAACCAATAGACAGAGTGGTCGGGAAGTGTGGAGTGCCTTTAAAAATCATAGTGGATATTTAATGGTGTAGATGTGTTTAGAGAGCTGATGATAGCTAACACAGTGTTTAGGAGAAAGATTAAGCATAATTACACATAGAGGGTGGTGGATGGAAGGGTGACTGATAAGGCTTTAATGGACTATGCTGTAGTATCCAGGAGAAGAGTGGGAAGAGTTTTGGATGTCCATGTTCTTAGGGGAAAGAATGGGGAAATATCAGATTATTTTTTTGGAAGAAGGTAAGTTAAAAGTGGAAGATAGATGGAGAAAGAGGAAAAAGAAAGAAGGTAGGGAGGTGCTTAGAGTAAATTCTTTAAAAGAAAAGGAGCAGGCATACAAGAAGTGTGGGAGGTGGTGAAGGATAGAGTAGAGGAGGAATGGGGGTGTTTCAAGGAGCGAGTAACAAGGTGTGCAAAGATGGTTTGTAGAACAAGGAGGATAGGAGGGAATGGAAGGAAGGGTAGTGAGTGGTGGGATGATGAAGTGAGGAAAGTTGTAGAAGAGAAGAAGCGAACATTCGTGAGCTAGTTTCAAAGTAGGACAAGAGAAACATATGAGAGTTAAAAAGAAGAGAAGCAAAACATAAAGGAGACAAAAAGTAGGGCAGATGGAAAATGGGGGAGGATTATGACAGAAAAATTTGAAAGTAATAAAAGGATGTTTTGGAAGCTGAGAGAGAAAGGGGAGGCAAATCAAGTAGAGAAGAAAAAGTAAAAGGTGCAGATGGAGAGATGATAATGGAAGAGAAGGCAGTAAGGGGAAGATGGGCAGAGTATTTTAGGGAGCTGCTAAATGTGGAGGATAGGGAGGGAGTGGTAGTGGCTTTGGGATAAGCAAAGAAAATGACAGTGATAGGTGAGGAAAAAGGAGAAATAAGAAAAGATGAGGTGGAAGTTATTATTAAGATAATGAGACCAGGCAAGGCACCTGGGTTAGATGGATGTCATGCAGCGTGTCTGAAGAAGGGAGGTACAGTAATAGTGGCCTGGCTAGTGAGGTTGTTTAATGTGTGTCTAGGGAAGGGTAGAGTGCTGGAGGACTGAAGGAGTAAATGTATAGTTTTACTTTGTAAGGGAAAAAGGGACAAATGTGAGTGTATTAGTTTCAGAGGAATCAGTTTGTTGAGTGTAATGAGGAAAAGGCCCTTGGTATATGTATGTATGTTTGTTGTGACTTTCTTTCATTTAGTTCTCTTGTTATTAATCTTTTTATATCGCTACAGTTACTGGTCTGTTCATAAGATAACCTTCCAATTATCTTAATGTATATTTACTAATACCTTTAGATTTCAAATCATCTTGTAATATACCATGAACTGCAGTACCAAATGCTGCACTAAGATCAAGCATAGTCAATGTTCCACTCTTTCTGTTGTCTATTATTCTTACTAAATCATTCATCACTAAGTAAAGGGTTGTTTTTGTCAAGTGACTTTTCTTTACACTTCAAATTATTTTCTAGTATCATTTCATTATTATTCAAGTGTCTAAAGAATTTTTCACATATTGCTGTTTCTATGACTTTTGACAAATACACCAAGTTTGATAGATCTATATAAGTTCAGGTCTTTTCAATATCCATTTCTTTTATATGACCCTCTGGTGTAGTGTTAGTGTTTTGACTTCTCATGCAGAAGTCTAAGCTAAAGCCTCACAGCTTGAAAGCTTCAATAACACTGCAAGTCATTAATGTCCCCTCCGAACGAAAGGATGGTGTGTGAGTATGTGTGTCTATGTCTGATTCACCACAGTTTTGGATCATGTGTTGGGCATATAATTAACAATTATCACCCTTCTACATGAGAGCTCAGAGCTCATATATGGCCCAATCGATAGGTAATACTGTGACCTTACACATACACACACAAGAAAGGGATAGATGAGTTGATTGTGCTTTCCTAGACTTACAAAAAGCCTTTGGCAAAGTACCACTAAAAATGATTAAAAAAAGTGAAAACATAGGAGGGATACTAAGTGAACTACTAAACTGGATGGAGGATTTCTTGCATGGGAGGAAAATGAGGGTTGTGCTCAGAGAAAAGAGTTCAGCTTGGGAGATGATTAGTGAAGTTCCACAGGGATCAGTATTGGCTCCAATAATGTTTGCTATTTATGTGAATGACATGGCTAAAGATGTGGAATGTTGCATGAGCTTCTTTGCAGAAGATTCTAAATTGCTGAGGAAAGTGAATACTGTACTGAAACAGATTGTGAATCACTGCTGAGAAACCTGAACAAGGTTTGGAAATGGAGTCAGAAGTGGGAAGTAGACTTCAACATCAAGAAATGTAGCATAATGGAATTTGGAAAAAGTAAAAAAAAGAATATCAGGACAATAAAATCGGAACAAAGGAAGTAAAGAAAGTGGGATCTGAAAAAGACCTGGGAGTAATCATCACAAATGACATGTCCCATGATAAACATATAAACAAAATTGTTAAAGAATCCTACAACTTGCTAAGATCAATAAAGGTGACTTTTATCTATTTGGATGAAGAAATGATAAAAAAATACTAGTCACACTAATAAGGCCTAGACTGAAGTATGCTACAACACTTTGGTCACTGAGTACCAAAAAGAATATAAAGAAAATTGAAAGAATCTAGAGAGCAACTACGAAGATGGCCCCAACACTTTCAAACCTGTCATATCAGGAGAGATTGTCAAAACTGGATTTACTGACTCTGGAACAAAGAAGAGAAAGAGGTGACCTGCTGACCATCTACAGAATCATGAAAGGCATGGAAATCCTTGATAGAGAGGACTTACTAAATTGGGATAAGAGAAATACAAGGGGACATGAAAAGAAATTCAAAAAGGGTAGTTATAGAAGAGACCTGAAAAAAAAACAGTATTCCACACAGAGCAGTGGATGTCTGGAACAAACTGGATGAAACAATAGTGTGTGTAAAAACTATACACAAATTTGAGAGCAAACTAGACGATGCAAGATACAAAGATGGGACACCATGAACATAGCTCCCCTTTCTTTGAAATATGACTTGGTAAATACACATACACACACACAACTCCTTGCCCACCAGAGTTGGAGTGCCAGCTCACAGGGATGCTGAAATTGTCAACTCTGGGTGGGACTCGTGCTCTGATCACTGAATTAGCAGTTAAGAGGGATATTACTCCACCATTGAGCCATGTATGTGTATTTACCTAGTTATAATACACAGGCAAGGAGCAATGCCTGTTGGATCCTATATTCTACTCTCCTATCTATCATATCTAACTTCAAATTCAGGTACAGTTTCAACATAATCTATATCCTTGATTTCTAGTTATCATAAATTTGAATTCATGTATTCTAGTTTGGGCTATATCACCTAAGCTATTCCAAGTATCTATGCATCTATTTGGAAAACTGTATTTCTTCACATCCTTTAGTCTCCCTTGATTTGTTTTCATGACCTCTTAAAACCTTCTTATCCTAAATAAAGACTCTTCTGCCAATGTAATGTATCCCCTTTAGTGACTTGAATATGGTACTTTATTCATATCACCCCTTTCTCTTTGATCTTTCAAAGTTGGTAGACCCAGTGTTTTTAGTCTTTCCTCATATGGTTTATCTACCAGGCTGGTAGCCAGTTTAGTTGCTGACATATGTATTCTATCTTGCTTAGACCCTTCATTCTGTCTGGGGACCATACCACTGATGCATATTCCAGTCTTGGATGGAGCAGGGTTTGATGGATTTTTCATCATCTCTTTATTCATATAGGGAAAAGCCATGTTAATGTTTTGCAGCAGTCTGTAAGACCCTTCCACAATCCTGCTGACATGTGACAGGTCGTCTTGTATCAACACTCCTAAATCATTTTCCTCCTTTGCTTTTGTAATGGGTTTCCTTCCCAAGGAATAGGTATTGCCCATTTCCAGTACTATAATTTTTTTTATCTATTTATTTATTATTATCATTATTATTATTATTATATATATATATATATATATATATGTATGTATATTTATATATATGTATATATATATATATATATATATATTTTTTTTTTCTTCTTTCTTTCTTTCTTTCTTTTTTCATTTTCAGTAACCAACAGTCCTCCTCATTTTTCACTCTTCAAATTATTTTTGCATCATCAGTAAACATGTTTTTATAGGTTTTTTGTACCTTCCATCATGTCATTGACATAACAAGAAACATTATTGGAGCAAGTTCTGAACCTTGTTGAACTCTGCTTGTTACTGCTGTCCATCTTGACATCTTATCCTTTACTACTGCCTAATGTATCTTCCCTTCAAAAAATCTTTCATCTGTTTGAGCAGTTTGCCTCTTAATATCCCGATATGCTCTAATTTCTAGATAAATTAACTGGGAGGTTCTGTATCAAAAGCCTTCCCTAGGTTGAGGTACACACACTCTACCCACCCTTCTCTTATGCAACACATCAATTACTCTTGTGTAAAAGCTGAAAAGGTTCGGTGCACATTACCTTCCAGATCTGAATCCAAAAACTCTGTCTACCAGAATGATTTCTTCAAAATGTTAGGTCCATTGGTCTTTCAGAATCTTTTGACATAATTTAATTATGGTGCTGGTCATTGATGCCAACCTATAATTTAGTGACGTTTCCTTACTTCCACCCTTGTGAATTAGTACCAAATTAGCACTTTTCTAATCAAGCAGCAGTATGCCTTTTTTTAATGAACATAAAATAAGGCTCTGAATCTTGTCCACTGATTATTCCCTACATTCTTTAAGTATCCAGTTTGAGATCCTGTCAGGTTCTAAAGCTTTTGTCACAGCCAATGATTAAAAAAAAATTGAGGACTTCCCTTTTTTATATATTCATATCTTCCAAACCTGAATTCTTGCTCCCCTCAATTTCCTAAAAAAAAAAAAAAAATCTCTTTTGTGAGGACAGATTAGAAACTTTCATTTATTGTTTCTGCCTGAGCTGAGGCTTCTTCAAAGACCTCACCACCCACTATTACCGTACTTTGACGATTACTTCCCTGTGTCAGAATTTACTATTTATTAACCTTTAAAGCAGTTTTGGTTTATCTTTGCATTTATCTACAACACCTCTGTCAGAATTTCTTTCTTCTTCCTGTTGATTCTTGTATAGTTGTTTCTAGTTTGTTTATAAGTGTTCTTTTGTTTTATTAATTCTCTTCCTTCATTTTCCTCGAGCCATATCCCCAACTTTTTTTTTTCAGTCTCACCTTTAGTTGAACCAATCTTGTATCTGCTTCTTCCTTCCACTAATCTTTGGCACATATTTGTTCACTTCCAAATTATAAATATCAAGGAAGATTTCCCATTTCCTCATTATCCCTGTGGTATTCATGAATTCCTCCCAATCTGCTTCTTTAAAGAATTTCTCCAACTCTAAGTAATCTGCCTTCCCAAAATTGAGTCTCCCTTGCCTGTATGACTCCTTCCTTGGCTCTGTCTCCTCATCCAGCTAAAATTAATTCGTTACATGGTCACTCATTCCTATGCATCAAAGGTAGTTCAAGGAGCTGAAGATGTCTGGCTCTTTAGTTAGTAATAGATCTAATATTGTGGGAATGTCATCTCCTATTACCCAAGTCACTTTCTTTACCCAATGGGCCATTGTGTTCTCTATTGCTGTACTTAACAGGGTGTTTCCCAAGAAATCTGATTTGCCACTTTCTTCCCAGTCCTCACACTTGACCTCACTGCAATTAGAATTTCCAATAAGGACTAAATTGTAACTTTGTTCAATATTTTTTAGATGAGTTGTGTCTACAAATTTCTTGATATTCAACTTCATTCCAAGTTCTTGTCTTGGGAGGGGAGACCATATGCCACTATGAAGTCTCTTCCATTCTGCCCTTTAAATCTAATATTTAGGTGAACTACTTCAGGCTGGCCTTCACTTATATTTGTTTCTTCCACTTATATATAACTTTTCTCAGCAACCACAACTCCTCTACCCTTTTTATTTTCTCTGTCTCTTCTCCAGAAGGTGTATCTACTGTTCC
>NC_134793.1:28614480-28634480 GCF_046742065.1 Oratosquilla oratoria | reverse complement strand
AAATGTTTAGTCGTATCTTCTTTTACAATGCTGTTAAAATGGGCTTCTTTTGGGGTGCATAGTACTCGAATCCAAGGTTACTATGGAGACATTTCTGTATAGTTCACACTGAGACATCCTGAAGGAGTCTTGGGTTTTTTCCTTCAATTCTTTTGCACTGATGTGAGGCTCATTGTCCACCTGATGCTTAAGCACCTTCAGGGTTCTCTCTGAAGTCACACAAGGCTGCCCTGACCTATTGTTTTGAAGTAGTAGGTTGATGCTTCCTGTGTCCCTGCTTCTTTTTTTTTTTCTTTTTCCACCTCTGAACTCCATGAAGCAATACACCCATGATAGGTGCTATTTCTTAATTGTCTTTTCCAGCATGGTTCAGAGAACTTGTAGCTGCAATTTGCTCCTCTGAAAACACTTTCCTAGGTCCCATTGTTGCATAAGAGACATGACAGTAGTGCATCTTCTTGTGAAAAATACACAGGGTATAGCAGAAACACTCACAAACATACAGGAATTTAAGAACAAACTAGGTGCTGAAAGATATAAAGATAGGTCTATACGAGCATAGCTCTCTTCCCATATAATACAACTAGGTAGGTAAATACTTGGTATGACGGGGCACACTTAGGCAGTTGAATGTGGTGAGTTGCCTGAGTGAACTCTCTTGAGATCACCATTCGCATGCCAACAAAATCAGCTGATTTAAGCCATGTTTTAGAGGATGGCTTGTTTTGTGCGAGAAGTGATGTCACAACATGTATTGTAGCAATATATATTTTTTCTTTCTTTTTATAGTTTGCAGAGGTAATGTAATTTTACACAAGTAGATTTTTGGGTAATATCTAAAAAGTCCCTCAACCCTTGCAATATAGTATGTGCTGAGGCCATGCAGTGAGGAGTCATGTATTTATTTATATATTCATTTTGTTAACTCACCTCAGCAAGGAATTCAGCAGCCATTTTGTTCCAGAATATTGTATTATTAATGTTTTCTTTTATTTTTTTTCCAATAAAGATGACTGTTAATTTTATGTGGCTGCTTTCCCTGCAGAGCTGCTGAGAAACTCAACAGTGACATACTCAATGAAGAATAACACCTCCCTTAAGTTCGAAGCTGGCTTTGAAACTGTTGTGAGTGTCACTGTCACTGACATCGACACCCAGACAACAGATTTCCTGGTGGTGCAAGCCCATTCACGCAGCCAGTACTTGATCATGAGTAAAAACAGCAGGTATTTAAAACTGTGTTTTTCCTTTCTGTGGCACAAGTACTCATAATTCATATATAGGTATTCTTTATACAATCAGTGATGTTTTGACTTTTCAAAGTATTCAGTAAAAGTTTGAAATGTACCAATCCAATATTGAGAAGGTAGTAGGGTTTGCCACATGAAGTGATTTAACATGAAAATAACTGTAGTATGAAGTATTTAGGAACAAGCAAACTCATACATAATTCTTTTTGTCTTCCACAGTAACACAGACCCAAACTTCTATGTCAACAGCACAGATCCTGGCATTGTTTATTTTGTGAGCTCAAACAGTACCATTGTCGTCTACATAATCAATTATAGTAAATGCAATATTTCCACTCTTCTCATGGTCAGAAATTACAGTCGAGTTGGTAAGTAGAGCTTCAAGTGTATAATTGTGTCATGCAGATTTAAACATACACTTTAAGAGGTTGTAAGAACAAAGAAAAACTATTTGTCTAAAGGATGTGAAGAAGTACAGTTTTTCATATAGATGAATAAATACTTGGAATATCTTAGAAGGTGATATAGCCCAATCTGGGACAATACATGAATTCAAATCTAGATATGATAATTGGAAATCAGATATATAGACTAAGTTGGAATTTTACATGAATTTGAGGCTAGGTATGATAAATTAGAGTATAGGAGATGGGACCCAAAGAGCATTGCTCCTTTCCTATATATAGTACTACAATTAGGTAAATACAGTCAGGTAAATACACACACTCGGTCTGCTTAACCTCTTTGATATGAGTCAAATTCTTGTGGGCTGCATCAGATGCCTGATGTACAATGATTCAATGATGCATCACAATACTCGCATTATAAAATATAAAGTTACAGCTGTATTACTCGTTCTCTTCGCGTGGAGATTGCCAGTTCACAAGTTCGGTACTTGAAGATTGTGTAGTGCAGTCGTAGAGGTCCAAAGGACCTGTTTATTGAGTTGTCATAATTGACGAATGTAGAATTTTTTTCATAGATTCAGATGAACTGTGGGTGTATGCTTCTTTTCTTGTCTTCTCTGCTCTCTTCTCTGCCATTGCACTCTGCTTGTATTTCTGTTCAGGGTCTCTGTGTAGTCGCTCTCTGCCTAACTTATATAGCCTGAGAATTGGTAATTACGTTTCCTGGGTGTCAAAATGTGCTTCAACAAGGTAGTTCAGCTACCTTCAACCAATGGGAAAGAATATGTTTTTGTGCTTAATTATAACATTTTCTGAGCTTGGCGTCATGTGACAGAACGTATTTGAAGTGTGCCCCAACAGACAGGTATTGTGCAGTGGTTTACTTTATAGCATACATATTATGAATATATATACAAAATTTCCTTCCATAAGTGACAATAATAACATTAATGATAATACACAATACATCATATTCATGCAAGGTGTGCCTTAAAAATACAAACAGGAGACTTTATTCTTGCAAAGGTGTGACATAGCACAACCACAGGATTTTATTCATGCTAAGGATGTGACAATGCATAGATAATTGAAATAGCTTAGGATGTGATATAACCCAAGCTGGAACAATACATGTAAGGGGGAAAAAGCCTTTGGTATATGTATGTATGTAAATATGATAATTGGATATTAACGGTACTGACCATGTTGGAACTGTACATAAATTTGAGGCTAGGTATAATGAATAGGAGAGCAGGAGACATGACCCAATAAGCATTGCTCCTTTGTTGCATATTACAATTAGGTAAATATGCACACACACCAAAAAGCCAGGTATCATCAACTCCTTGAAATACTTCTGTCCCATAGGAAAAAGTGGCTGTGTGACAGTTGAATTTCAGCTGGCAGATGAGGAAATAAATCAAAGGAAGAAATCACACAGACAAAGCAGACTCAATTTTGGGAAGGAAGATTACTTAGGCTTGAAGAAATTCTTGGAAGAGACAGACTGGGTGGAGCTCATAAATACCACTGGAATAGTGAAAAAAGGGGAAGTTTTTCTTGACAGTTACAACCTAGGAGTGGACAAGTATGTGTTGAAGATCAATGAAAGGAAGATGTATAAACAAGACTGATTCATCAAAAGATGTGAGATAGCTAAAGAGCTAGGGACATGACTTTGGAAAAATGGAGAAAGAATAGAAGTAATAAAAGAAAAGAAGCTTACAAACAAGCTAGAAATGACTATACAGTGGAACCTCTGATAACAAACTTAATTAGTTCCATGACTGTTCCTAAACCAGAAAGATTTGCGAACCAAAATAATTACAGGAAATGTACAAAAGCACTGCTGAGCCAGTGGGATTATGTGTACTGGCATAAGTGCATGTTCATGCCCCGAAGTATCCTTCATTAACAGAGTTTTTTTTTTTTTTTTTTTTTTTTTTTTTTTTTTTTAAAAACTTGTATCATAACAGATTTGTTTGTTAAATGGGGTGTTTTAAGAATATGCAGGGAGGAGGAAAGTAATTTTGAAAGGGGTATTGTAGATAAATGCAGAGATGAACTGAAGCAGTTTCCCAGATTTATCAATGATAAATTGAGGCACTACTTATTTACTATAGGGAAGTAATCTTCAAGTTAATAGCAGGTGGTGAGGTCTTTGAGGAGGCCTTAGCTCAGACAGAAATATTGAATGAAAATTTCCTTTCTGTCTTCACAAAGGAGAGCATTGTTTTACAGGAAAGCAAGGTGAACAAGAATTTGGGTTCAGAAGATATAAATATGGAAGTGAGGGAAGAGCTCAGTCTTTTGGGATCATTGGATGTGACGAAAGCTTCAGGACCTGAAAGGATCTCAAACTAGATACTTAAAGAATGTAGGGAACAACTGTTGGACAAGATTTAGTCTCATTGTATGTTCACATAAAGAAGGCATAGTGTTGCATGATTGGAAAAGGGCAGTGTGGTACGAATTCATAAGGTGGAACTAAGAAGACCCCACTAAATTGTTGGTTGACCAGTGTCACTGACCACCACAGTTGTGAAATTATGTGAAAGGATTATGAAAGATTGATAGGTTAATCTTGAAGAGATGAACATTCTGACAGAGAGTTAGTTTGGCTTCAGATCTGGAAAGTCAAGAGTGATAAACCTCTTAAGCTTTTAAGCCCAAAGGCCAAATGTCAGCCCTTCATGGCTGCAATTCCTGATTGAGATGAGGGGGTTGACAGCAGAGGTGGGATTTAGCCGGTTTTTACTGGTGCATACAAACCTGTTCTTGGAATTTTATGAGCTCCACGAACCATTTGTTAAGAATATGCTTATATAGGCTATAACATAGCCTAAGTGATGTCTACGTACCACTGGCCTAGTGAGAGGACCTGTTGTCAATTTTTTTTAATCCTATCACTAGTTGACAGGTTTTGAAAATGGGTAGCATTGTTGTCCATCTTGCAGGAACACCACATGTAAGTTTTCATTATTGATTCCCACTGGTGATGTATATACATACATACATACATATACCAAAGGCTTTCTTCCCTCTTACATGGGAGGTAGCCAAAATACAAAGGCGTAGAAACCACTCCTACCCATTCCATCCCCTACATATTCCACTCCTCTCTACCCTCTTCCCTCCCTCTTATCTTGGCACCTCCTGGATGACGGCTCATCCCTGCATCTTGTCCACTGCCCTGGGTCAGAAGCAGTGTCACAAGACACAGCACATCCACAGCAAGGCTGCTTTATTAATTTAGTGACCCCCTCCCCCCCATATCCGTCCCCTCATGTAGAAAAGGAGAAGACGGGGAGAAATCCCTTTGGGCTGCGTCAATTTATTTCTCATACATACTTCCTGATCCCCCATCCTCCACCCACTCCCCCTCATGCATCACAGCATCATCCATACACAACCATTTTCCATTCACCATATTTTTATATGATAGAAAATGAGTCATAGCATTGGGGAAGATTGAGGAACATTTTACAACTAGACTAGTTGCCCCTGGTCTCTTTTTCCAGAAAATCTACAGCTGTAAGGTAATCAGCAACAGCCACCATATTAGCCCAGAAATCACATATGAAACATTATATTGTGTGGGTAGAGTGAGAGTGGAACACACTAAATATTAAGGTAGTGTAATGCAATTTTATACTACATGATTGAAAAGATGATGAAAAAGCTCCTAGAAACCTTTATCTGTCTAAGATTGGAATATGCCCCAGTAGTATGTTCCCCAAATATAATGAAAGGTGAAGAAAGAAGTGAGGAACGTATGCCAGGAGGGCCATAGCTGCGGCCAAAGCACCTACTTTTGCCCCATGTGCTTAGACTGTCGGGGCAAGTGGTGCAAGAATACCTGTAAATTGAGTGTCATTGATTTATTCTATACTAGCGTGCACACGCACATGCATTGGCTACATGATGTCAGATCATGGTGGTAGCAGCAAGCTTCAATGGGACCCCTATTGTGTGATTTGACCCGCGGTCAAGTTGGCTTGACCTGAGGGTCAACTGCTGAGAACACCTTCATTTTCAAACTGGCAGACTCAACCATATAAGTTATATTAGTTATAATTCATCACGTCTTATATAGCGCTAAAATAAGTACCGAGTGACCATACTCAGATCCATACTGTATATAAATGTAAATAATCGGACAGGTGTTACAATAATCAGTGTAAAATGTATCATTGGCAGCCGCCACCATTTGGACTGGAAAAAGTACAACGGCAAGCCACAAAACTGATTCCAAATATCAAAAATAAATCATACGAAAATCAACTAAAACATATGAATCTGTTTTCCCTAAAAAAGCATAGACTCAGAGGTGACTTGATACAGGTCTTTAAAATTCTAAAGGGAATTGACAACATCAAAAGTGACAAAATTTTCACATTGAATGAGAATCAGACAAGAAACAATGGTCTCAAACTGTCCAGAAATAGATTCAATTTGGAAGGGGGTAGAAACAACTTTGCCAACCGTGTAGTTAATGAATGGAATATACTTCCTGCACAGGTAGTGCAATGTAGTTCAGTTCGAAGCTTTAAAAATTATTTAGATAAACACCTAAGAAGATGTTGTAATGATTATAATTTATTTTATATTATTTGTGTCCATGGTTTGGACACATGGAAAGAATGAGTGAAGAAAGACTAGTAAAAGAGGTATGGAAGGCAGATGTGGAGGGAGTGAACATGAGGGGACGTCCTAGGATGAGGTGGATGGATGGGGTGAAGGGGGCTTTGGGGAAGAGGGGAATGTCTGTTGAGGAAGGACGGGAGAGGACAAAAGACAGGTGAATGGAGAATGGTTGTATATGGGTGATGCTGTGATGCATGAGGTGGAATGGGCGTGGGGATGGGGGGTGAGGTAGTATGTGTGAGCAAAATTTGACGCAGCCCAAAGGGATTTCTCCCTGTCTTCTCCTTTTATGTATGGGGGGACGGAGAAGGGTGGTCGCCGATTTAATGAAGCGGCCTTGCTGTGGATGTGCTGTGTCTTGCGACACTGCTTCTGACCTAGGGCAGTGGACAAGGTGCAGGGATGACCCGTCATCCAGGAGGTGCTAAGAGAAGAGGGAGGGTGGAGGGGTGTGGAGTGTATTCTGGGATGGAATGGGTGGGAATGATTTTATGCCTTTTCCTTTTTGGCTACCTCCCTTGTAAGGGGGAAAACGTGGAACATAAGAGAAGAAGAGAGAAGGAGTTTGAATGTGTTTGAGATGAGGTGTCTGAGAAGTATGGTGGGGGTTACTAGGCTGGATAGAGTGAGAAATGAGGAGGTGAGGAGGAGAACAGGGGTGAAAAAGGATTTGGGAGATAGGGTTGATGAAAGAATATTAGGATGGTTTGGACACATGGAAAGAATGAGTGAAGAAAGACTAGTAAAAGAGGTATGGAAGGCAGATGTGGAGGGAGTGAACATGAGGGGACGTCCTAGGATGAGGTGGATGGATGGGGTGAAGGGGGCTTTGGGGAAGAGGGGAATGTCTGTTGAGGAAGGAAGGGAGAGGACGGAAGACAGAGGTAAGTGGAGAATGGTTGTATATGGATGATGTTGTGATTGCATGAGGAGGAATGGGCGGGGGGGTGGGAGGTGGGGTAGTATGTGTGAGTAAATTTTGACGCAGCCCGAAGGGATTTCTCCCCGTCCTCTCCTTATATGCAAGGGGGACGGAGAGGGGGGGTCGCCGATTAAATGAAGCGGCCTTGCTGTGGATATGCTGTGTCTTGCGACACTGCTTCTGACCCAGGGCGGTGGGCAGGGTGCAGGGATGACCCGTCATCCAGGAGGTGCTCAGATGAGAGGGAGGGTGGGAGGGGTGTGGAGTGTATTTAGGGATGAAATGGGTGGGAGTGTTTTTATGCCTTTCCCTTTTTGGCTACCTCCCTTGTAAGGGGGAAAAAGCCTTGGTATATGTATGTATGTTTTTGTTTTGTGTAGTAGTGTCAGAGGGATTAGCTTGTTAAGTGTAGTTGGGAAGGCTTATGGGAGGATCTTGATTGAGAGGATTAGGAGAGGAACAGAGGGAGTAATTGGTCAGGAACAGTGTGGATTTAGGACGGATAGAGGTTGTGTAGATCAGATTTTTGTGGTAAGACAGATATGTGAGAAAGCTATAGGAAAGGGGAAGGATGTTTTTTTGGCTTTTATGGATCTGGAAAAGGCCTACGACAGGGTAGACAGGAAGGCACTGTGGGAGGTTTGTGGATATACGGGATAGAAGGAAAGCTTCTAGGAGTTGTCAAGAGTTTTTACGAGAGTAGTAGAGCATGTGTCAGGATTAGAAATGGAGAGAGTGAGTGGTTCGAGGTAAAGGTGGGACTTCATCAGGGATGCGTTATGTCGCCCTGGCTGTTCAACCTGTACATGGATGGGGTGGTGCGAGAGGTAAATGCAAGGGTGGTGGGTCAGGGATTGGAGATGGTTAAAGAAGATGGAGAAAAGTAGGAGGTGAGCCAGCTGTTGTTTGTGGACGACACTGCGCTTGTGGCAGGATCGGAGGAGGGATTGAGGAAGTTGGTGACAGAGTTTGGGAGTGTGTGTGAAAGAAGAAAGCTGAAGATAAATGTGGGTAAAAATAAGGTGATGAGATGTACAAGGGGTGAAAGTGGCAGCAGACTGGAAGTGAGCATTAAGGGAGAGCGACTGGAGGAAGTGGATAGTTTTAGATACTTGGGTGCAAATGTGGCAGGAAAAGGTGGAGTGGAGGTGGAGGTAGAATGTAGATTGAGAGAAACGAGTAAATTCCTTGGTGGATTAAAAAGTGTAATGAGGAATAGACATTTTGGAATGGATGCTAAGAGGAGACTGTATGAAGAAGTGATTGTACCAGCAGCACTGTATGGGGCAGAAACATGGAACATAAGAGAGGAAGAGAGAAGGAGTTTGAATGTGTTTGAAATGAGGTGTCTGAGAAGTATGATGGGGGGTTACTAGGCTAGATAGAGTGAGAAATGAGGAGTTGAGGAGGAGAACAGGGATGGAAAGGGAGCTGGGAGAAAGGGTTGATGAAAGAGTATTAGGATGGTTTGGACACATGGAAAGAATGAGTGAAGACTAGTAAAAGAGGTATGGAAGGCAGATGTGGAGGGAGTGAACATGAGGGGACGTCCTAGGATGAGATGGATGGATGGGGTGAAGGGGTCTTTGGCGAAGAGGGGAATGTCTATTGAGGAAGGACGGGAGAGGACAGAAGACAGGGGTGAATGGAGAATGGTTGTATATGGATGATGTTGTGATGCATGAGGTGAAATGGGTGGGGGGATGGGGGGTGAGGTAGTATGTGTGAGCAAAATTTGACGCAGCCTGAAGGGATTTCTCCCCGTCTTCTCCTTTTGTGCAGGGGGGGACGGAGAGGGGGAGTCGCCGATTTAATGAAGCGGCCTTGCTGTGGATGCACTGTGTCTTGCGACACTGCCTCTGACCCAGGGCAGTGGACAAGGTGCAGGGATGACCCGTCATCCAGGAGGTGCTAAGATAAGAGGGAGAGTGGAGGGTAATGGAGTGTATTCAGGGATGGAATGGTTGGGAATGATTTTATGCCTTTTCCTTTTTGGCTACCTCCCTTGTAAGAGGGAAAAAGCCTTGGTATATGTATGTATGTTTTGTTATCATTTGTCTGTTTGATTCTCATCTATTATTAGTTATATGTCAATTTATTATTATTTACTATTTACCTGTTTGTTTATTATTTAACTATACCTATGCATTTATTTATGTATTTCATTTGCTATTTACATTTTTATAGTTTTTATTTATTAATTCATTATTATTATGATTTTTTTTTTTTTTTTTTTTTTCTTTTTTTTGCATCCGACCTAGATATGAACCAAAAGGTCTCCTGTCGGCATGTTCCGCCTTTGTAATCCTTTGTAATTCTACTCAGATCCATATGGTGAAATTGGATAATAAGGTGATAAAGTCCAAGTTGCAACCATGCATGTATTTTAAACTAAGTGTGGTAATTGGAGAGTGGAAGGTGAAACCCTATGAGCATTGGCCCTTTCCTGTTTGCTACAATTAGGTAAATTCACACAACATCTCGGTCTGCCAGATCAACGGAACCGAGGTGATGGAATGTGTGTGTAGAGTATCTAATGTCACATCTTTGCACATAAATTGGGCCATGCAAGCTATGAAGCTTTCATTCAAGGCAGTAATTATTGCGTCACAAATCCAACACACGTACGCACACACGTACACGCATTCATACTTATTTGTATGCACATATTCATTAGGAATATGTATTGAAATTTTGATAATTAAAAGTGGGAAAACCGAGAAAGATGGACAGATGGGATGAAAGTGAAGCGCCTACGACAGGAGGCGCTGAGTAGCTGCGGCCGAAGCCGTCACCTTTGCTCTGTGTGCTTGGACTGTTGGCGTAGGTGACCGTCACTACTGGAAATCGGAGAGGAGTGCGGGATTCGAACCCACAATTAAGCGATTGAGAGACCTGCACGCTTCCGATTACGCCACGAGTGCACAATGGGATGAAGAGGGTCTTGCAATCGCGAGGAATGTCTGTCGAGTAGGGAGGAGAGATGAGAGTGAGTGGAGAGTCATTGTGAACGGATGAAAGCATGACAAGTCCCGAAGGGATGGTCGCCTCATCTGCTTCACGAATGATTATGAGGGGACAAGGCACAGGGCTCGCCGTAAGACGAAGCGGGGTAGGTAAACCAGAACTGGCGGTCGGGCCCGGGTGTGGAAATGTCGTACCTTGCTGCATTGTCCTCGACCCGACTGGTGTAGCAGGAGTAATGGATGACCCTTCATCCATAAGGTTCTAAGGTGGGAGGATTGGGTTTTAATTGTGTACGAAGTGGGTGCGAGTGCTTCGACTTGGCTACCCCTCTTATGAGGGGAAGAGTGGCTTTGGTATATACATGTAAGCGTGGGGAGTGAAATATGCTAGCGTTTATATTTCACTCCATGGCGATAATATGTAACTTATAATAATGTTAATACAGTTATCTGGCTATATAATTTTGATAAATAGTGGATGCTGTATCGCAATCCAGGTGATAGACCGGCGACTCTGCCGTGGACCCTCAAATTTGCACATTTGCACCCGTACATAACACCTAGTTGCACTAAATGTCACCTAATGACACTAAACAGTATCTGTACATAGCACCTAGTGACACAGATTCACAAAAGGTCTATTGTTATTGAAAGGATAACAGTTCTTTTTTTTTTATTTACTTTTCAGAACCAATTCCAGGGTCCGGACCAGGGTTGTACCCTGTGGCAAAACCATACATCATAATGCAGCCGAACATCCTCACCACCAAAATATCTTTCATACCAGCAGGCGTCAAGTCTGATCTCCTCTCGAACGTGAATGAAGACGCTCCCAGGAACATATCACATGATGACAAATCTCTTCACGACGCTAGTCCGACAACTTCAGGGTATTTGTCTTGGGCGTCGCATTTTATCCCGAGAACTGCGACGATCACCCCACAGAGCGTGCGGGACCCATCTCCTCCAACTAGCCCAGCCATCAAGTACGAGGTCTATCTTTCGTACATGTACGAGGGTGACATGACAGAGAAGGACTATTGGTCAAGCTTAATCTCCATGAGCACAGTTGAGGGCGTGAAAAAGTATGGGAGAAAGGTAATTCATCTGTACCTGGTGGTTTTCTCTTTAGTGCCTTGGGTTTCCTGTGCAGTCACATCGGTTCACAAGGAGGCCAAAGACCTAAAACTAGTGGTATTCATTGGATACCCGGTAATTTCACTCATTGTTGACGTGGTCTCCAGGAGATGAAGAGAATTACATAAGTGAGGAGTCTGTGGGCAAAATGGATAGGAAGTATTCTACACGTTTTCGAGCGTTTGCGTATTTATTTTACAAATTGATGAGTTATGGGTAATGTTTAAAAATCCCTTAGATTGGAGTTGCGTTAGTAGTAACCCTGATATAGAATACACAGTGAGCAATGTGGCAAGAGACAGGGTAGACGCTATATCCACGCGGTGCCGAGATGGGAAGGACGTTAAATAGGTTTTAATGTGTACAACCTGGGCGTGCGGTTTGACTCCACAAACCACATTATAAAGAAATGACCTTTGTCATATATATTGGTGTATATATATATATATATATAAATATATATATATATATATAAAGAAAAATATCTGAGGAGTGTGCGTGGAGTGGGGAAGATAAGAGATATAAAAAGGGACATACTGGATAAATATAGGAGGAAGTGAGAGTGGCACTATAAATGAGCCTAGCATTACTGAAGTGGTATGGGGTAATGGGGAAGAAAGGCTGACAAAGAAAGTGGATGAAACGGGGAGAAAGTAAAAATCACTCGCAAAAAATAAACACATCTCCCATCCCAATTTCCCCTTCACTCACATCCTCAAAGATGCTTCCTTTCCTATCTCATTTTTTACCAATAGAGCCACTCCCCTTCCTCGTCCACTCGTATTTTCAGACACCCTTCCCATCACATTTCCGAAATCAAACTCGTCTCTCCTTTCAACATTGTTTCATTTAACGCTAGCACATCCATATTCCTTCTTACAAACAAACCGACAATTCCTTCCATTCTAATCTCACCTGTGCTACAACCACATAAATCTAATTACCCAGTTACTAGGATTCCGGTTGAACCTCTCCCCACTCCCGGCCCTCTAATGCCTTGAGTTTTTTATATAAGGAACAGGGAGGAAGGTCCCTATTGCCATTACTCCGTCGCATCTTTCTCACTCTCTCACCAGACGCTAGGTAGTTGATTTCAACTGTCAGTCGTCGGTCTCGTCATCAGACGCCTCCACTCACTTCAATCCTCGTAAATTTCTTGCTCGTTTACTTGTAGTCTCGTTTAACGACACGATAGGGAACACTATGGCAGAATCCTCCCCCTCCATTTCCACCATAGGGGGATCCGGAATTGACAAGTCTTAGAAGTGGTAAAGGACAGTTTCAATGGAACAGCTTAAAGAAGTAACAACTGTAATACAAAAGTTATTATCATTCCTTTTTGAGTAGAATTTTATAAAATATAATGGACGAATGTGTGCCCCTGATCCTCAGGGTTACCCCCAAAAATGTCCCTAAAGTGTTGGCTGCATGTTACCCCATGCAGTGAATACACCAGTACAGGTTTGAATGTGGAGGATATACAGTTGAAGTTCTTATAGATCCTAGACCCAGTCCGAAGACCGAGTACCAGCCTCTTGGGGTTGCACCTTCATGTGTAGCGTTTGGCCTAGCTGATCTCTGGAGGGGGGAAAGAATACACGTGGTGGATGTCTTCATTTATTTTGGTTTTTGGGTGCGAGAGTGGATACAAAGATGAGGGACATACAAGATGATGCCCTTTTTCTCGATGCGGCTATGTATGTGCGAGCGGCCCGCGGCGTGATGCCAGTTTTCTTCATTATTTTTTTCCCCACTTTATCTTTTATTCTTTTTTGTTACCTCTCCGGCAATAATAAAGGAATAGGTGCATATACCTATAACGTAATAATTCGACCCTCTGCTTTCGGATACAAGAGATGCCGCAGTCTAAAGGGAAATCTGTATTCAAAAAGTCCTCAGATAATTATATATATATATATATATATATATATATATATATATATATATATATGTGTGTGTGTGTGTGTGTGTGTGTGCATATATATATATATATATATATATATATATATATATATATATATATGTTCAACATGGAGTATCGTAAATCCGAAATTCCTTAATTCCAGTGCACTTGAATTTAAGGTCGTTTTCGGAAGTAGGTACAGTTCAAGTACTGTCTATGTAATGGGCGTCGGTGGACATTGTCGTCAAAGATTCGAAGACAAAGATGAAAGTGGGGGGAGGGGGAGGTTGTAGAGGCCCTTTGCACCGATCGTTGTCTCTTGTTCATAGCTTGCAAGTCACAAGTAGTGAGGTCTCAGCCTCCCGTGCCAGAAACTAAGATTGCTGGGATCACGACGTGAGAATAGTTGAGGCTATCGCGAAATAGTTGGAAAAGAGCCGGCTAGAGTAAATACACACACACACACATATATATATATATATATATATATATATATATATATATATATATGCAAAGTAGACCACTTGGAAAAAGAAACTAACGAACCAGAGCGTTTTCGTATATTACATCTTCAGTGCACTGAAGATGTAATATACGAAAGCGCTCTGGTTCGTTAGTTTCTTTTTCCAAGTGGTCTACTTTGCATAAGTGAACACACGTACCCGTGTTCTTATTAGCATGTATATATATATACATATATATATATATATATATATATATATATATATATATACTGAAAATTAAGCTGTTTACCAGTCTCATAGATACAATTGTTATAGTTATTATTGGATAGCTCTTATCGTTTTGAGTATTTTGAACTTCATGAATTAGCACTGCGAATTAATAGTAACGTCAGTAGCAATAATAATAAAAAAACATTGCTTTCTATTCGTCGCCAGCTTCCTTGTCGCACGAAGCTTGTCGTGTGGAGGTACTGCTGCCCATAGCTGATGAATCTGGTCGCCCAGTGGGAGATGGAGCCGTGCCGACGCGGGGAAGAAAGCGTGGGCGGGTGTTTCCTCTTGGTGGGCGTTGATGAATGAATATCTGGTCAAATTTGAATAGAATCACCAGTGACGGTGATTTCACGAACCCGGTTCGAATTCGGGGACGACAGTCGGAATTACTTGATCTGGTCAAATACTGAAAGAAAATTTTTTAACGTCACTTTGACGAGCTGGTGTGCTCCTCTATACCCCCTCCCCCCCCCCCAAAAAAAAAAGTAGAATTAGAAAATCGCTACCGACGTTACTGTTAATTTGCCGTACTTATTCATGAGGTTCATAATACTCAGAATGGTAAGATCTCTCCGATGATATAGATAAGGATTGCATCTGTGATACTGGCAAACAACTTAATACCATATGTACACACACACACACACACACACACACACACACACACACACATATATATATATATATATATATATATATGTGTGTGTGTATACACACACACACACACACACACACACATATATATATATATATATATATATATGTGTGTGTGTGTGTGTAGAGGGAGAGAGATCTTGTATCTTCACACCCGAATTTTTTGTTGTTGGTGTGAAATGGCCGTAGAATTGTGTTTCTGTTCTCAACGACCTCCCTTTCAGATTGCCGAGCACGCCCCTGAAACTCCCCCAGTGCTCTTTGAGGAGTGGCTGGTGTCGTACTCGGGCGTGGGAGCTGTCGTCTCGGTGGTGGCCTCCGCCAACGAATCTCATGGAGTCTTGTATTCCTCCGCCGTCTCCTACGGCTGCGATTTCATCCCAGAGGAAGCCTATAACTGTACCAAACTAAGTAAGTTGCATTTTCATAGTTTTATATATATGCATATATATATATATATATATATATATATATATATATATATATATATATATATATATATATATATATATATATATATATATATATATACATATGAGAGAGAGTGGGTGGTGGAAGAAAAACGAAGATAGTTTAGGAATTGGTTGACTCTAAGAGCCGTCACACTAAGCTTACGACCTGTTTCCGACCATCGGCGACCAGGTGGTCGCCGGCCAGTTGCAGGTAGTCTTTGGAAGTCGCTGGTAGTCGGTAATAAGGTCGTAGGTGGTCGGCCGAGCAAGACTGATCTTCGGTGGTCGTCGATGTTACATCGAAAACCACCTGCGGCCAATTTGGACGGAAGAGGTTCCTCCGGAAGTCGTCCGCCAGACGAAGATGGGTCGAACAGCGGTGGCGGTTTTGTGTCGCCGACCGATCGCTTGATTTTCGGTCGAAGGTGGTCGGAAACAGGTCGTAAGCTTGGTGTGACTGGGACTTAACGCTGCGACCGAGATGGTCTTCTTCAGAGAGTTGTCTACTGGAAGTTTGACATGGGAACTCATTTAACACCACTCCTGATGGGTTCTCGGACAAGTTACAGCTCCTGGGCCGTAATCAGTTGCTCGGTGGTCAATCCGTCTAGCACAAGAACTCTTGCTACATTAGACAAAGAGTTAAATCCCTCGCTTCCGTTTATGTTCCCATTTGTACTTATGTACGCAGCCTCAACCGTTCTTCTTGTCTTCTTCTCTAAACCCTCCAGTGAACCAGGTGACCATACTTGTCCATATGACGAACGAGGGAGTTTGATGTTCTGTTGGCCTTAAGGTCATTTCTATGACCCGTTAAGCGTTTACCTAAACCCCGACTTGACTCACCAAAATATGAAACAGAACATCCTTTACATGGAGCTTGATAAACGACAGTAAAGGATGCTATGGGCGAGACTTGAACTCGGATCACTGAATTAGTAGTCGAGGGCTTTACCACCATACCATCGAGCCGTGTGAAAATTATGAAGCTAATATATATCTCCGTAGCTGTGTGTGTTTGTGTGTATGTGCGCTCATGAACGTAATTTTCCTTATTTTTCATGTTATCTGTATATTTCATCCATACTTGGTTCGAAATAGTTGTAAAATCTCTAATATTTTTATGTATTTACTCATTTATTCATTTATTCGTTTATTTATTTGTTCACTCATTCATCAGTGAAGTAAGATGCATGTGTCCCGTCTAACGTCTCCCATTTCCTCGCAGTTGATCCTCTGGCCAAGCTGTTCTGCGCGTCGCTGGTCTTCATCGGAGTCATCGTTCTCTTCTTCGGCCACCGCTGGCTCAACTTCACCATCTTCATCTCGGGGTTCCTGGCCTCGTGGTTTCTCCTCTTTGTCACGTTCATTCACGTCCCCCATGCGGCTGTCATGGGTAAGTGGGACAGTGGGCTAGTGTTTCGAGACTTCGGGACACTGGTACCAGTTTTTTTTTTTCCGATTCTATGAGAAATCTCACAAGTTTTCGAGAAATCTCACAAGCTTTCGATCAACCTGGGGTGTCTGCCGGAAAGAGGAAACTTTTGGGAGACATGTCGGTGCTCTTGTGGGTTCGGGAAGAGATTTTTCGAGTGATAAGGAAGATGACAACGACACTGGCGACGGCGATGTCGAAGTCAGCACTAAGGATGCCGGACTCTCATCTTAGGCGTTTTCTGTTCACTTGAAGTCGTATTTTTTGCCATTTTCTTTTTCCACCCACGTCTGTTCATAACAAAGGCCTGGGCGTGAAACACTTCTGGGATGGCGAAGCTGCTCCAACAGAAGCGCTGCTGACCTGCTTGTGTTTCATGATGTGGCTGTGTAGCGAGGAGGTCTCTCGAGATATTCGTACTGTGATGTGTATTTGATCGTGTGTGAGTTAGAGTAAAACAATGCATTAACACATTCGTAAAGTTATACTAACACACAATATCGGTGGAAAGAGAAACAAAAGTACTGTAATTTCTGTATATTACAACCACAAAATGTGATCCTCTTCAGCGCATACATACAATGGGATGAGAAGAATATGTTCAAGGAGCAGAGACCATATTACATGCCTAAGAGTGCCGTCCCCGGGGCAAAGTTCTCAGTGACGCATATGCAACACCCCCCCCCCCATGTGAGGGCCTTGGCAAGGAGCACAGTATTTGAGTCTACCCAAGTTCCTTTGCCCGTGTTCATTTGACGTATAAAATATTCTCCGTCCCATCCCTGCACATGTTTTTGCTCAAAAGATGATGATGATGTAATTTTTAAAGTCACAAACTCCCTCCTGTCGGAAGGCTAGGACGGTGCCCCTCACAGAGGACTTTGTAGCGTGGAATTTAATAAACCATGTCCTTGGTTCAACTTCGCCGGTGGCAGGATTCGAACCGCCATCCCCTCGACCTTCGAGGACTACATATAATCTTCGTGATATATAGAACCTTAGGAATCACTCTTTTCTTTTCTCCGATAGTTTTTTTTTTTTTGTTTTTTTTTTTTTTAGTGTATGTGAATTATTGCTAACTTTATAATTGTTGTGATACATCGACTCTGTACGGTTATGTCGCGGGAAGTGGTCACAGTAGCTTACAGATACTCTTCAACTTATGAACGAATTGCCTTCCGAACGGCTGTTCGTAACTCAAAATGTTCGTAAGTCGAACATCCTTTTAAAGGTAATTCAAATCTATATGCACAAGAAAGTATGGCACAAAGTCAATACATGTTTTCTTATTCTAAAACACATTACAGATGATACATAAAACAAAAATAGATTGTAATACTGATACTTTAACGTTGGGTTTCTTGCCTTTGAAACTTAACGAGTAGGCTTGAGGCTTCGTTCGTATGACTGAAAGTTCGTAAGTCGAATGTTCGTAAGTCGAATGTTCATAAGTGAGGATCATCTGTATTAGCGACTCTTGGGACCTGTTCTGGTAACAAACTATTTTATTCAGCCGAGAGGTTATCCAAGCCTGAACGGGGTCTAGTTCCTCTCGGGGGACCTGAGGGACACTGTCCTCCCCTCTGAGCTGAATAAAATCGTCTGGCGCTAACCATAACAAAACTTTTGATGTGTGTCTCCATGTCACTAGGGTGAGGTATTATAACAAGGTATTAGTACCCAAAATTGTAGTATGGTATGGGATTCCACATGTACGTTTGATGTACTTTAATTCAAGTATTTATTTATTATTTATCTGTTAATTTATTATTATTTAATATTTACCTGTTTGTTTATTATTTAACTTTACCTATTCATTTATTTGTTATTTCATTCACATATTTATTTATTTATTTTATTCATTATTATTTATATTGTTATAATTTTTATCTATTTATTTATTTATCATTATAATTTTTCCGCATCCGATCTAGTTATGGACCAAAAGGTCTCCTGTCGGCATGCTCCTCCTCCTTTGTAATCCTTTGTATTACCAGGTTAACGTCTACTGTGTGAACAGGGTTGTTAGATCTTCGGACCTTAGTTTTATTTCATGACTTCAGTTATGCGTTGTGACGTATCATTTCCGAATCGCGTTCTAATGTTTTTTTTTGTTATGTCTTTTCGTTACCAAACAGCATTAGGATGGTGTTCCCTCTTCGGTGCCATCGCAGGAGGCGTTGGCTGGCTCTTAACTTGGCACCGCTTCAAGCGACCCTTCCACTCCGCCCTGCTCCTCATTACCATGAATGCTTTCTTCACCTCAATGGTCTTCGCCCACTTCCTTAAATGTAAGTAGACGCCTTTGTAGAGTCTCACCTTTTGGTCCACGGACCTTTGAGGTGGGGGTGAGGTCTGGGGTGTACATGTACCCCACAAGCATGCTTGTGCGTAAGGTGCAAAGTTTATGTATGGTAGAGTTGTGTGGTAGTTGATCCGACTCAATACTCGGTAAGGCCAGGAAGGGTCACCGCAATTAGGTCGCGTCTGGTCATGGCGTTAGGTCGGTCCCTTGTATATATATATTGCCTACCCCGAGTGGGCAGGCCAGTCAACTCAGTCATTCAGTCAGTCAATCTGACCTTTGCACTTTAGCGCGTCACTAGTCCTTCGCGGTTGGTCCACGTCCGTCCTTAGGCCGACGCACACGTATCTTAATCAGAATAAAGGGGCTCAAGCCAAACCGCGCATCACTCCCGTATGTTACAGGTCCACAGATTATTACAATTGAGACCACGAACCGAAAACTAGTGGAACGTCGTGGATGCAAGACGATTTTATTCAGTGTTGAAGCGCGGTCTCCTGGAGACTAAAGAACAGCAGTGTATAAGCATGGAGAACGCACAAATAAACGGGTCAAGACACACACACACACACACACACACACACACCCGGTATATAGAATCGACTTAGACAAAGACTCATGACGACTAATTGGTGATGGTGGTACAGCAAGATGGACCTCAGAGAGTGTCATCTCCCCTCCGCCCGTTTTCGAAACTCATCAGTCGCCTCACCTCCATCTCCAGGTGCAGCCCAAAAGGGCTGACGTTCGGTCTCTGGACTGGGCCATAGATCTTAGTCAGCGGAAAGTAGACAACCGGAAATTGATTAATTTTTTCTTGTGACGTTTGATATGGTTTAACGTCACAAACTCCTCCCTGTCGGGAGGCTAGGACGGTGCCCCTCACAGAGGACTTTGTTGCGTGGAATTTAATTAACCATGCCCTTGGTTCAACGTCGCCTGTGGCAGGATTCGAACCGCCATCCCTGACCCGCTCAGCCAGCGAGCTTCTTCTTGTGACGTAGAAACAGCTACTAATACAACACAGACAACGTTTTTTCCCGGATAGATCGATGGAAGGGACTGCGAGGTGTAGAGCTGGGCGCGTTCCTCGGTGCGTTCCGCTATAATTTGGCCGCGGTTAGCGCTCCCAAACTATTAAAGATTAAGAGACAGGTTCATACCAAAATAAAAGTCTGGTAGGCC
>NC_134793.1:28601980-28604480 GCF_046742065.1 Oratosquilla oratoria | reverse complement strand
TTTTTCGCAGAATGAGGACACCTTTTCTGCTATTCGATTGTCATGATCTCGACTCAGAATCGCCGTAGGCTCATTATATGTGTGCGTATTTACTCCCTCAATGTTTTCTTCCTAATTATCTGTTGTTTGTGGCCAATAAGTACCCGGGCATGCGTGCTACCTTACAACGTCCCCTTCCGTCCCCTCCCTTCCCCTCAACAGCTCAATGTCCTCCCGATCCCTTTAACCCAAACGCCTCTCCTCCCGACCCTAAACGCCTCCAATCCTTCTCCTTCGCCTTTCACTTATCCTGCCGTTATACATCTATACTACCCATTCGCCCCTTCCGTGGTATTCCCTTCCATTCTCCTCCACTCAGTCCTCCCTAGCCCCATACCATCCTCCTCAGTTTTGCCGTCCCTACCCAAACCTCATCCCTCGACCACATCACCCACTGTCTCTCTCTCCCCTTCTTGTCAAGCTCCCCTCCCCATATCACCCGATCCCATCTCAACACCCTTACCTTCCCCCTCCTCACACCCCCGATCCCCCACTTCGACTCCCACGGCCGTTCCACATCGGTTACCTACCCCTTTTCTGCTCAAGTCACTTCCAGCGACCCCCACTCCCCCTCCCCCCACTCCCCCTCCCCCCACTCCCCCTCCCTCCACTCTCCCTCCGTCCCAGCGTCAACATCCTCCATTTTCCTTCTTGCACACGCAGACTCTTCCTACTCTCACCCAACGTATCACAGTAACTATCCCACCCTCTTCCTCCCCCAGAGATTCCTTTAAGTCACCCGGCGGCCAGCCACCCACATTCCTCTACCTGATCATCTACTTCAGCTCTGTCTTCCCTTCCCCTCTCCCTCCCCCTCCCTTTCCCACACCAATACTTTCCACTTTTTTCCTTTTATTTTGTCTTTTACATCATTCCTACTCCTTCCGGCCTGCCAAGACATTCCACCCTCCAACCAGCCCCAAATCTTGTTCTTGTTATGGACTCTAGTTCACCAGAGCTTCAGTCCTCATGTCCAAATGTCGGGCACTTCTTCATCTCACCGTCTACTCTCTCTGCACCATTTTTCCGTGGCCTTCCTTTTTCCTTCACCACCGCCAATTGTGGCCGTTGTTTTCCCTCCTCCACCCTTTGGAGTCGTCTCTACCACCTTTCCTCGCTTTACATCCCATTCCTTTGTTCCCATCTTTCTTCCCTCTCTGTCTCCTTCTTTCACTCTCTCCCTGCCTGCCTCCTTTCTTTCTTCCTTCCCTTCCTTCTTTCTTCCATTCTTCCTTTCCTCCCTTCTTCCTTCCTTCTTTCCCTTCCTTCTTTCTTCCAGTCTTCCTCTCCTCCCTTCCTCCTTCCCTCCATTCTTTTTTCCATCCCCCCTCCCTCCCTCCCTCCCTCTCCCTACTAACCAACCTATACACCCACTGCCTTCCCTCCCTCCCTCCCTCCCTCCCTCTCTCAATTCTGCAGCTGACAGGCATTCAGGCAACTATCATCAGCTCCCCGCCTGGCTACCCCCGAGAGGACATACAAGCAGTGTCTGTAAAATTCCCACCATCTACACCACGGGAACCCTTTGTCGCTGATTTTATGGAAAATTACACGTGGAAATGCGCCTCCAGTCAGGTGGAAGAGCCTTCCACCAGCTCTCCACCACTCTCTCTCTCCCGTGGCCCTGTCTTGCCGGACTCGATGGGTGAAAAGAACCACTTTGTGTTTTCAGGGTTCCGGGTGGGTTTCGTTTAAAAGAATAACATTTTTGTGAATTCGTGTGTGCGTGTGTGTGTGTATGTGTGCGTGTGTGTATGTGCACGTGTGTGTGTGAATGTGCATGTGTTTGTGTGTATGTATGTGTATATATGTGTGCGTGTGTGTGTGAATACATGTGTATGTGTGCGTGTGTTTGTGTATGTGTATGTGCGTTTACGTGTGTGTGTGTGTGTGTGTGTGTGTGTGTGTGTGTGTGTGTGTGTGTGTGTGTGTGTGCATGTGTATGTGTGCGTGTGTGTGTGTGTATGTGTGTGTGTGTGTGTTTGTTTGTGGACGATTTCTTTGCCCTCGATTCTACTATCATTCTCTGTCCCCAGACTCATGAACCTGCTTGGCGTAGTTGATTTCGAGACACTTTGTCACACTGGCGGTTGATGACAAAGAAAAAAAAATTGTGTACGTACGCGGGCGGCGACTCCGAAGTGGTCAGCCAACATTTGGTGGAAAGATCCGCGGGGTCGTTTCTTTGTTCCACAGGATGAGGGGGGACACCGTCACACCTCCACACACGCAAAGGGGGACAACTCCCCCCCCCTACACACACACACTATGCCCTAGGTTGCTTATGCTCGTGTTTGTGTTTCCCTGGGTTCCTGACTACCGCTGGACGCTAACTGAATCCCAGTAATCAGTCATGACAGAGGAGGAAGAACTGCCCCGGCTATGAACACCAAGACAAGACAAGTTTTCTCAAGTCGAGTCAAGGTGGTCAGTCATTACCGAGGTGTGAAAATATTGTTGG
>NC_134793.1:28579480-28591980 GCF_046742065.1 Oratosquilla oratoria | reverse complement strand
GAGTAGTGGGGTCGACGTGGAAGGAAATTTAGGCGCGGGGTGTCACAGCTGGTGCTGAGAACCAGCTGGTGGAAGGGCCAGACGGTGGTCATGGCCGTGGTGTGCGTAGCAATCGATATTTGATGCAAAGGTTCTGGAAACGGAGAGCTGCTTCTAGGCGATTCTTGGACAAAGAAGTCTGAGAACTTACTAAGTGTTCTCCGTCCGTTACGAATGTGGGATAATGGTTAGGGTCTGATCTAACCAACATGATAGAAAATTATAAATAAGTAAATACATAAACAAGTAGATGAATAAATGAATAGACAAATAAACAAGTAAATACATAAATAAGTAAATAATTAAATAAATAAATAAATAAATAGGATAGCCTGGTGGCAGGCAGATTACTTTCTGTGCTCCGCTCCACCCTCCCTCCCTCCCTCCCTCCTTCCCTCATTCCCTCCCTCCCTCCTTCTCTCCCTCCCGCTCCCTCTCACTGCCTCCTGCGATCTACAAAAGTTTTTTCTTACAAACTTACACATCGTAATGAAACATTTTCCCTCCCGTTATTTTACAGCGATACTTTCATTTCACTCCCCCCGAAAACTTTCTCATAACTCTGGGATTCCTTTTACTTTACGTTAACCCATCTTTCTTCTTTTACCAATTAAATCCCTCTTAGTTTTTCTTGGTCTTCCTGCTCTTGTAAACCGTTCACCTCTTCGCTTTCCCCATACGTACGCACATACATACATACATACATACATACATATATATATATATATATATATATATATAATACTGATGACCCACTTTCGGAGAAGAATAAGCGAAGATATAGAGATCTGTATATTTCGATCACTTACTGTGATCCTCTTCGGCAGATATAAGTTACAAAGTACAGAACAATATGTATTTATAGTAAAGCAGTGAGGTAACATGAGGGGACGAGGCTCAGGTCAACACGCCCGGCACGCATGCTCGCATCTTGGTGGCTCAGGTCACATGACCGGCGTTGCATGGGCCTTGGTGAGTTTTGTCCACCGTTAATGTTGATGGTAACATTTTATTTATGGCAAAAGAAGAAATACAGTCTGGTGACCATTGACCATGGGAAATGTTATAATTTGGGAATGGTCACCAGACTGTATTTCTTCTTTTGCCATAAATAAAATGTTACCATCAACATTAACGGTGGACAAAACTCACCAAGGCCCATGCAACGCCGGTCATGTGACCTGAGCCACCAAGATGCGAGCATGCGTGCCGGGCGTGTTGACCTGAGCCTCGTCCCCTCATGTTACCTCACTGCTTTACTATAAATACATATTGTTCTGTACTTTGTAACTTATAGAAGAGGATCACAGTAAGTGATCGAAATATACAGATCTCTATATCTTCGCTTATTCTTCTCCGAAAGTGGGTCATCAGTATTATTTTACATATGTGCTACGACATATCTTTGTTGTGGATATATATATATATATATATATATATATATATATATATATATATATATTACTTTTTTCTCCTATCTTCCTTTCTTTTCTTTATTATTTCCTATTCCGTCTCCATTAACCTCCTCCCCTCCAGACTTTTGAAAATATTTCCTTCTTCTTTTTCCTTTGCTACCCCTTTCTATTTCGTCCCTTTCTCCTTACTTACCCCTTTCCCCTTCCCCTTCCACTCCTTTTCTTTTCATTTGCCACCCCTTTCCTTTTCGTTCCTTCTTTCTTGCCACTCTTCTATTTCCCTTCCCCTTCCCCCCTTCCCCCCTTCCCCCTTCCACTCCTTCCCCCTTCCCCCCTTCAGGTATATCGCCCATCCATCTTTCCAGTCATTTCACGACACGATGACCACAGCATATTGAACTTGGTCGATCGTCCTCCGCATCATCGCCTTATCCGCTACAGCATTCACATTATCTGTTGCAGTCTTCGTCTTATCTGATACATCCTGCACCGTATCCACAACAACCTCTTCCCTTTATGCTACAAACATCATCTCAATGCAGGCCCCAGTCACGCTGGCTTGCCTCTATGGTTCACAACGCCATCGCCATTTACCGCAACACAACTGCGAGGGGAAAGGGGTCATTCCATCTTCTTCATCATCTGCATCCTTCGTCCTATATCTTCTTCGTCATCTGCATCCTTCGTCTTATTAAGCGACATGTACAAATCGCGTTATCTCCCTTTTCTTTTAGAGAAAAGTGCCTTTCAGTTAAAGTCCTCGCTTCGGATATGCAAACCGTGATTTCAAGAGCAAATTTTCGTTCATCTAAGGTGGGACTCCTCTAGAACGATGGGAGGTCTCCCTCGTTCCCCTCTTTCTAGAAGGGTGGATAGGGGCTGAATTCTAGGGTTTAAAAGGAGTGATTAAGGCCACAGATTTTCAGACGCAATTAATTGTAATAGTGACCTTTTTTTACAAGACGCTTTTTATTAAATATCGATTAGATTAGCATCATGACAACGAGGGACCGTTATCTTCGATTTATATTTATAATTTTTTGAGGATCCAGTTCGTTATAAAAGCCAAATTGACCATGGGCCATCGGTGTAAAAGCTTCTGGAGGTTGAATGCATATTACTCTATAACAGATTTAATGTGCGTGGGGCCTCTTCAGTCGTGACGTTTCACATTCGTGTCACGGATCTCCGTCTATGAATAAGGCGAGTGTCCCCTGCTGGACAAAACCAACGAGGCAGAGGTGACGTCACCAGTTCGGTACGATGACGCCTACGAAAGCGTCATGATTATATATATACAGTATATATATATATATATATATATATATATATATATATATTCTGTAATTGTACATGAGTTACCTCCGGATTCTGTGAACTGGTTTGATCACGTTTTCTGTGTTTATTATTACTCAGAGTAAAAGAGAACGAGTAATACAGCAGTGACTTTATATCTTATAATGTGAGTAGTGTGATACATCGTACATATGGCAGCCGATGCTGCGCGCGAAAATTTGACTCGTACTGAAGTGATTAATACACGACCAACAGATGCAGACCTACCACTTCCCTCACCTATTCACCCATCCTCCGCGGTCTTCTGTAGTTTCTTGCGGGACCCCGATGGTCCTCTCACAGGTACCCCGCGCGATACCCCTGGATACCGCCCCCCCCCCACTGTGTCATCCTGTGGTACTTTACCCCTCGGTACCTCAGTGGTACCTCTTGGTGCTCCTCCGTAATATCTCTATGTATCTCGCAATCTGTCATGATAACTGAACACTTCTTAGTTGCTTTGGTCATGCAGGTCCTGAATTGCAAGCCAACTCGGGTTTTCGGCCGTGGATAGAAAGGTTGCGACTACAATAGGGGCTGCCACTGACTTTAGTGCCGTTTTCGTGCCCCATTCATTTTAACGGGAGGCCGTTTGCTGGTTGTGTACTAAATGAAGAAAGACACAGAGAGTGACTGTATGTATGAGTGGTGGGGGTTGGTTGGTCATTACAGTCTTGGATCACGTGTCGGATTCGTGCCTGACAGCTGTCACCTGGTTGGATGCACACACACACACACACACACACACACACACACACACACACACGCACGCACGCACACACACACACACACACACACACACACACACACACACACACACACACACACACACACACACACACACACACACACACACACACACACACACACACACACACACACACACTCACACACACACTCACACGTACGCACGCACAACTCCTACCCACCAGAGTTGGGATGTCGGTTTGCAGTGCTGTGGTGCTTTTCAGCCCTGGTCGAGGACTGGAATCAGGTCTGAATTAGGGGTCGAGCGTGGTACTACTACACCAGCAAATGTGTGTGTGTGTGTGTGTGTGTGTGTGTGTGTGTGTGTGTGTGTGTGTGTGTGTGTGTGTGTGTGTAAGTGTACGTGAGTGCGCGCGCGCATGTGTGTGTGTGTGTAAGTGTACGTGAGTGCACGCGCGCATGTGTGTGTGTGTGTGTGTGTGTGTGTGTGTGTGTGTGTGTGTGTGTGTGTGTGTGTGTGTGTGTGTGTGTGTGTGTGTGTGTGTGTGTGTGTGTGTGTGTGTGTTTGTGTGTTTGTGTGTTTTCGTGTACATGCGTGCGTGCGTGCGTGCGTGCGTGCGTGATTTGCCAGGGCGATGGATTTCCAGTCCAGAGAGAGACATTACGAATTCGACGGCTGGCCTCCTCGGCGCGACTCGTTTTGTGAACGAGCGGTACGGCCTTGACTCAACCCTTCTTACGAGGTCTACTGCGAGTGCCGCCAGACGATTTTATTAACCAGAGGGAAAGGTCTCCTGTGGTCAACGGACCCAACGCTGACTGACTCATGCTCTCTCAGTCTGGTGGCTTAGGAGAGCAACCTCTACGAAAAGGGCAAAATCCTACTGCCAATGATTATAATTATATTGTACACGTACGAGCGTAGTGTATGTGTGTTTGTTTGTATATGTTCTTGTGTGTGTATGCGTGTGGAAATGTGTGTGTGTGTGTGTGTGTGTGTGTGTGTGTGTGTGTGTGTGTGTGTGTGTGTGTGTGTGTGTGTGTGTGTGTGTGTGTGTGTGTGTGTTTGTGTGTGCGCGTGTGCGTTCGTTTGTACGTGTCGGTACCTGTTCAACTGCAACCCAAATCCAGACGGGTCACGGCGGATGTCCCGCCTGGATGCAAGAGGGCAAGAAGACACTCACCTGTACCGGTGCCGCTGACCGCCGAGGCAGAGGAGGTGGCTGCGGCGTAGGAGGCTGCTGCCGCGTGGGTTGCGGCGTTGAAGGAGGACGCCGCAACGGCCGCTTGCGACGCCGCGTTCCCGCAGGACGCGAGCTGGGAGGACGACCTCTGGTAGGACGATGACAAGGACGACAGCGGGTCGTGGAACATGTAGGGGTAGGCTGAGGTGGCGTCCCGTTGCTGCAGACACGATCCGCCCATCGAGCTCAAGGACCCGGACATGCTGTTGGGGAGGAACGGAAGCGAAGGAAAAGGTCTTAGAGAGAGGCTGGGGAACGTTTCGTCAGGTTATAATCATCGCTTTTGTTGCTGGGGACTCTGTCAATTTGGTATTCTTAAAAAAAGAAAAAAAAATCCTTATATGAATCTTATGTAAATCCTTGGGAGGGAAAGATTTATATAAGGAAGGATTTTTCTAAGAATGCCACCGTAAGATTATTACGGTGGTATTCTTAAAAAAATATTTCCTTATATCTTTCCCTACCAAGGTTTTATATAAGATTTATGTAAGATTTTTTTTTAAGAATACCTCCGTATGACGGGCAAAGAGGTGGAGTTGTAGAGTTGGTTAGGAAGAGAGTTAAGAAGAGTTTATGAGAACGGAGGGATCATAGAAGTTAAAAATGATGAACATAATTTTTTAATGAAGATAAGCCACTAGTCACAAAATAACGATGCTGCGTAACTGCTCTGTTGTGATGTCAGTAAAGTCCCTAAAATGTCGACTGCCTCAAACTTGTGCAGCCAGTACCTCGTGGGTGAGTGAGGAACATATACATATAGTAATATGGCAAAATAGATAAAGACAGAGTAGTGCTGTCCTTAAAAAATAACATAAAGTATAGCCAGGGTCTTTTGGTAGCTACTCTAAAGTTGTCTAGAGCCCTCGAATTCCGGTAAATGAACAAGTAAACAGACAAACAAAAGCATTAAAGGTATATGAATAAAAAAAAAATAATTAAATGAATATGTAAATAAATACATGAATGAATCAATAGATGAATAGACAAATACAAATTGAATAAGTAGATAAACAAATAGATACATAGTTAAAGTTAAGAATCAATCAACAAAGAAACAGAAATTGATAGAAATAGATATAAGAGAATGAATGGTGTGTCTGACAACGGTCAGTGTTGGCTGAGTCGAGTTTAGAGCGAGAAGACCTGACGAAGGAGGAGATGTGCTGGGGCTGGGGGGGGGGTCGTGATGGTGGGAGTGTGACGTCATGGGTTGTAGGGGTGCGTGGGAGGCAGAGCGGGCGAATGAGAGAAGTGGAAGTGAACAAATGAAAAAAAGAGGGGGGTGGAAGTGGTTATTATGGGTGAAATGGTGAAGAGAGAGAGAGAGAGAGAAAGAGAGAGAGAGAGAGAGAGAGAGAGAGAGAGAGAGAGAGAAAGAAAGAAAGAAAGAAAGAAAGAGAGAGAGAGAGAGAGAGAGAGAGAGAGAGAGAGAGAGAGAGAGAGAGAGAGAGAGAGAGAGAGAGAATGAGAGAGAGAGAGAGAGAGAATGAGAGAGAGAGAGAGAGAGAGAGAGAGAGAGAGAGAGAGAGAGAGAGAGAATGAGAGAGAGAGAGAGAGAGAGAGAGAGAGAGAGAGAGAGAGAGAGAGAGAGAGAGAGAGAGAGAGAGAGAGAGAGAGAGAGAGAGAGAGAGAGAGAGAGAGAGAGAGAGAGAGAGAGAGAGAGAGAGAGAGAGAGAGAGAGAGAGAGAGAGAGGAGAGAGAGAGAGAGAGAGAGAGAGAGAGAGAGAGAGAGAGAGAGAGAGAGGAGAGAGAGAGAGAGAGAGAGAGAGAGAGAGAGAGAGAGAGAGAGAGAGAGAGAGAGAGAGAGAGAGAGAGAGAGAGAGAGAGAGAGAGAGAGAGAGAGAGAGAGAGAGAGAGAGAGAGAGAGAGAGAGAGAGAGAGAGAGAGAAGAGAGAAGAGAGAGAGAGAGAGAGAGAGAAGAGAGAGAGAGAGAGAGAGAGAGAGAGAGAGAGAGAGAGAGAGAGAGAGAGAGAGAGAGAGAGAGAGAGAGAGAGAGAGAGAGAGAGAGAGAGAGAGAGAGAGAGAGAGAGAGAGAGAGAGAGAGAGAGAGAGAGAGAGAGAGAGAGAGAGAGAGAGAGAGAGAGAGAGAGAGAGAGAGAGAGGGGCGAGTGATAGCGACCAAAACATGACATCCATATGGTACATGGCCAGGTCGGAACCGCCTTGTCACTTCATCAACAACTGGACATAGTTGTTCGGTGTTCCCAATGCCGAATACGGATGGTGTCTTTGTGGGGAAAGAGGTGGTTGAAGATGTTCCCCAGTAAATATATCGAAACAGAAAATATTCCTCCATTTTCATAAAGACAAACAAATTGAAAATTCTTTTGGGAAAAGAAGAGAGAGAAAAAAAAGAAAAAATAAAGAAAATATATCTTATGAATTCATAAATTTCTTTCCTGCAAACTTGCATTGAATGACCATCTTGAAGAAAGCAGGCAGAGCACATCTGACAAGATAATGTTTACGCCAGCACTGATAAATAAAATAAAAAAAGAACAAAAGACACGCAGTCATGCTACCGGTGTCAAAGCGACCAGACAAAGCGACACAGACACATCTAACAGCAACAAAATCAAACAGAAGACAGCGAACGTAAAATTTTTCATTTAACAAAACGAACGTGAGAGAGAGGTCGAGAACGTACCGCGAGGAGGCTGACGTAGTAAGCAGACTGCGATGGTGGTGTAGGTATTGGTATGCGGAACTGTCCGACATTGACAAGGCAGGAGTGTCGTAGTGGGGTGAAGGGGTGGAGGAGCTGCAAAAGGGGGGGGGGAATGGAGGGCCAAAAGTTAGGTCACCAGATCGCACAAGTGGGGGGGGGGGGCAACATTCCATCAAAGTATTTCTCAACCTGGGCCAAAAAGGACACTAAGCCTAAACACAAACTGAGACGCAGGCGGCACAGACGACACAGGCGACGCAGGCGAGACAGGCGACACAGGCGACGCAGGAGACACAGGCGACGCAGGTGACGCAGGCGACGCAGGTGACGCAGGCGGCACAGGCGACGCAGGCGCAGCAGGTGACGCAGGCGGCACAGGCGACGCAGGCGGCACAGACGACACAGGCGATACAGCACAGGGGAAAGGCAGACTTTCTGTAGCTGAACTGAGATATTTTGAACTTATGCCTCTGCATCTCAAATGAGAGAGAAGTTCAAACTGTACTTCATTTCAGCAACTGGAAGTCTGTCTTTGGTCTGTACTGCGTCTCAGTTTGCGCTTAGGTGTTTAGGGAAGTCCACCAAGTTGTGGCCACAAACAGAAGTAGAAATTAGAAGTATATATATATATATATATATATATATATATATATATATATATATATATATATATATATATATATATATATATATATAACGATTCAGTTCACTGTTGACATGGCCTCTAGGATGCTAAAGAACAGCAATACATAAATATTAGATACATAAGAAATAGGTTGAAAACCCTTGGATTTTACATACACGCAGTTAGGGTTACTAACAAGTAACCTTATGGGGATTATTCATGAGAAGAAATTAAATTCACAAGTAAATACTCAATCCAAAATTAAACTTTATAGTGGACATATAAATATATACATGTGCACACATACATACACGCATGCATACAAAATGTATGCATACACGGTATACTGGTGTAATAGTAGCGCCTTAGACTGCTAAAACAGTAGTTTCAAGATCGATCCCCGCCCAAGGATTGAAAAGAGAAAGAGGGATGGAGGGGGAGAGGGGGAATGGGAGAGAGAAAGAGAGGGAACTAAGAGAGAGGGAGAGAGGAGGAGAGGGAGAGAGGATGGGGAGAGGATGAGGAAGAAAGGGGGATGGGGAGAAAGGAGAATAGGGTGAGAGGGTGAGGGGGTGAGGGAGAGGGAGAGAGATAGGGGAGGAGAGGGGGAAGGGAGAGAGATGGAAAAGGGAAGAAGGGAGGGGGAGGGGGAGAGGGACGAGAGGGGAGAGAGGGGAGAGGGACAGAGGAGGAAAGGGGAGGAAGAAGTGTAGGAGGAGGGAAAGGGAGAGGGAGAAGGAAGGGGAGGTGGACACACACACACACACACACACACACACACACACACACACACACACACACACACACACACACACACACACACACACACACACACACACACACACACACACACACACACACACACACACACACACACACTCACACACACACACACACACACACACACACACACACACACACACACACACACACACAGACACACACACACACACACACACACACACACACACACACACACACACACACACACACACACACACACACACACACACACACACACACACACACACACACACACACACACACACACACACACACACACACACACACACACACACACACACACACACACACATACACACACATACTCACTAACCGAAGACAGGCATTCATAGAAGTACCAAGGTTAGTATATATTCCAGTCATGTGGCAGACATGTACAGGTGGCAAGGGAAGTTGTCTGTCGAGGAAAACAGGAAGAAACGAGAGATGTGGGTATGTGACTTGTGCACGGGCACTCTGGCGACAGTGCCGTTCCAACGAGAAATACATTTTCCTGTTGAGCCAGGGGGAAAGACGGAGAGAAACACCGCCATTCCGTAGTCTTGTGCACTAACAGGCAGTTCTTGTCAACCCCCCTCCCTCACCCCACCCTACTACACCACCTAGACACTGCGAGATACAAAGGCGGGACACCACGAGCGTAGCTCCCCTTCCCGCAAAATACAACTAGGTAAATACAAGCATCGCTTGATAAAAATGTAACTGGTGTACAGCCTATGGGCCGGACACTTGCTGTCCTTTAAGACAAAGATCAACCCAATACATTTTCCTTTACCAAAACCACTTTGACATGCCTGTTAATCCATAAGGACTACAACCACGGGTATTACTTCCACTCCTTAAGAAAAAGAAGAAAAATCTACAAGAAAAAAAAATCTACAAGGCCGCGAGATCCCCGTGCACCCCCGGATCCAGAAGAAACCACACTGTGCCCTTTGGCTGCTCCTGGTCGAGCCCACTGTCCGCATCGTCGGTCCCGTGGGCCTCGCCCTCGCGACGGCGCGGCGGCCCGCCTGAGCCATAACACAAATAATAATTTGTATATAAGATTGGGCTAATCCAGGGGGAGGAGGGGACCAACCTCCCGGCATCACCGATCTCCGCATTACATAATTAACTCGCGGGGAGAGGGGGTCGTCAGAGGGACAGAGGAGGAAAAGAGGGAAAGGAGGAAAAGTGGGAAAGGAGGAAAAGAGGGACAGAGGAGGAAAAGAGGGAAGGGAGGAAAAGAGGGAAAAGGAGGAAAAGAGGGAAGGGAGGAAAAGAGGGAAAGGAGGAAAAGAGGGAAAGGAGGAAAAGAGGGAAAGGAGGAAAAGAGGGAAAGGAGGAAAAGAGGGAAAGGAGGAAAAGAGGGAAAGGAGGAAAAGAGGAAAAGGAGGAAAAGAGGGAAAGGAGGAAAAGAGGGAAAGGAGGAAAAGAGGGAAAGGAGGAAAAGAGGGAAAGGAGGAAAATAGGGAAAAGGAGGAAAAGAGGGAAAGGAGGAAAAGAGGGAAAGGAGGAAAAGAGGGAAAGGAGGAAAAGAGGGACAGAGGAGGAAAAGAGGGAAAGGAGGAAAAGAGGGACAGAGGAGGAAAAGAGGGAAAGGAGGAAAAGAGGGAAAGGAGAAAAGAGGGAAAAAGAGGAAAAGAGGGAAAGGAGAAAAGAGGGAAGAGGAGGAAAAGAGGGAAAGGAGGAAAAGAGGGAAAGGAGGAAAAGAGGGAAAGGAGGAAAAGAGGGAAAGGAGGAAAAGAGGGAAAAGGAGGAAAAGAGGGAAAAGGAGGAAAAGAGGGGAAGGAGGAAAATAGGGAAAGGAGGAAAAGTGGGAAAAGGAGGAAAAGAGGAAAAAGGAGGAAAAGAGGGAAAGGAGGAAAATAGGGAAAAGGAGGAGAAGAGGGAAAGGAGGAAAAGAGGGAAAGGAGGAAAAGAGGGAAAGGAGGAAAAGAGGGAAAGGAGGAAAATAGGGAAAAGGAGGAAAAGAGGGAAAGGAGGAAAAGAGGGAAAAAGAAGAAAGGCAAGGAAAGGAGAAGGAGGGAGAGAAAAGGGGTGGAAAGGAAAAGAAAGAAACTGAGGGAAAGGAGGAAAAGAGGGAAAGGATAAAAAGAGGGAAAGGAGGAAAAGTGGGACAGAGGAGGAAAATAGGGAAAATGAAGAAAGGCGAGGAAAGGAGACGGAGGGAGAAGAAAGGGGTGGAAAGGAAAAGAAGGAAACTAAGGGAAAGGGGGAAAGAGGGAAAATGAAGAAAGGCAAGGAAAGGAGAGGGAGGGAGAGAAAAGGGGTGGGAAGGAAAAAAAGTAAACTGAGGGAAAGGAGGGAAAAGAGAGTGAGGAGGAGAAAGGGGTGAATGGGAAAAAGAGTAGACGCGAAGAAAAGAGGAAAACGAGAAGAATGAGGTAAGGGTGAAAATATAGGAAATGTAGAAAAGAGGGTAACGAAAGAAGAGAAGAAGATAAAAGAGGAGGGAGAGTGATATTGGTAGAAAGAGGAGGCAAAAAGAGAAAGAGCAGTCGGTTGTATTTGCGATGGACGGTGCTTAGAGGACAGGAAGGATGGAGAGTAGAGAGTAGATGAAGAATCAGAGAAGAGGTGAAGGTTATGAGTGGTTAAAAGCAATTCATAAGAAGAGGGAATCATGTATACTATATTTAACGTCCATATATAGTTCCATTAATGTCCTCTTTTGTTTCGTTAAGTGCAAGCACACACAACTACAAACACACACAAAAACAAGCACACATGCATACGTTTAGACACATGCGCACATACATAAACATACATACATACACACACACACACTCACACACACACACACACACACACACACACACACACACACACACACACACACACACACACACACACACACACACACACACACATACATACACATACACGGATACACACACACACACGCACACACGCACGCACACACCACGCACGCACGCACACACACACACACACACACACACACGCACACACGCACGCACACACCACGCACGCACACACACACACACACACACACACACACACACACACACACACACACACACACACACACACACACACACACACACACACACACACACACACACACACACACACATACACACACACACACACACACACACACACACAGATGCACACATGCAGGCTTGCACGAACGAGCGTACACAAAAGAATCATAAATCAAAAGTTGGGCAGATAAAGAGATAAGCAATCAATAAAAATGACAACAAAAGTTTTATGAAAATTCAGCCGAACCTCCATTCGAGAGTAAGAGAGTGAGAGTGAGAGAGAGAGAGAGAGAGAGAGAGAGAGAGAGAGAGAGAGAGAGAGAGAGAGAGAGAGAGAGAGAGAGAGAGAGAGAGAGAGAGAGAGAGAGAGAGAGAGAGAGAGAGAGAGAGAGAGAGAGAGAGAGAGAGAGAGAGAGAGAGAGAGAGAGAGAGAGAGCGCACGTCTCCCTCAGGGCTCAGACGACCAATCACTTGAGTTAATCCGAGTCACGTGACCTCATATGAAGTTGTTACACTAGAGCGAGCAATCACGGGAAGCTTATTGTCCTTTATATGTTGGCGGTTTTTGTTCCTCGAGTGTTGGAACAGCGAGGAGGTCGTTGATGGAAGTGGCGATCGTGAAGAAGGCAGTCGTAGATCACTGGACCCCTAGTGGTCCAATGGACCCCT
>NC_134793.1:28564480-28574480 GCF_046742065.1 Oratosquilla oratoria | reverse complement strand
ATATATATATATACATAGATACATATATTCATATACATTTACAAACATGTGTATATTTACTTATGCATATACACTACTGTTTACTTCATGATCACCAACAAGAACAACCACATTCAGCAACGCCACAAACTAGCCATCAGTCACCAAAACTATCACTACCATCACCGTCATCACCACCACCATCATCACCATCCCTTGGAGCCTCCAACACCTCTTGCTCCTCCACCACCACCAAACGTGCTTCTTCATCTCTTCTTGCTCTATTTTCTTTCGCTTCGCTCCCTCCCTTCCTCTCGTCTTCCTCCTCCTCTCCACCTCCTCTCCTCCTCTCCTCCTCCTCCTCTTCTCCTCCTCCTCCTCCTCCTCCTCTCTTTCCTGACCCGTGACACGAAGTGGGTGACGAAAGTGACGCCGATCTCTTGAGCAAACACAAACACACGGCTTCGCGTGGGGGGCCCCGAGGAGGAGGAGGAAGAGGAGGAGGACGAGGAGGAGGAGGAGGAGGAGGTGGATGGGGAGGGAGAAAGGAGTCGGTGTGGAACGAGGAAGAGAATGGGGACGGGGATTCTGAGTTGTCTAAAAGAGGAAACAGATCATCGGGAAGGTACAAGGGAAAAAGAGAGGGAGAGAGGGAGAGGGGGAAAGGGGGAGATAAAGAGATGGAGACAGGGAGAGAGGAAGAGAGAGAGAGAGAGAGAGAGAGAGAGAGAGAGAGAGAGAGAGAGAGAGAGAGAGAGAGTTAAAGTTGTAGAAATTGAGAGAGTGAGGAATGGAAGAGGTGCAGTAGAAAGAGGAAGAAGAAGAGGGTAGGAATGAGAAGGAAAAGGAGGGAGAGGAAGAGGGACGGAGAAGAGGGAGGAGTGGAGAGGGAGAAGGAAGAAAGGAGGGGCGGGATCGGGAGGCAAAGGAAAAAGAGGAGGAGGAAGAGGAGGAGGAGGAGGAGGAGGAGGAGGAGGAGGAGGAGTAGGTAGAGTAAAAGGAGGAAAAGGAGAAGGAGAGGGAGGAGAAGGAGGGGAAGGGGAGAAGGAGGAGGAAATGGAGGAGAAGGGAAAGGGAGGGGAGAAGAGGAAGGAGGAGGTAGAGGAGGAGGAAGAGGAGGAAGAGTTGGATCAACTGGAGATAGAAAAGAGACTGTGATACATAGGAGAGCGAAGGCAGGGCACGATTTAGCTTGTGAAAAAAAAAGAGAAAAAGATTTTCCCAAGAAAAAAAAAAGTGACGAAAGTATAATTTTTTTTTTTAGGAAATTCAAAGAAAACGGATAAAGTGAGTGTGAAGCTACGTAAATACGCGTATAAAGAAAGATACATGTCTGTATGCATATGTACATGAAGTGTACATGTATATCTATTATGTGTTTATACACGTACATGAACTTGCACGCGTACATGAACATGTACATGTATACACACACACACACACACACACACACACACACACACACACACACACATATATATATATATATATATATATATCAATATGTATATATATGTATATATATATTTATATATATATATATATATATATATATATGGGGGTGATTCGAACATATACATATACAAATGTAAATGTATATGCACACATGAATATTTTCACGTATCTCCATGTGTATACATAAGTACAAATATATATATATATATATATATATATATATATATATATATATATATATATATATATGTATGTATGTATATATATATACATATATCAAATCAAGTAACGTAGATGTAACACAAGAGTAAAATACAACTTAAACCCACTCTCGGAGAAAGATAAGCTGAGATACAGCTTATCATTCTCCGAGATTAGGTAGGTATATATATATATATATATATATATATATATATATATATATATATATATATATATATATATATATATATATATATATATATATATACATACATACATACATACATCGAAGGATTAATTTACGTGCAGTGAGAAGAATTTTTGTCACCCCCCACCTCCTCTCCTGTCACCGTCTGTTCCCAGCTGCAATCCACCCAATCCGCCCATGTGACAAAATGTTTTCATTTTGGTTAGTGTGGCGACATTATCCTTGGCAGAATCCAAGTTTCCTCAGTTTTCATTAATCTCATTATGGAGGGAGAAAGCGTTAAGGTTTTAGAAAGTTACCAGACGGTAAACATCTTCTTAGTGCCGTCATTGACGATGGTGCTCTGAGTGGACGTGTCGAAGAGTTTGACAAAGTTATCGGAAGACGAATACGTGCTTGATGCTTTCATAATTCAAGGTGACTGTGCTCTCAGCATCACTTGCGCCAGAAGGCGTGTGGTCAATATATCAAATATATTCATCTTCTTATGTGTGATCTTCAGTAACATAATTATTGTTTGTCTTCCGCGGATTCTGATCGGAGTTATGTTCCAGCTTAATGTCCTCCTGGATTCATTCACCTTCTCTTCCTTAGCTAGGCTGCTTACTCTCGCTCTCCTCTCATCCTCTTCCTTCTTCCTCCCTCCTCCTTTTCCCACCTCTTCCTCCTACTTTTTCTTTACTCACCTTCTTCCATCCCCCTCTTCCTCCTCATTCCCTCCTCTTTCCCTTTTCCTTCCCTTTATCCTTCCTCCTTCTTTCCTCCTACTCCTTTCCTCCTCTTCTCTCTCCTCCTCCTCCTTCTTCGCCCTCCTCCTTCGTCCTCATGATCCTTATCTCCTACTCCTTTCCTCCTCTTCTCTCTCCTCCTCCTCCTTCTTCACCTTGCTCCTACTCCTTTCCTCCTCTTCTCTCTCCTTCTTCGCCCTCATGATCCTTCTCTCCTCTTACTCCTTTCCTCCTCTTCTTCCATCCCCTCCTTCATTCGCCCTCCTCCTCCTCCTCCTTTCATCTTCCTTTTATCCTTCTCCCATTCCCCTCCTCATACTTCCTTTCTCTCCCTCCTCCCCTCCTCCCCTTCCTTCTCATTTCCTCCTCCTTCCCTTCTCCTTCTCTTCCTTCCCTCATCCTCTTTTCTTCCCTCTTCTCTAAAGTCTTTCCTATTCACCCACTGCTCCTTCCCTTCCCTTCCCTCCCTCCCCTCCCCTCTCTCCCTCCCTTCCCTCCCCTCTCTCCCTCCCCTCCCTCCCCTCCCTCCCATCTTCCGACTGTAGTGTATGTAGGCGAGGGAGGCGCCTCCCGAGTGATCAGACGATGAAGGAACTACCGGTTTATTGGCACTTGATGAAAAGGGGGAAAAGGGAGGAGGAGGAGGTGGAGGAGGAGGAGGGTTGAGGGGTGAGTAAGGGGGAGGAGGAGCAATGGGCGAGAGGGGAAGGAAGAGGGGAAGGAAGGAAGGGGCGAGGGAGAAAAGGGAGTTCATTGGAGTGCAACAGGGAGTGGGAACTGAGAGAAGGGAAACCTCAGGAGAGGAGGAGAGGTATTTAGCGCTCCATCGCCGACAACCAGCGATTCTGTTGTCGGTGGCCGCATGGCGTGGAAGAGTCGAAGAGTTTGGAAAAGGGGAATTTTGAGGACCAGAGAGCCGCTCTTCATACCAATGCAGGTGATGCTCGCAGTGGTGGTAATGTGGTGGTGGTAGTTTCTGTGAGATGGTGCTACACGGCCACCCCCCCACCCCCCGCCCCCATCCCCCAGGGCCATCTCCTTGTGGCACTGACCCCTCCCCTCCCCTCCTCTCCCCTCCCCTCCTCTCCCCTCCCCTCCCTCCCTCTCTCCCCTGACCTTCCTCATCTACCCCTCACCCACCCGTTCCTCTCTCTCCCCTTCCCTTACCTCTACAATTTCCCCTCAATCACTCCCCCCTTCCCCTTCCCAAGCCGCTTGCCCTCAGTTTCCCCTGATGAACCCAGCACCTCCCCCCCTCTCCCCTTACGAGTCTTCATTGATGCCCCCCTCTCCCCCTCTCCCCCTCTTCCTGATGACAGAGGCGTCCAAACTGTCACCGTCCATCAGGTGCCTCGCCTGTCCTGTCCACCACAAGATTCTTTTGATATGTGTGCACAACCATCACGTTTGCAGGCATCGATTAAAGCGCACGTACACATGAACGTACTCATGTGCAAATGCACACATACACGCGTGTGCATGTACACACGCATATGTAGGCACATGCACACGCATAAGCACGTACATGCGCAAGCACAAACACAAGTACACGTACGTGTGTGTGTGTGTGTGTGTGTGTGTGTGTGTGTGTGTGTGTGTGTGTGTGTGTGTGTGTGTGTGTGTGTGTGTGTGTGTGTGTGTGTGTGTGTGTGTGTGTGTGTGTGTGTGAGTGTAATTTATCATGGTCTTTCGTCTCCTGCTTATTCCTGGCTTTTTCCTATCTTGTTCTGTTTGCTAATTTTCTCTTCCTTCATTTTGTTTCTTTCCCTTGTTTTCCTTCTTCTCCTTTCCCTCCCTCCCTTTCTTTCTTTTTCTCCGCCTTTACTTCCTCCTGGCCTCGTTCTTCTTCTGGATCCCATACTCCAAAATTAAAAGTTTTATTACATAGAGTGCAAGGACTCTGTTCTCAGTCACTGCCCAATGACCAAGATATCATTATGTTCTCTATATCTTCTGAAGGACGCAAAAGCTCATACACACGGCCCAAATGACAAAAAACCAGTCTGCATAGCAGACAAAACCCCGATAGGAAAATTGGGGAGGACATAACGAAGCGTAACGTAACGCAACCTAACCTTACCTTACCTAACCTAACGTAACATTACCTTACCTACCCTACTCTAACCTAACCTAACCTAAGCTAAGCTAAGCTAAGCTAAGCTAAGCTAACCTAGTCTAACCTTACCTAACCTAACGTAACATTACCTTACCTACCCTACTCTAACCTAAGCTAAGCTAAGCTAAGCTAAGCTAAGCTAAGCTAAGCTAAGCTAAGCTAAGCTAAGCTAACCTAGCCTAACCTGACCTAACCTAACCTAACCTAAACTACCGATTAGGTTTTTGTCCGTTGGGGTATTCTCCGTTCGCCCACCATATTGCTGTAGGCAGGACTTCCAGATTTTGTGCTTGTCTAGATACACATAATCTAATATTCCGAGTGGTACACATTGCTGTACTTCGAATATATATATTGAATGGTATCCAATGGTTTTTAGAAAAGCTACAGTTATTTCCCTTAGTAGTCATATTATTCAATTAACTCATCTACGGGCTAACGACCTTGGCTCCTTGAGTTATACAAAATCCCACCTATAGACACTTCACACTTCCTGTCCTTGAGTGATGTGTTCCAATTGGTAGCTTCTCTCATCATGGAGTGATTCTCGTTCCCATCTATTTTTCCGTTGAGATCCATCCATTCCCATTAGCTTCATCACTTCTCTTTCCATGTTCACCTCTCCTCACCGTCTTACGTCCATCCTCGATCCTTAAAATATCTCCCAGTTCTGTCCCCTCTCTGTCTCTCCCTCCCTCTTAACCTCACTTCAGTCGCGGACCGTTTGTCCGCTTCAAGCTGGAGCCTTGACCTGAGCGACAGCGTGTCTGGGCTATTGAACAAGACCCACTGAATTGTCCAAATGACTGACCGTCTGACTGCAGCGTCTTCCCTGTGTAGTTCCTGCTTCCTCTCCACCCTCCCCATCTTCCACTTCATCTTCCACTTCCCCTTCCTCATCCTCCGACCTCTCTTTCACTTCCTGCTTCCTCTCCACCCTCCCCATCTTCCACTTCATCTTCCACTTCCCCTTCCTCATCCTCCGACCTCTCTTTCACTTCCTGCTTCCTCTCCACCCTCCCCCTCTTCCACTTCATCTTCCACTTCCCCTTCCTCATCCTCCGACCTCTCTTTCACTTCCTGCTTCCTCTCCACCCTCCCCCTCTTCCACTTCATCTTCCACTTCCCCTTCCTCATCCTCCGACCTCTCTTTCACTTCCTGCTTCCTCTCCACCCTCCCCATCTTCCACTTCATCTTCCACTTCCCCTTCCTCATCCTCCGACCTCTCTTTCACTTCCTGCTTCCTCTCCACCCTCCCCCTCTTCCACTTCATCTTCCACTTCCGCTTGCTCATCCTCCGACCTCTATTTAACTTCTGCTTCCTCTCCACCCTCCCCATCTTCCACTTCATCTTCCACTTCCCCTTCCTCATCCTCCGACCTCTCTTTCACTTCCTGCTTCCTCTCCACCCTCCCCCTCTTCCACTTCATCTTCCACTTCCCCTTCCTCATCCTCCGACCTCTCTTTCACTTCCTGCTTCCTCTCCACCCTCCCCCTCTTCCACTTCATCTTCCACTTCCCCTTCCTCATCCTCCGACCTCTCTTTCACTTCCTGCTTCCTCTCCACCCTCCCCATCTTCCACTTCATCTTCCACTTCCCCTTCCTCATCCTCCGACCTCTCTTTCACTTCCTGCTTCCTCTCCCAGATCCCCATCTTCCACTTCATCTTCCACTTCCCCTTCCTCATCCTCCGACCTCTCTTTCACTTCCTGCTTCGTCTCCACCGTCCCCCTCTTCCACTTCATCTTCCACTTCCCCTTCCTCATCCTCCGACCTCTCTTTCACTTCCTGCTTCCTCTCCACCGTCCCCCTCTTCCACTTCATCTTCCACTTCCTCTTCCTCATCCTCCGACCTCTCTTTCACTTCCTGGTTCCCCACGTATTCTACTCTTTATGTTTTTTTACTTCTTCTCTTACTTCTTCCATCTTACTTGCCCTCACTCTTCATTTCTTCGTCCGAGTCACCTCCCCTCAGACAGACTCTACTCTGCTGCTTCTTCGTTTCTTCATCCACAAGTTAACTCGATCTTGTCTTTTCCTCTCCTGTGTTCCTTTCTTTCAGATTCGGCTCATCTATCTCCCCTCCGCCATCTCTCCCGCCCTTCCCCTTCTTCCAGTCTTTCCTAATTAGATATACCACCTCTTCTGATTCTTCTTCTTCCTCGTTCCCTCTGCCTCTCTTCCTCTTTCCCGGCACACTCGTCCAGCGCTCTCCCGTCTTCCTCCTCCTTCGCCTCACCAAAGCCTTCAAAGCCCCTCCCCCGTCCCTTACCCGAACACTTACGAGAGCAATGATATCATCCCGCCATTGACTGTTCCAAATGCCGCACTCGACTGGGAGAACCCACATGGCACTGGATTGAACGGCGGCGGCGGCGGCGTCTGGCGACGGAGCGCTTAGACCTTACAATCTACCAAGACAATGTAACCTCCATTGAACCACGAGTTGTGTGTACGCGTGTTTGACTTAGAGGAGGACCCAGTCTGCTCGAGGAGGAGGAGGAGGAGGAGGAGGCGTCAGGAGCGAGGGCGACCGTCGACCCTGTTCTCTCGACTTGAGGAGGCCTCGGCCATCCGGGGAAATACAACTGAGAATCAATTTTAGGGGGGTGGGGGTGGCTCGGTCGCGATGGGGAGACGGTGGGTGTTCAATGAGGGGGAAGATTTTCCCGTTTGTGTCATAACATATATGTTTGATTGTATGTTTGTTTGCTTGTTGTGTGTGTGCGTGCGTGCGTGCGTGTGTGTGTGTGTGTGTGTGTGTGTGTGTGTGTGTGTGTGTGTGTGTGTGTGTGTGTGTGTGTGTGTGTGTGTATGTGTGTGTGTGCATGCGTACGTGCGTGCGTGTATGTATGCCCGTGTATTTGTGTGTGTTTGTGTGTATTTGTGTACTGTATATGTGCGTGTGTGTCTTTGTGTGTATTTGTGTACTATGTATGTGTGTGTGTGTTTGTGTGTGTATGTGTGTATATTTCACTGTGTGCATGTATGTTTGTGTGTGTGCGATATATTCCCTTTTTTGAACGAAATACTTCGCACTCAAAATGGTGTCAGAAGGTTCGTCTGTCGTCAGTAGTTCAGAGGCGTCTTCCAGAACACAAAACAGCTTTGCTCCGCTTTCAGTGTAAGACAGATGTTGATGTGCATTTGATTCTCGTAAACGCCGGAGAATACTAAGAACGTTGAGGGGCAACACATGGTTCTGTCTCGCTAAGGAAGACTTCTGGGAGTGAGCAATCATGAACACAACAGTGTATAGAATTCAGGGATGCCATTTTGCGGAAATTTTCCACAAATTTGTGTCTGAGAAATTTGCTTACATGGGATGTTTTGTGAGCAAATTATATGTTGCAATGAATTTATTAGTGTATATAATAATTCCTTTTTGTGGGAAAAATGTGGAAATCCAGATTTCCTTGTGAGAATTCTGGGGAAAAATAGCACTCATTTGTGGGAACTGGCATAGACCACAGTGACAACACTGGTACAGATACATTAGCGATGTGGTGGTAAGCGTTTTGTAAATCCATATACAATGCGTTTACGAAAGCTACACCTCTGAAATTAGGTCCTGAGGTTTGTGAATCCACATGCCCGATGATACTATTTCTCCAGTTTGACAGAGGAGAGTGGAGGAGGAGGAGGAAGAGGAGGAAGAGGTGGGATGAAGAGGGGAGCAGGGGGGTGGGGTGAGAGATGAGAAGCATCAAATAGAGAGAAAAAAAGAGCCAGAAAAAGAGAGGAAGAAAAAGAACAAACTCGAATGGAATAGAAAGAGCCTTGGGTCGATCAATGCGAGTATAAAGAGGCTCAGGAAGTAATGGGACAAGGAAATACTCGAGGACAGAAGAAGGAAACACTTAAAAGAACGAGTGGAGAGGCCACTCGACTGATGGCGGAGGAAGGAAATGTTTAGATAAAATGCTCCATCAAGATCAACAGATGAAGAGTAAGAGAGGAGAGGTCATCAAGAGCAGACTCCAATAGGGGGGGGGCGGGGGGGCAAAGAGTATTGAACAAGCGAGGACGACGAGGGGCGGGAAGGGGAAAAGGGGGAAGGGAGGGCAGGGCGGTTTGCAAGGGGAGGGGGAGGGAGAAGGGAGGAAGGGGAAAGAAGCGGAGGTCAGGGTGAGGGAAGGGGAGAGAGAGAGAAGGGAAGAGAGGGGAGAGGAGGGGAGGGGAGGGAAGAAAGTGGAAAGGAGGACTGGGGGAGGAAGGGGAGGGGAAAGGAAGGAAAAGAAAATGAGAGGAAAGAAGAGGATGGGAGGAGAGGAAAGGGGGAGGGAGGGGTGGGTAAGGTAGGGGAGGGGAAAGGGAGGGTAGGAAAAGGAGAGGGGGTGGGAGAGAAGAAGAAAGGAGAGGAAAGGATGGAAAGGGAGGGGAGGAAAGGGAAGGGAAGGGAAGGGGAAGGAAGGAGGGGAAAAGGCAAGGGAGGGGAGGGAACGAGAGATAAGGGGAATGGGAGGTGAAAAGGAAGGGATGGGAGGGGAAAGGAAGTGGAAGAAAAGAAAGGACAGGAAGAGGTGGAGACAGCAGGGGATAGGGGGAGGACAGGGGGAGGAAGTGGTTGGAAAGGGGAGTAGATAGAGAAGAAGAAGGGAAGGGGTGGAGAAGGGAAGGGAATGGAAAAGGAAGGGAAAGGGATGGGAAAGGAGAGGAGGGGAAGGGAGAAGCGGATATGGGAGAGGAGGGAAGGGGAGGAGGGGTGGGAGGAGGAGGAGGAGGAGGAGGAGGAGGAGGAGGAGGTGAGGGCAAGAGGAGGGAAGGGAATAGGAAAATAAGGAGAAGGGCAGGGAAGGGAAAGGTAGGGAAAGGTAGGGAAAGGGTGGGAGGGGAAGAGGGTAGAGGGGGGAGGAGGAGGGGAGATGAGGAGAGGGGGAGGGAGAGTCACCCCCGAAGACACGTGATACACGATAAGGAGGGACGCCGAGGACCCGAAGGAACAGGAGAAGGGGGAGGAGGAGGAGGAGGAGGAGGAGGAGGAGGAGGGGTTAGTAGGGGGAGGAGGTTCAGGTGGAGAAGTTGGAGGAGGAGAAGGAGGAAGAGGAAGGAGGAGGAGGAGGAGGAGGAGGAGGAGGAGGATGTGGTGGTGGAAGAAGAGTGGCAGTGGGAGGAGGAGGAGGTGCAGGAGGAGGAGTAGGAGGAAGAAGAATGGCAGGAGGACTAGGAGGAGAAGGATGAGTGGGAGGAAGAGGAGGAGGATACGTATGAGGGTGAGGGGGATGAGGAGGATGAGGATGTGGATAAAGAGGAGGAAGAAAAAAATGAAAAAGAGGGAGGAAGAGGAGTAGAAAGAGGGAAGAGAAGGAGT
>NC_134793.1:28551980-28559480 GCF_046742065.1 Oratosquilla oratoria | reverse complement strand
CTTAATCAATAAGAGCAATGTTCTTTGATTGGCTGGCTGATTTAATTGCATGTCGTCGGCAACAGGGTCATCTTGGGGCACCATTCGCCGCCGCCGACGCACCGCCGACGCTCGCCGGTGGAGCGACGCTGAGCAGAGGGCCGGTGCGTTCGCGCGCGCGCAGGGCATTTTGCCTCTCTTGGAACGGAGGAGGGAGAAGAAGAAGAGGAGGAGGAGGAAGAGGAGGAAGAGGAGGAGGAGGAGGAGGAGGAGGAGGAGGGGGAGGAGGAGGAGGAGGAAGGAAGTGGAAGAAGAGGAATAAAAGGAGGAGGATGTTGACGGAAAGGAGGAAGAGGAGGATGAGGAGAAAGGAAGTGAAAGAAGAGGAATAAGAGGAGGAGAAGGTTGAGGAAAAGGAGGAGGAGGAGTAGGAGGGGAGGAGAAAGAGGGGAAAAAGGAGAAGAAGAACATGAATAAGGAAAAGGAGGAATAAGATTAGGAAAAGAAAGAAAAGAGGAGAACAGGAAGGAGGGTGAATAGGAATAATGAAGGAGAGGAAGAAGGAATAGACAAAGCAGGGAGAGAAAAAGGGAAAGAAGGGAAGGAAGAAGAAAAAGAAGGAAGAAAGGAAGGAAGGGAAGAAAAACGAAATGAAGGAGGGAGGGAAGGAAGGAAAGAAGGAAGAAGAAAAAGAAGGAAGAAAGGAAGGAAGGAAGGGAAGAAGAAAGAAACGAAGGAGGGAAGGAGGGAAGGAAGGAAAGAAGGAAGAAAGAAAGAAGGAAGGAAGGAAGGAAGGAAGGAAACGGACGAAGGAATGGGGGGCGATTGAAAGGGGGCAAGAGGGTTTTGCAAGAGTGGGAGGAAGGAAAGAAGTGGGAGTTGCGCATTAAAGGAGATGAAAGGCCGGGGATGAGGCGACGGGGTTGTGGGGGAGGGAGGGAGGGAGGGAGGGAGGAAGGGAGGGGGGGAGGGAAGGAGGGAGGGAGGTAGGGAAATAGTTTAGAGGCTGTGGTTAACGTGGGAGAGGAAAGAGGGGAAGGGAGGTAGCGAAAATGACATTTTCAATGCTGAGGTGCACTTCAAATATTTACGAGTATGTCAAATATCATTTATTCATTTATTCATTATTTATTTATTTGTTTATTTATTTATCTGCTTACTTATCTAATTATTTGCTAATTAGTTAATCAATTAATTGAATGATCTATTTATCTATTTATGTGTTTATGTTCTTATTTGTTTTATTTGTCTGTTTATTATCATTATTTCTTCTAAGTCCAGGGGCGCATTCCCATCTGGTGAAGTTGTCGATCGTCTTGATGAGACCTCGAAAGGAAAAGGAGAAAGGAAGCCCGGAGGACAAATGCCGAAGAACAAAGAGGAAGCAAACCGAGGTCGACTAGGAAAGGAAACGAAGAAGACTGAAAGCAACACAAGGGAAGAATATTGTAGGAGGGAGAAGACGGCGGGCAGAGTTTGGCGAGGAGGGGGGCGGGGCAGGGTGGGAGAGAGGAAGTGTGGGCAAAGAATGGATATCAGACGCAGGCTGAGGGAAAGTATGGAGAACGGAAATGGACAAGGCGGGAGAGCAAAGGAGGACCATCGAGGGTACAAGGCCAGATGAAAGAAACGGCAATGAAGAAGATAAAGTGATGGAATGGAGAAGGAAGAGAGAGAGAGAGAGAGAGAGAGAGAGAGAGAGAGAGAGAGAGAGAGAGAGAGAGAGAGAGAGAGAGAGAGAGAGAGAGAGAGAGAGAGAGAGAGAGAGAGACACACACACACACACACACACACACACACACACACACACACACACACACACACACACACACACACACACACACACACACAGAGAGAGAGAGAGAGAGAGAGAGAGAGAGAGAGAGAGAGAGAGAGAGAGAGAGAGAGAGAGAGAGAGAGAGAGAGAGAGAGAGAGAGATTGAGAGAGATAGTGAGTGAGTAGGGGGGAGGATGGGACAAGCAAAAAGTACGGAATATCTTATCAAGCCCTAGTCATTACCTGGGAGGTATTGAAGGAAAAGAACAAATCTAACATCCCTTTTGGTCAAAGACAAGTGTTTAGAATTGGATTAAATTTTTTCTTAAAAGTACCAGCTGAAGGGTTGCTGCTAGTCTTTTTCATTCTAAATATTCTTTATTGGCCGAAGTTATTTTCACCGGTTGGTGAAAATACTAAATTTCATTATTTTCACCGGTTGGTACTGTAGTTTCTTGAATTATTCAATAAAAGTTTAAAACACAAAAATAAAAAATGTAAAAACGCTGCCTGAGTATCCCAACTCAGCATGTATTACAAACATATCTTTGTACGCTGTTACCGGAGTGCCTGATGCAAGCAGTATGAAACCATCTGTCTCCATCTTTGGCACATTCTGTCCACTCTGTCACCGGTTCCCGGCTCAATTGTCCCTGGTACAGATGTAGCAAATGTCCTCCGTAGTCATGCCTGGATCATCCACAGTCTCTTCTTCTGATGTGTTTGATACCGGTAGCTTTGCTGCCTTCTTAGAAAATCTCCTTCTCACCTGAACGCTAGCTTTAAGCTTCCTCTGTGCGTTTTTGAGGCCTCCCAATGTTCGATTTTGCTTTGGACGGCCCCGGAACTTTACCAGAGCAGGGCGCATTCCTAGGTGCGTTTCTCAGTGCGTTGTGCTTTAGTTTGGCCGCGGCGTGAAGCTTAAGAGACAGGTTCACGCCGAAATAAAAGACTGGTGGGCCACATTCTATACCAAAGGAAAATTTTCGTAGGCCACATACTATACCGGCACCTATATTGTTTTAATAGTTTGGGAGCGCTAACCACGGCCAAACTAAAGCGGAACGCACCGAGGAACGCATATAGGAATACACCGAGGAACGCGCCCAGCTCTACACTCTACTATGGGCAAATGTGCAGTTACTACCTTCATTTGCTCGGAAACTGATTGAAAAGTTGGAGCAATCCCATCGAGTGTATCACTGTCTTGCCTTGTGGCTTGTGTTCTTTTTTTCAGGAGCAATGTCACAGACTTCATCCCTCGATGCTAGTTCACCTACATCTGTTCTTGCTGGTGCTTGCGGAATGGTGCAGTGGGCAGTTGTATTTCCATTTTGCTCCCAACAAGTAACAATTTCTTTCAACAAAGCTGCTGTTAAGCGCTGAACGGTCCCCTGGACATCAGGCTACTTCTGTAACGTTGTCATTGGTCGCTGAGGTTTGGGAGATCTTGACAACCGGCTCCCGGATAATGAAGAGATGTATTGTAGTAGAGAAGTATTTTCTTTAGCCATCTTGAATTTTCAGCAAGTACTGAAATGTTTCTCCCTTGATAGCGAACTGTAGCTATGATGTGACGGTATGGCAGTTTATTCTGTGAAACGAACTGGTAATTATTACCTTCATGAATAAATGACTGGTCTGATTTCCCCAAATTAGTTTCAAAATTTCCGGGGCATATATTACTGACAGAAAGCATATGTGGATACAAGGGACGTCTTCATCCTTATTACCATACTGAACTGTTATGTATTTACTGAGGAACTGCTGATACCGATGCTCATCCTCTAGAATGGCATTGTGAGAACACAGTTGACGAATGCACTCAGACATAGAGGAAGATGCATACAGAAGATGTTTAAGCTTGCTGTTTTATGATTCAATTCTGTCATTTGTATCGTTGCCAAAGGCACCTTGTCGGAGATATGCCACCCACGTTCGCTTGCAGTTCTGTCAGTTCTTCGATATATATTGTTGCAACTCCTCATTCACCTCTGCCAACTTGGTCATCATAGAATCAAAAGCTTCAGCATCTTTGACATGAACCAAAGCCTTAAGTTAAGCAAAAGAGTTATCTTTTCTCATCAACAGACGACAGTAACTCAGACTTTCTTCTTGAAATATTTGAGAACATGAAAATGGCAGAGAAGAACACTGGCAGCAGGCAGAGCATTCTGTAAGCATCAATCTCGTTTTGGTCTTTGTCAAACATCACAGTGCAGGTCTTTGATGTATCTTCACACATGTTTTTAAATGAAGACAGTATCGCTCTTATCATGTCTCCTGTTCCACTTCGCACAAAAGCATAGAAAACTGCACGTCCGCGCCCCAAATTATCTTTGATAAGGATAATATAGAGTGGGTAGTTGTACTTATTAACTTTATATGAGAACGAGGTGTTTACTGTCTGACAGCTCACTGTGGACTGAGTGCAATGAATGTTAGAGTTTCCAACCCACCAACCAAACCAACAACAGACCAATTAATGAATTTGGAGGAAAATTCAAAGCGTAAGTGTTGCGTTTGTACTTCTTTGCCGTTTTCGAAAATAATTGGTGAAAATAATAAAACTATTATCACATGTCGGTGAAAATAGTCAACTTTGTTATTTTCACCAACATGTGAAAATAATCGCTTTTTTTATTTATTTCATACTTAAAGAAGTGGCCACAAAGTGTGGTGCGAAACTAAGGTCGGCCCAACTTGTAACCGTTGTTCTGAGCCGGAGTATTACTCAACTTGAACAGCTTCCCATAAATCAAGTTCCTCAAACCGTGTGATATTCTAAAGGCCTCCATCCACTTGACCAGGCGTCCGAAGAGTCTACAAGAATCTCGAGGTCGCTGCTCATAACCTCGAGGGCGAACCGACAGGATTAATTTGGTGGCAGGAGTCTGCACCTTCTCCAGACACTCGATGTGGCTTCGAAGTCCAAGAAACCAGAACGGATGGCAGGAGTCTGCACCTTCTCCAGACACTCGATATGCCTTCGAAGTCCAAGAACAAATAGTAGGAATCTGCTCCTTCTCCAGACACTCGATGTGCCTTCGAAGTCCAAGAAACCAGAACGGATGGCAGGAGTCTGCACCTTCTCCAGACACTCGATATGCCTTCGAAGTCCAAGAACAAATAGTAGGAATCTGCTCCTTCTCCAGACACTCGATGTGACTTCCAAGTCCAGACAACCAGAATTCCACTGCCTGTTCCAACTGCGGCCTTACCAATATCAAGTGTAGAGAGTGAGCACGATGTCTTGGTCTTCGTCACCAACAGTGCCTTTTAACCGAACCAAGAACCTTTGCGTCCTATACTCGGGTTCATTGTTTAAAGAATTTCAAATCACTACTAACCATTGTATCTAAATCTGTCTCCGAATGAATCTACTTGGTTTCTCTTTCCAAAGGGGAGTAGTCGTTCTTGGGGTTTTGCATAGCCGATGTGCATCACCACGCACTTAGCCAAGAAAAAAGAAAGAAAAGAAAAGAAGAGAGAGAGAGAGAGAGAGAGAGAGAGAGAGAGAGAGAGAGAGAGAGAGAGAGAGAGAGAGAGAGAGAGAGAGAGAGAGAGAGAGAAAGAGAGAATGTTATGTATGACCATAATATCCTCAAAATATGCTCCCATGCATACAAGACATCTGATCTGTTTAGCTCTTGTCTTGATATCTCCCTCTCTCCACCCCCGTCCCTTCTTCCTGGCAGACTCTGTGCCTGGATGGACCAAAGAAGAGCAGAACTCTTCTCTCTCCCATGAGCGTATCATTTCTTCTTCCGCTTCATTTTCTCCTCCTCCATCGTCTCCTCCTACTCCTCCTCAGCCTCCTCCTCCTCCTCTTCCTCCTCCTCCTCCTTAGCCGCCTCCACATCCCCCACCTTCACTACCTTCCCTTCTCATCCCCGTCCTCATCCCCACTCCTCTTCCTCCTCCCCATCCTCTTCCCCCTCCCCCTCCTCTTCCTCCTCAACTACCTCTTCCTCCACCTCCTCATCCTCATCTTCATCCCCCACCTTCCCTACCTCCCCTCCCCCTCCCCCTCCTCCTCCTCCTCCTCCTCCTCCTCCTCCTCCTCTTTTGTACTGCCAGGCGCGTCGCCCTTGCGATCAACAACACCATAATCAGATAGAATGTTTGTAATTCTAATTATGCAAGTTTTAATCAAGAGCGACAAATAAAACATGCGAATGTTGCGACTATTAAAATGACTTAATCTCCTCGTGCTTTCTATTAGAAAATAAAACATCGATGGATTAATTCTGAGCTTTGACTAATGCAGCCAGCACCATCGCACTTGGCATTAAAAACAAAAAGACTCACTGACGGAGGCGCCTCACGTCGTCGCCCATCAGCTCTGTCTTCAGGATTATGAAGCCTCGTGATCTCTTGCAGTCTCCTTCATTCTTATGTTCTTATAAGAAGGAAACAGGCAAGAACTGGTTTACTAATAGGGCGGTCAACGAATGGAACAGAGTAACCATGTAGTAATGAGCGCTGAAACTACTGGTTGTTTTAAGAAACGGTTAGACAACTTTATGGACGGGGATGACAGGTGGTAAAAGACATGGAACTGCCTAGTGTAGGCCTCATGGTCTCTTGCAGTCGCCTTCATTCTTATGTTTTTATAATGCATAGAGGAGTACTAAGAAACGTTCAACCCATACTAAATATACAGCTACTGACAAGACTCAAGTCATTTTGTCAATACTGATCGTATCATGTCGATGGCAAGTGTCATTGAAAAAGATCTAGAGGCTTCGTGATTGCTATGGAAACCACGGAAGAGGTCATGATTGTCGATAACATGAGTACTGAACTCGTAATTTCTCATAGATGTTGGTCACGTTTGGAGTCCAGATGGCAAGCCCCATCCACTCGATATTCCGTCGAAGGTTTTCTTTCGATTGAATGAAATTTTCTGTTATCTCTCTCTCTCTCTCTCTCTATTGTCACCAGCTGTCTTTCCTCAACAGCTGGAAGCCGCTGTACAGCTTCGCCAACACTACCGCAGCCTCTGATCGGAATGGTCAGGTGTAAGGACAGATGTATGCTAACAACATCATGGGAAGAAACGATGTCCTCCATCCCATCAACAACGTCGGCGCTATTTGTACGATGAGTCACAAAGAGTTAGCCTACGATGGTAAAGTATGGCATCACCTGAAGACGGCGGTGACGGGGATTCTGGTTTGAACCTGAGGAGGATCCTCCTTCAGACCTCATATCGGACGCCTCCGCGGCCACCGAGTAAGATAATCATACGACAGCCAAACCGAAATATGTGAAGGACACTACAGTGTGGAAAATGCAGACGACCTCCCCACCCCCCCACATGCTTCAGTAACACTTTCCATAGGTTGGCGCACTGTATAGATGCAGCCATAGTGAACGCCAGGCGATTTTATTCAGCAGACAGAGGGTCGACCGGGTCACGGCCAGCTGAGGGCTTTAAGGTCCAAGTATCTGCTGATGAAAGTGACTTGGTACTTGGCACAGTGCCAAGCAAGATCTTCATTTCAGCTTCAGCTTCAGCTTCAGCTTCAGCTTCAGCTTCAGCTTCAGCTTCAGAGAGAGAGAGGAGAGAGAGAGAGAGAGGAGAGAGAGAGAGAGAGAGAGAGAGAGAGGAGAGAGAGAGAGAGAGAGAGAGAGAGAGAGAGAGAGAGAGAGAGAGAGAGAGAGAGAGAGAGAGAAAGAGAGAGATAGAGAGAGAGAGAGATAGAGAGAGAGAGAGAGAGAGAGAGAGAGAGAGAGAG
>NC_134793.1:28529480-28536980 GCF_046742065.1 Oratosquilla oratoria | reverse complement strand
ATCCCCTCCCCACCTCTTCCTTCTCAATCTCTTCTTTTCGTTCCTCTCCCTGCCTCTCCTTCCTCCTCTCCTTTCTCATAGTCTTTCTCCTCCCTTTCCCTCTCTTCTTCTCCCTTTTACTCTCTCGTCTTCTTGTCTCCCCTTCCATCCTTTTCCCCTTTGCCTCTCTTCTTATCTCCTCTCTTCTCTCCTCTTTTTATCTCCCCCTCCTTTCCCCTCTCTTTCCCCTCTCTTTCCCCCTCTCTCGGTCCTCGTCTCAAACTCTATGGCTTCACCCTTTCCCCTTCGTCCCTCTTTCTCTCCTCTCCCTCCCTCCCTCCCTCCCTCCCTCTCTCCCTTCAAAGGTTATCAGATTCTCTTTCCTTCTTCCTTTTCCTTCCTTTCCTTTCACTTTCCTTCCTTTCCCCTTTATTTCCCAAAACTTCATTTTAGTCTTCCTCTTTTGACTTTCGGTCGAATTCACATCTCACACTCTCTTTTCCCGTGCTTCTAACCTCACCTCTCTTTACCAGTCATTATCTCTATCTTCCATTCCTCCTCCTCCTCCTCCTCCTCCTCCTCCTCCTCCTCCTCCTCCTCCTCCTCCTCCTCCCCCTCCTCCTCCCCCTCTTCCTCCCCTCCTTTCCTCTCTTCCACTCAGACGATCATTTCCTTTCTCCTCCCTATTCCTGGTCGTCTCAATATATCTTCCTTTACTATCCTGTAATCATTGTGATCATAATATCCTCTCTTCCCCAAGTCATTACCTATCCCGCCCGCCTTTTCCTCCTGTCCTCCTCCTCCTCCTCCTCTTCCTTCTCCTCCTCCTCCTCCTTATCCTCCTCCTCCTCTTCTTCTTCTTCTCATGGCCGTCACCACCTCTCTGATTTTGCTCTTGCTAGCGGCAGACGATTTTATTCGTTTCTCTTCTTCTTCTGATATTCACTCTCTCCATTGCCTTTCCCTTAATATTTTCGTCTTCCTCCCTGGCTACACTTTCCTCCTCCTCCTTCCTCACTTCGTCTTCCTTTGCTCCTCCTCTCTCCTCCACCTTTTCTTTCCACCTTCTCCGCCACAGTCCTCTTCCTCCCACGCCATTCCTCTCTGTCTTCCATCCCAGTGATCTCTCCCTTCTCTCTGCTCCCTGTTATTGCTTCTCATTATGAACTGTGTTTCCTTTTGTCCTTAAATGGCCGACGACGTAGCTGGCTGTCTGGCAGCAGCCGTCAGCGTCACCAAGAGGACCTTTAACTCCTAAACGGCAAGAGTTTTTTTTTTTCTTTTTAGAACGATGACCGCTGACGCGACACTCAACCTCCCTTCAGATAAATTTTCTTGATCAAAATATCTATTTTAACCACTTAGGCCACCCCACAACCTGATCAATACAATCACAGAAACTTCGTTTTATGTAGTCTTTCCTGGTACCCCTATGGACCAGAGCCACGCAGAATTTTTTTATGACTAGAGACTTATCTGCCATGAAAGAAGATTGCTGATGACATGTAACCTGTATTGCCCTCCGGAAGTTTTTCCTTCTCCACCTCTGCGAGTCCAACCCTTCGGGCTCGGACAATGTCCTCCTGAAGGACAGAGGCGCTGCTTACGGCCGCTGCTGCTTGCAAGGACTCAGGCAGAAGGCATTATCGCCAGATACAGACACAACCATAACGAACCATCATTACGACGACGACGACGACGATGATCTTCACCATCACCACCACCATCATCATTATCACAACCATCATCACCATAACCACCACCACCACCACCACCACCACCACCACCACCACCACCACCACCACCACCACCACCACCACCACCACCACCACCACAGCCACCACCACCACAGCCATCACCACCACAACCAGCACTACCATCACTAGTTCCACCACAACCACTACCACCAACACAACCATCATCACCACCACCTCCACCAGCACTACTATCACTAGTTCCACCACCACCATAACCACCACAACCACTACCATCAGCACAGTCAGAACCACCACCACTACCACAACCACAACTACCACCAGCACAACCATCACTAGTTCCACCACCGCAGCGCTATTGCTGGCACCAACACCACCACTCAATCGCGCCGACATCACCAGCAGCACACACACACACACACACACACACACACACACACACACACACACACACACACACACACACACACACACACACACACACACACACACACACACATACACATACACACACACATACACACACACACACACACACACACACACACACATACACACACACACACACACACACATACACACACACATACACACACACACACACACACACACACACACACACACACACATACACACACACATACACACACACACACACACACACACACACACACACACACACACACACACACACACACACACACACACACACACACACACACACACACACGTATTCCCCCTCTCACCATCTCGCTAAATGGCTGGGGCGAATTGGCCCTTTTGATGACGAGGGCCAAGTGAATCACATCACATTTTCGTAGGAACATTAATACCATCCACACTATATCACCCTCATTATTTTCACTATTTGCTAAACTATTCCGGTCCGCTTTTCATATAAAAAAGATTTTCTATATTCATTGTGTTATTTTCAATATTCATTTTATACTGACCAAAACCTAACCATTTCGACCAGCGGCTTCATTGAAAAATGAAAATTCGCACTTTTTATTATTATATTGCCCAAAACTAAACTGCTCTAACTCACTGCCTTATTGAAAAAGAAAAACTTACTGTCCCAAGCTATCTTGACACCAACTTTCACTTTTACTATCAAAGACAACCAAACTATGCCTTGGCCACCTCGGTGATAGATCCACTAAAAGAAGATAAGTCGTTTCTTGTTGGTCCTCACCACATACACTTACGAAGCCTCACTACAACATGGAAGAGTTTGTACAATACTCAAACCTGTCTATTGCTACTAGTCAACTCAGCAGTCGGGAACTATGTAGAGGACTGTGTTTGATATGGCAAAAACCATCCCCGCCTGGATTACCGTCCTGACATTTGCAAACGGACGGGAATAGTTACTGCCAGTTTCCATAAAATGATCGGACGGAAAGGGGGGAGAGGAGAGCAGGGGTAGGGGGGAGAGGGGGAGAGGGTTAGGGGTTAGGGGGGAGAGGGTAGGGGATAGGGGGGGTCTTCCCTCATACTTTCCCGAATCATGCTGTTAGCAAACATAACAGGTAGCAATGAATATAGACACAGGTAGAACGACCTCACATGCAACCGTAATGCTCTCTTTACCGAATTAGATCCTATCTCTGGACATCACACAACAATAAATGATTCCATGCCGTGTACATTTCCCAGTAATTGGTTGTTCTCTATGCACAAAACACATCACGCACATTTTACACAATATAGCAGGCCATAATACTTCACAATCCTGTTGGAAAAGAGTGGGTGTCTGGTCCCATACCATGTCACAATACCAGAAACCCCCGCAACCTACCATAAGCCGATACCATTTCCCACTAACAGCTGTTTGTCACCATAATGAACCTCTGTGTCCACCATTCTGTGTCACCACAGTGCACTACACTACACCACAACTCACCACAGCTCACCATAGCAGTCTACATACCACGCGGAGCAGGTCAAACCTTGATTGTTAATTTGGCCCAGGGTAGTCTGGCTTTGATGTTCTCGTCCCCTTCACGCAACGCAAGCCCCTTTGATTCCACCACCACTACTGCACCACCACTACCACAACCACTGCCACCACCACCACCACCACCACCACCACCACCGCCACCACCACCGCCATCGCGGCCGCCAACCCTCCCCCCGCCACTGCAACTAACTTCTTCCATCACCTCCACACCGCCATCGTTGTTAGGGCTACTGGTCCGCGCCCACCATTCCTGCCACCATCTCCGGTACCGTCATCACTTTTGATGTCACCATTATCACCGGCCATTTTGTTGGCCGCCACCACCACGCCCCCCTCCACCATCCCCCTCCTCCCCCCTGTCTGGGGCCTCCCCCCCCACTACTTCTCCCCCCCACCATCCCGGACCCGTGCGTGAGTCATCACCTGTCTGCCGCGTTTGAGAGAAGACTTCCCCAGAATTTTTCCTCGTGGTCATCAACGGGTCCATTCTCAGACCTTTCGATGTTGAGGGGCGGGAGTGGCGGGTGGGATGGGGGTAGGGGTATTTTCGCCCAGTGGATAGAATCAAGTGAGTGCAGGTGGAGTGAGTAGCGGTCGTGAGACACAAGGAAGGAGTCAGACGAAGGCAGCACCAAACGATTTCATTCAGGTGGGCGTGAACGGTGCAAGCGTCGCGTTTCCTGGAGTTGCTGGAACATAGATATTTACAACGTGGTGGTCACACGGGCTGAGATGGTATTCGTCTGGCCATGTGGCACTACATACAGGCCCGTAGTGCCACCGTCATTTTCCCCGTCTTCATCATACTGTCATCAGTTTTCATCACTGATAACCCTGATTAAGCACTGCCATTCATATTTGCTTTTTCTAATGGTCAGCCACAATAACACGGCAGTCGAAATGATTATGTAAGGCTCATGTGGTTATTTTGGTTATTAGTATCAGTGCATCATCGTCACTATCATGACCATCATCAATTCATCATCATCATCATCATCATCATCATCATCATCATCATCATCATCATCATCATCATCATCATCATCATCGTCATCTTCATCATCGTCATCGTCATCGTCATCATCATCATCATCGTCATCGTCATTGTAATCGTCATCGTCATCATCATCATCATCAATGTAATCAATGTTATCATTAATTTCATTGCTATTATCATCATTATTATTTGTTTTTTATTGTCATCATTAGTAGACCCAACGTGGCAAAGTTTATACCATGAAACCCTACTCCAATTCCTACATGAAGAAAAAAATATATATATAGAGGGAAAGAAAAAATAGAATGATATTCGGACTATACCTTCTGTCCATTTCCTAAAGCCACGACATCGGAAAGAAGGAAGGAAGGAAGAAACACATTGAGAATCTGTCGAAAGGAACCTCATCACGCCCAGGAAGCCCGCATGTCATCACAGGAGTCACAAAGACAACCGTAAAAGCGGAGCCGTGAGTGACAAAGGAATTAGCAGACGGCCGGGCGGAGGGCGAGGGGGCCGGTAAAAATGGGCCGAGCGGCATAAACGGGTCTGGAGACGAGGCAAACGGCCGCGGAGTATCACAGAGAGCAATCATATTAGCGGAGGCGGGCCGCGTATAAACAAGCAGATCTAATTCGATTTGAGGCCGAGTCTTGTCAGCCAAGTGACGAAGACGCGGATGAGGTACCTGGAGGTCGTCTTTCCCCGGGAGGAACACAGCAGCCGATGGGAGGTCCACAGGAAGACGTGGGCAGGTATCGGGGCAGGATCGGGCATGTACTCATTTTGTGTATGCATGTAAGCCGTGTACGAAAACACGTATACACACATACTCACATAATGTATATATTATAATATATATATATTATATACATATATACTGTATATACATATATATATAATATGTACATATATATATATATATATATATATATATATATATATATATATATATGCATGTACATATATGTATGTACGTATGCTTGTGTATGAATATATGTATGTATGCATGTGTATATGTATATGTGTATACATGAATGTATGTATGTATTTATGTATGTGTGTATGTATCTATATATGCATGTATACGTATGTCTCCATGTATGTAGGTATATAAATATGTATATACATATGACGTGATTGGAAAGATAAAACGCAAGAGTCTTATTCCAAGTTTGTTCTTGACTAGTTTCGCAATGAATTCTTTGCAAAACGAAACAGGAAGGAGGTGGCCTAGATTATTTTTCTTGTTTTGATTTCGACTGATAACAACGTCAAGAATCACAGAGACTTGAAACGCAACGGGCAAGATCCGTAGACTGAAACGAGGTCGAGGAGCGTTAGGGAGTACTCGAAGTAGTCAAGGGAAGATTTGTCGCCCTCTGGAGGCGCACGCCGGTCGTGCCACAAGCTCAGGGCGCCTCTATCTTTCTCTTTCTCTCTCTCTCTCTCTCTCTCTCTCTCTCTCTTCCTGTCTCTCTTCCTGTCTCTCTTTGTATGTGTGCGGGCTTGGGTTGGGGTTAGTGTCATACATGTATACATATATATATATTATATATATATATATATATATATATATATGTGTGTGTGTGTGTGTGTGTGTATGCTTGTGTGTGTGTGTATGTGTGTGTGTTTGTGTGTGTGTGTTTGTCTGTGAGTGTGTGTGTGTGCGCGGCTGCCTGCTGGCGTGTGCTTGTTTCCGACTTTTTGTTTCGGTTTGCGGACAAACGTTATTTGCATATAAGAAGCAAGTCCGAATTTATTATGAAAAATGGAGCCACGGCTGCCGCTGACTATGTAAACAACAAGTTCGCACGCTCGGAACAAAAGTCGAGTCGGATGAGTCAAAATATAAAACATATTTTATCCTTTTCATCCAAAGGACACAAAAATCTGGTAATTGAATAAGATGGCGGAAAGTATTAAACGCGAACGACCCACCACACTCACACACAAAGTCAAAATCTATTCACCAGAATTAAATCATTGTCAAACGGACGTAGAAAATTAATATAAAAAACGTGTAAAGCCAAAATTCCATTCACTTCAATTTATATATTGACAAAATCCGTGGAAAATAATGCAAAAGCGACACAACGCGAGTGTAATGTAAATCCAGCGAAATTAAAATGACGTCAAATTTGCCGGAAACAACAAAGGTAAATTCTTCATAACGCGGAAATATTATTCAGCCAAACATTGAAATATTGAAATCATGTTGGAAAAAAGTCAACTTTGATTTTCAATAACGATTTTTTTTTTGCAGAGCATGGGTTAAGGTACCTTTCCGTGTGCGTGTGTGCATGTGTGTGTGTTTGTGTGTGTGTGTATGTGTATATGTGTGTTTTTGTGTGTATGTGTATATGCGTGTATGCGTATATGCGTGTATGTGTGTGTTGTAATAATAGGAGAAAACCTTGTGTGTGAGGCTCATTCTGTTGATAACAAACCGGCTGTCTAAGAAACAAAAGACGAACCTACAGGAATTCATGGCTTAATGGAGAAAATATGCTTCTCGTAACTAGACTTTATCACGAACGTCCAAACATATAAATCAACAAAAGATTACATCAACACGAACATGCAGGAGGAGAAGCGACACGACAGAGGACTAGGAGGACGAGGGGGGTGGGAGAAGATGATGTGATAACATCGTAATTCTTCACTGCAGACGACACCGTGCGTTTCCTGTGTGAGTTTAGAAAAGACAATCGGGGCGGGTCATGCTAGTTTGCGAGCTATTTCGGGACTTGCACTCACGCAAGGTAACGTTTAGAACTGACATTTGCAACGTTAAGATAAACTAATCGTATAACACATCAGTTTTTCCGCTTCGGTTGTAATAC
>NC_134793.1:28496980-28504480 GCF_046742065.1 Oratosquilla oratoria | reverse complement strand
CTCACACCGCTGTGACTCAGTGGTGGCTATGACGGCTAGTATCCGCTCGGGAGATCAAGCGCCGCGGTTCGAATCTTGGGCAGTGGTGCTGAGACCGAATCACGTGAGTGAACAGAGTGAGAACACCCTCAGGCCTACGAGCAATCTCACGCGATCAGTCTATTGACAATAATCATATTTGCGAACCATCAATACTAACCTCACAGAACAGGTTGTGGATAAAAGTGGATATATATATATATATATATATCTATATATATATATATATAGATATATATATAGATATATATAAATATATATATATATGTAGATATATATAAATATATATAGATATATATAAATATATATATATATATAGATATATATAAATACATATATATATATAGATATATATATAAATACATATATATATATAGATATATATATATACATTTATATAGAGAGATATATATAAATACATATATATATATATATATATATATATATATATATATATATATATATATACATATATATATATATATTGTGGAGAAGAATTACACCTCTGATGATCCATCCGACGTTTTTGACAAAGGATCAAGGTGAAACCCTGACCTCAAGGTCTAGCATTACTCCAGGGTACCCGCCGTCCCCTACCTGGACTTGGAAAACACGTATGCAATGTTACTCACCTCTTTTGGTGTCGTCCCTCGGCAGCGTGGGAAGAGCGGTGTTGTGGTGCTGCGGCAAGCCTAGGTGCGGTGCCGCAGCCCCTGGGTACCAGGCCGCGGCCCAGCCTGCGGCTGCTCCTCCGTTGAACATCCGCAACTTGTCGTAGACGCTCTCGCCACCGCCAGCACCGACTCCCACCCCAGAGCTCTGTTCCTTCTGTGCTGCCAGGTTGCGCAGAACGCGGTTGATGGAGGAGACCTGGGGGAGGAGAGGAAGAGAGTTCTTGTAGTGCGTCGCCGGGGACGGTGGGGGATTCTGTCCTTTGGGGACACTATCGCACCGAGGAGGTGTTGACACTGACGTGGTAAAGGAGAGACCCATGCAGGGTGGAATGACATAGGGAGAGTAGAAGTTAACATTCAAACGTGGTCCATAGGATGTGTTATGAAATACTCTGACTGCATATGTCTTCGGTGGTTAATATCCCGTACTGGGGAGAAGGAGGAGACAGATAGAGATAGATAGATGAATATAGATATAGATAGATAGATAGATAGATAGATAGATAGATAGATAGATTGATAGATAGATAGACAGGTAGATAGACAGATAATAGATAGATATAAGGATTTGTTTTTGTTTTGTTATAATTTGTCTGTCTGATTTTCATTTATTATTAGTTATATGTCAATTTATAATCATTTACTATTTACCTTTTTGTTTGTTATTCAACTATACCTATGCATTTATTTATGTATTTTATTTGTTATTTTTACATTATTATAGTTTTAATTTATTATCAATATGGTTTTTTTTTTTTTTTTTTTTTTTCATCCGACCTAGATATGGATCAAAAGGTCTCCTGTCGGCATGCTCCGCCTTTGTAATCCTTTGGATAGAGAGAGAGGCAGGTCAGAACAGATCAGGTGATGTAGGGACAGGTAAAGAGAATTAGCTGAACCCGAAATGAGCTTCCTGGGTTCCAAGTGTGTCGCTTGCATGTTCTAGGCCTGAAAGAAAACGGGGGTTCGTACATTCATATATAAAAATTATTACAAAGGATTACAAAGGAGGAGCATGCTGACAGGAGACCTTTTGGTCCATAACTAGGTCGGATGCAAAAAAAATTATAATAATGATAAATAAATGAATAGATAAACAAATGAATAAATATCTAAATAAACAAATAGATAAATAAGATGATAATAATATAAATAATAAATAAAATAAATAAATAGGTAAAGTTAAATAATAAACAAACAAATAAATAGTAAATAATAATAAATGGACAGATAAGTAATGATAAATGATAATCAAGCAAATAATAATAAACAGACAAATAACTACAAATAAACAAATGATATAAAATAAATGGCAGGAGGAAGAGGAAGAGAAAGAAGAGGAAGAGGAAGAGGAAGAGGAAGGAGAAAACGAGCACTCAGTTCAAGTATGTAGGTGCTGTGAGCCAATCAAGTGGTCTTCAAGTCTACCACCACATTTGTTGTTGTTATGGACTTTACCAGCGTTTCTATCTTCTTCCGTCACAGTGGTGGGAACAAACCGTCCTTCCACTGCACAAAGGACCTTGTGGGGATCGGCCGTGAGTGCACTCATCAAGTGAAACATTACCCTTTCTAGATGGCAAGTTTGTGTAAAGCCTCGAGACAGCTGTCACATGCATGTACACGATAAAACGATGTGATTCACAACTACCCATCCGGTTGGCTCTTCACATTAGTATATTACTTCCAAAAGTGTTAAGTATTTGAATTCTTCGCCATTTTGCTGTTGGTGTGCAATCGTACTAAAAAGGGTTTTTAAGTCACATATGTCTAGGGATGGAATGGGTGGGAGTGGATTTTATGCCTTCGTTTTTTTTTTTTTTTTTTCGCTACCTCCCTTGTAAGGGGGAAAAAGCCTTTGGTATATGTATATCTGAAAAAGAAAATATCACAACAGGAATAGCCAGGATTTACTTTTGCTTATTGCTGTCGGACGCCATTACGCTAGACCAGGTGCTCTACGTGGCGTGTTACGTCGCGCTACACGAGGTAACGCAGTACCATATTGCTACCTTTGTCAGGCCCCAGACTCTACCACAGGGAATTCTCCACCAGTGTTAGGTTGGGGGGAGCAGGAGGTAGGGGGATTCCCCCCACCTAGGGAAAGCGGAATTTGGAGAAATAACGAAAACCACAGATGTTCAGACTCAAAGTTCTGAAATATTGATCTTTCAATAAACTAGATTTCTGAGGATTCCATAATCTATCTAATCTTCAGGTCATCACAGTTTCAAAGTGTCACGAGCTAAATGAACATTGAAGGTAAATCTCTGATCTTTTGAGTCAGACAAGCCTATGAATGATGGGGGGGCGGAGGGCAGGAAAGGGTGATATTTTGAGGTGTGATGAAAAGGATGAAGGGGAGAAGGGTGAAGGGGAGAAGGATCAAGGGGAGAAGGGTGAAGGGGTGAAGGGGAGAAGGGTGAAGAGGGCAGAGGAGGTTGAGGACCAATTCTCTTGTCTTGTTTTGTCCTACGGAGCCACTTCTCTCTCCTCGACTCGAGTCCACCCGAATCCATACCTTCTTTCACTCCAGGTGACGTCACTCCTGCCCTCACTGACGTCACTCTAGAAGCCACATCCAGCACTAAAGAGAAGGATGGAGCGAAGAGTACAAAGAGCTGTACAAAGAGGAGGGCGGGATGCATAGGACGAGAGGCAAGGATACTCTGTAAACAGAGAAGTGGACAAGGCTTTTTTTAAACAGGAGAGCGCGGGGGTAGAGTAATTTGAATACCAGGATGAGCTTTGCTCAGAGAGGACAGTAAGTAGCACAAGGAAATCGGACAAAGAGGAAAGTAAATAACACGCGGAAAGAAGGTTAAATGCACGAGAAAAAATAATTGTTCGAAGTAGTCTAAGCATTTCAAAGAGGCAGTAAAGAAGCACAAAATGGGACACAGCGTACAAAGAACGGGTTGGACTACAGGAAAATAAAAAATCTTTGTAATTTAGTGAGTGCTGCCGTGAATATGCGGCGCTGAATGGAACTGACGGAGGAAGGAGCCTGTAGACTGAACGAAAAGCGTCGTAATGCGAAAAGATTACGAGAAGTGTGGAGAAGGAAAGGAACGGAGAGAAGAAGCTGAATGTTGCAGAGAGAAGTAAGCAAAGAGCGCGACGTAAAAAGGCCGCGTGGACAAAGGCCAAGATAAGGAAGGCCAAGAAGGACGACAGAGCAGAGACAAAGGCGGCAGCGGCGGTGCCTGACAAGTTGAGGTTGGTCGCAGGAGTAGAAGTAGCAGAACCAAGGTCCATCACGCAATCTCTATTTACATTCCATTTGCCTCGTGGCTGACCGTGCGTGCACACGGGCGTGTGTATGTGTGAGTGTTTGTGTGTATGTGTGTGTGCGTGTGTGTGCATGTGCGTGTTTGTGTTTGTTTGTGTGTGTTTGTGTGTGTATTTGTGTGTATGTGTGTGCGTGTGTGTGTATTTGTGTGTTTGTGTGTGTGTGTGTGTGTGTGTGTGTGTGTGTGTGTGTGTGTGTGTGTGTGTGTGTGTGTGTGTGTGTGTGTGTGTGTGTGTGTGTGTGTGTGTGTGTGTGTGTGTGTGTGTGTGTGTGTGTGTGTGTGTGTGTGTGTACGTGTGTGTGTGTGTGTGTGTGTGTGTGTGTGTGTGTGTGTGTGTGTGTGTGTGTGTGTGTGTGTGTGTGTGTGTGTGTGTGTGTGTGTGTGTATTAACGTGATCTTGTCTACAAATATTTGGGTATATGTGTCTACTTGAACATTACATTCCTCTTCGTCGTTGTTAACCTCACTACCTGAGATGCCGAATGCTATTGAGCCCTTTTTAAAGGGGAAATGCCCCCACGCTCCCGTAGGAGGACCGAGAAGAACAAGGAAGCGAGAAGGAGGAGGAGACTGTGGGTAGGGATGAGGTGGTGGTGGTGGTGGTGGTGGTGGGGGGGTGAGAGAGAGTCGGAAATCTAAAAAAAAAAAAATGCGATACAACGAATGGGGGGAAGTTGGAAAGACAAGTGTGTACGAATTTGATGAGTTAGGAAAGAAATATCACAAACTGAGAGGTATTAGGTGGGAATACACCCACACACGCACACACACGTATACACACGCACACACACACACACACACACATACACACACACACACACACACACACACACACACACACACAATTATAGAAGAGACCTGAAAAAGAGCAGATTTCCCCACAGAATGGTGGATGTATGGAACATACTAGATGAAACAATAGTGTGTGCAAAAACAATACAAGAATTTAAGAGGAAATTAGATATGGCGAGATATAGAGACGGGACACCACGATCATACTCCCCTTCCCGTAAGATACAACTAGGTAAATACACACACACACACACACATGCACATGCACACGCACACCGCACGCACACGCACACGCACACACACACACGCACACACACACACACGCACACACACACACACACACACACACACACACACACACACACACACACACACGCACACACACACACATGCACACACATGCACACGTACACACACGGCCATGAACGCCCCAGGCCCCTCCATACGTACACGAAGGGCCCAGTTCGACGTGGTCATAGAGGGAGGAATGTCACGTCGTGCAAAAGTGAATATTGACAGCGACTGTGCGTCTTCGTCACGGCGCGGGCGGATTGCCTTTCCGAGGATCCACAGGTCCAAAAGCGTTTGCTGCAACCCAGCATGCCTTCATCTGCATGGGGTAGCAGACCTCCTACGCCTTCGAGATTATGTATTCACTTCTCCTCGGAAGCCACGTATTCATCACATATTCACGAAGTTCTCTGTGGTCTCGCTCCTTCTCCTCTTACATGTCCCATCCCTGTGCAGTGCCATACGCCACACACTCAGTCGTATGGCTCAGATCTTTGTCGAAGAGAAATCATAGCGTCTGTCCTCGGGTCTACTCAGAGACTCGACAGCGCCTGGGGCACTCTCATGGGTTCCCAGACACCAGAAGCAGCTCACCAGGTGACCCCTAAGAGGTACTCAGGGATGGCACCTCTTTAAACAGTCAAAACTCAAGACTCATTCTTCCGTACAGAATAAAAACGAGGAATCGATTCTTTTTGAGGACAGTATTCTACGGAAGTAAAACACGTTTCTAGAGGGTGCCATCGATAAAGTAACCTGACTATAGTGGTGATAGTGCTTAGAATAAGAGTAAAGCCAGAGGTAATTATGTGTGTGTGTCTGCACGTGTGTATGTGTGTCCACTTGTCTGTATGCCTTCCTTGCGTCTGAATTCATACGTGTTTGCATTCTGGTAAGTAATGTAATCTGAAGGCTATCACCAAAACCTAACGGCAGGTGCTCCCCTGCCGTTTACAAGACGGCGTGTCTCGAAATCGCTTCCTCACTCTCTTCCTTCTGTCCCACACCATTTTGGCCTCTTGCCCCCACCAAGAGTCCGCCGAGTCCCAGAAGAAGGAAAGACTTCTTCGTTGCCTCTCATCGTCAGATCTAACCTTCCTCTCCCACTTCCTCTTCTCCTCGTCCTCCTCCTACTCCTTCTCCTACTCTTCTTTTTCCTTCTTAGTCTTGTCCTCCTCCTCCTCCTCCTCCTCCTCCTCCTCCTGCTCTTCCTACTCCACCTCTTTTTCCACCTCCTCTTCCTGCTCCACTTCCTCCTCTTCTTCTTCCTCCTCCTCCTCCTCAGTCTTGTCCTCCTCCTCCTCCACCTCCTCTTCCTAATCTTCCTCCTCCACTTTTTTTCCACCTCCTCTTCCTGCTCCACCTCCACCTCCTCTTCTTCATCCTCCTCCTCCTCCTCTTTCTCCTATTCGTTCTCCTCTCAATCCACAGCGCTCTCACACACTCATCTCAGAGCCCCATTTCATCTGTGTTTGAGTCATTGGAAACCAACTTATCTATCGAAGTCCAATCTGTGTCTTATTTGTTCTGAGCATTCTCCCCCCCCACCCCCACCCCCGAGACCCAAACCACGCTGTGTAATCACACGATCTGTTTAGGCATCATTTGTCTTTGTGTGTACTCGATACTAAGGGCGTTGCTGTGATTGTGTGGGTAAGTGTGCACGCACATTCATACGTGTACACGCGTGGGTATGTGTACGTGGGGTCTCTAGATAAGCGCGCACACGCGTTTACGTGTGTGTGTGTGTGTGTGTGTGTGTGTGTGTGTGTGTGTGTGTGTGTGTGTGTGTGTGTGTGTGTGTGTGTGTGTGTATGCTTGTGTGTGTACGTGCATGTCTGTGTATGTGTGTGTGCGTGTGCGTCTGTGTGTGTACGTGCGAGTTTGTGTGTGTGTGTACGTGTGAGTTTGTGTGTGTGTTGTGTGTATGTGTGTGTGTGTATGTGTGTGTGTGTGTGTGTGTGTGTGTGTGTGTGTGTGTGTGTGTGTGTGTGTTAAAGGGAGTGCATGGCTCTAGAGTGAACAAAACGAAAGGAACAAGAGGATTTTTTTTACGTGATCACATATGAAACGATGTCAAATATCCAGTTTGGTTGTAGGTCCTCTGGAAAGTATTGAAGCGATTTTGATAGCCAGTCACGTGTGCTAAAAGCACAATCTGCACTAAAACCAACGGCACCGATGTTTAGGAAAATATTTTTTGGAATGGAAAACGATACTTCAAAGGGAGAGGAACACAGTGTCAGTGAGATCGAGGCATCTTGGACAGATGTATTTACATTTGGTCAGAATCAAGACACTCGTGACTGCATAATTAGACCTGCAGGCATTCCAGTGTTGTGAGAGCCTCATCTGACCAAGTGTTTGGTAAGCAGGGGTTGACGCAATACTAAGTTGTCGAGCATGAGAAA
>NC_134793.1:28491980-28494480 GCF_046742065.1 Oratosquilla oratoria | reverse complement strand
TCGGGAATAAGGAAGCAACTGAGACTGACAGCATATTCAGTCACCGTCTTTCCCACTGACAACAGATTATTCTTTTTTTTTCTATTAACATCGATAGGTTTTCTCGAGAAGAATGCGTGATGGTAGAGCGCTTAGTCACAACCCAGACGGCGGCAGGCAGTGTAGACCGGACCAGTGGTCAGCTGGATCAGACCTATTTAGGATCCAGCCTTCTGACCCTACATGGGGAAGGAACCAGAAAAAGTGCCCTAAGACTAGCTTCTCTAAAGCTGACTAGGTTGGGGAGCCACTCCCAGCATGGTCACTCATAATGCGATAACAATAAAAACAATAATCCATCCATCCATCCGTCCATATACCAAGAGATTTTCCCCCTTATAAGGGAGGTAGCCAAGTCAGAGGCACGTAACCACCCCCACCCATTCCACTCCCATCCACCACCCTCTCCTCCCTCTCACCTCAACTCCTCATGGACGACGGGTCATCCCTGTATCCCGCCCACTGCTCTGGGTTAGAAGCAATGCAGTAAGACATAGTACATCCACAGCAAGGTCGCTCCACTTAATCGGTAATCCCCACCCTCTCTCCGTCCCCTCATGCAGAAAAAGAGAAAACGTCAATAACAATTATGAAATAGCAACGACAATAGTACCGAGGGAGTAACAGCTCTCCCAAAACCAAACTTCCTTTGTTGCACTTCCGCCTTACCCTGCAACGCTTCCCAGCGAGCGAATCAAAGAGGTTCGCACCCGAAAAATCTACGCTGGCAATACCAGAACAACTACCTACTCTCACTTCAGAGGGTAATGTAGCGGTATGTCGGACGGATAAACAAACTCCAAATTTCTCGGAACTTGATTATTGGAAATATAATGCGAGTATAGGCGACCTAAGCCGATGTCTTGGCTGTGGAACATGATTCTTTATGCAAGAGGGATACAATGCACATTTAGGAGCATCGCGAATAATTTTGTTTACAAATTACAATTCCGACGTTACAGAACAATAGTGCTAACATTTATAGACATTAACATATAGATACTTGGGACATAATATCAACAATGTTATATTTCCATAATGCAAGTTCCTGCGGGGTGACAATTATTAATACAGAAATTAATTTTGGTACACGAATGCTATAGAAAACGAATTCTCCAAGGCGTGATCTTGCTACAGTAATACTTGCCGCCATCGGGGTTATCAGTAGACCCAAGCACAAGAGTCAGTACCCACAACCCCGATTCCACTAAGAGATATTGGATTCCGAGACTACCCAGTCCTGCTAACAAACTTGACCCATACCAACATGAAGTGGATCCTGACTTGGGCTATCTAAGATTCTTGGTCCTGGAATCTACCAACAATTAATCCATAACAAAGAAATGCTCCATCAGAGTATACGGGTCAATGCTGAACTCCCTGTGATATGTGGACCCAAGGAGAAATCCTAACAACAGAACTAGAATTAAGAGCCAGATATGACAAAGTCAAAGCTCTAACAACCTTGGTAGACTTTCCAAGTCAGACAACAGCATATATAACATTTGATATCATTAATGGGGTAGTCGGCATCCCACCTCTACGATAACACGTGGAAGAAAAAATAATGGGAAAAATTAGTGGGACGACAAAAAAAAAAACCGTACAAACCCCTGATTACTACAACCAATTCAAATATTTCATCATTACTACTTATACTCCACACTCTTCTCTAAATCACTGTAGTCAAATTTTTACTACACCATCCAGTAACCACCAGAAAACAATACTTTAGAAACGCAACCTCTCAGCTGCAAGGAGAGAATTAATCATCATTTCCTTCCCCAACCAAAAGACAAAACCTCTCCATAAAACTACAACCCAAAATCACAAACTCCAAGAAAAAAAAAATCTCATTCCGACTCTCATGGCCATTGGAACGTTACCGTCCCATCGTCAGCAATCTTCCGTCTTTGTGAAACGATGGTGTAGTTTCTAAAAAATGGTGATCATCTACTCTCTCATATCACCCCAGCAAACAAAAAAATTATACTATATTTCTTGATTCGAAAAAAAAAAGACATAGGACACGGTTTGGAAACGATGGATCACCCATAAACTTGTTCTCTTAATCATTTGAGGAGTCATGTTCACTTTCATTTCCCCAGTTCTTAACCCGTGGACCATTCCGAGTACGCATAGCAACAACTCTCTCGTCGTCACAAGGAAGAGTTCCCAAAGGAAGCGTTCTTAGCCCCCTTCCATCCACCCGAGCTACAGACGACTACGTTTACTTTTTCAAAAACTGCAGTTATCATGGAAGTTGTGGTAGATGTGGCAGCAGAGTCAGAGAAAGATGGGGATCCATTACGCTAGTATCTGCGAATGGTTTTAAAAAGCGAGCGACAGGAACACTAAAATAGGTTGCCGTTTCTAAGAAATATTACACTTTCTAACCGTGACGGCGGTTTCTAGAAGGCGGAGAGGGAGAAGTGATGAAGGTTCAAGGTCATTTTGGTAC
>NC_134793.1:28484480-28486980 GCF_046742065.1 Oratosquilla oratoria | reverse complement strand
AAACCGGTCGAATAGGGAGTCTTACAACCTTTCCCAAGGATCCTGCGTTTCCTTCCCATGGTCATCCCATTCACAAAGCGTCCAAACAATCGTCTGCATTACACCAAGAGACAAATATTCAAGTACATCAGGGATTGATATGGTCCAAGTAAGAAATTGGAGAATCTGGTTAAAGACCATAGCCTGACTTTGTGACAGACTAGATGACGATGAAGATAAAAAAACAAATAGAAAAATGAATAAATTAAGGAACAAAACCATGGAAGAGACGGGGAAGGGGGGGAATGGCATGTATAGAAATAATGTATGAATGACCAAGGAAGATAGGGAGAGGAAGAAAAGACGAAGAAGACATACACGATAGGAGGGAGGGGACGAAAGTAGAGGCAATGAGAAAAGGCTGAGGGTCAAATACGACGAAAAGACAAAAGTGAGACGTGGAGGGACGAGGAAAACCAAAAGAGGGAATAGAAGAAAGCGAATGAAAGCATGTGAGAAAGGGAGGGAAGGTAAGAATATTACCGGGATGAAAGACAAAGGTGGACACATGGAAGAGGAGGAGGAGGAGGAAGAGGAGGAAGAGGAGGAGGAGGAAGAGGAGGAAGAGGAGGAGGTAGAAAATAACTAGGAAGAGAAGTAGCAGAGGAAAAGGATGAGAGGAGGAAGAGAAAGATGAAGCAGAAAAGGTGGGAAGCAGAAGGAGGAGAATGAGGAAGAGGAGGATAAATAGTAGAAGGAACAGAAGGAGGAGGAAGATTAATAAAGATTAATGAAAAGAGAGGGAGGAGGATGCCAAAAGTAACAGCAAGAGTCCTTATTGAGGAGAGCAGCAGATGGAAGAAGAGGAAGTGGGAGATAGACAGACAAACAGAGAGAGAGAAAGAGAGAGAGAGAGAGAGAGAGAGAGAGAGAGAGAGAGAGAGAGAGAGAGAGAGAGAGAGAGAGAGAGAGAGAGAGAGAGAGAGAGAGAGAGAGAGAGAGAGAGAGAGAGAGAGAGAGAGGCTGATAGATAGCATCAGGGCGCGAAGAGACGAAGTGGGGGGAGGGAAAGTGGGGAACGGGGAGTGGTGGGAGGTGGGGTGGGGAGGGGGTGAGGGGGATGAGGTTGTGGGGTAGGGGTGGGGTGGGGTGTGGTGGGGTGGGGTGGGGTGTCCAGGCCGGCCTAGGAGGAGCGAGAGGACCAAGAGGAACTGCCGAAGTCCATTCACGACCAGCCATTCGGAAAACTGACGCCCTCCTCCCAAAGCCTACACACAACTCTGACTTGGGCTGCGCAGGACTAATGAACCACAGCTCTTTACAACAAGTGGAAACTACGGATTCAGGCGTAACTCAGCCGGGGGCTTCTTCCAAAGCGTGCATGCAACGCCGGCCAGGCCTTTGGTCCTTCCGACTCAGATGCCCGGCAGCGGCGGCTCAGGAAGCATAAACACAGGGATTCGGACAAGGTGTACCGGAATGATTTGACTCTTTGCAACGCGGGATGGTAACAACTCAACACCAACTCCTCAACTCCTCTCAATGCCTTTCAACCGGTGGCGGAAAAAGAGCGACCCTGGCTTTGGCTTCGTGTTGCGCGGCAGAGGAGGACGGGAGGAAGAGGGAGGAGGAGGAGGAGGAGGAGAATGTGAAGAATAGAAATAAAGAGAAAGGGAAAGAAGAAGAGAAGGAGAGGAGGAAGAAAGGAGAAAGAAAAGGATGATGATGATCATGATAAGGAGGAGGAGGAGAAGGAACCTGAGACCGAGAAGGCTGGGAAAAGGGGAAGAATAAGGGGAAGAGAAAGAGGAGAAGGAAGAGGAGAATGACAAGGACAGGGAATAAGGAGAAGAAGACGAGGATGTGGGTGAGGAAGAGGACGAGGAGGGCTGGAACTGTTAATAAGAGATGCGCAATGAAGAGAAGGGTGGAAGGAGAGCGGACAGAGAGAGGTAAGTGAGTGTAGAAATGCTGATGGTGCGGCGAGGGTGAGGGAATGTGAGAAGTATGATGATCAGGGGCGACGACGATGATGATGAAGGAGGAGGTCGAAGTGATGACGATAACGGAGGTGATCTCGAAGTGGGGAGGAGGAGTTCGAAAGCTGCAGTCGATCTGAACAGACGAAGAAGAGGAGACCGAGGAGAGAGGGTTTCTTACTAAAGAGAAGAGGAGATGAAGAAGAGAGGGTTTCTTGCTAAAGAGAAGAGGAGACCAAGAAGAGAGGGTTTCTTACTAAAGAGAAGAGGAGACCAAGAAGAGAGGGTTTCTCACTAAAGAGATGATCGACGAAGACCTCAAGCTTTCCTTGCAAGAAGACTTCTTCGCCACTGAAGAGAATGGCCTGGCGCAGGACGGACATGGAAGGAAAATTGCCAACCGGTAAGGAATGGAGGTAATTATTTTCGTCCCTTTTGTCTTTAATGGCGATCAGTCTCCAATCAAAGAAAAACGTTGAATGACTTGGTCCGTGCGGGAGGGAGGGAGGGAGGGAGGGAGGGAGGGAGGGAGGGAAGGAAGT
>NC_134793.1:28474480-28479480 GCF_046742065.1 Oratosquilla oratoria | reverse complement strand
TCCTCCTCGCGTACTTAGCCTTTTAACGCCTGGGAGGGGGGGGGCTTGTGTTCCTACAAGCTGAAGAAAATCGTTTGGTTTTAGCCAGATATCTCCAAAGAGAATACTGGACTCTCATGATTCAATTAAAAAGTGCTCCGGTCTGTTTCTATGATTAGTGTTGGTTGGATTACCAATAGGCATGCATATGCAAGTAGATATATGGTGGAAGTGGAAGAGGAAGAGAAGAGGAAGAGGAAGAGGAGGAAGAGGAGGGTGAGGAGGGGGAGGAGGAGGGTGAGGAGGAGGAATAGGAGGAGGGAGAGGAGGAGGGAGAGGAGGAGGAATAGGAGGAGGGAGAGGAGGAGGAGGGAGAGGAGGAGGAGGAATAGGAGGAGGGAGAGGAGGAGGGAGAGGAGGAGGAATAGGAGGAGGGAGAGGAGGAGGAATAGGAGGAGGGAGAGGAGGAGAGAGGGGAGGAGGAGGAATAGGAGGAGGGAGAGGAGGAGGAATAGGAGGAGGGAGAGGAGGAGGAATAGGAGGAGGGAGAGGAATAGGAGGAGGGAGAGGAGGAGAGAGAGGGGAGGAGGAGGAGGATGTGGATGGGGAGTAGGAGGATGAGGAGGATGTGGATGGGGAGTAGGAGGATGAGGAGGATGTGGATGGGGAGTAGGAGGATGAGGAGGATGTGGATGGGGAGTAGGAGGATGGGGAGGAGGAGGATGGGGATGATGATGGTGGGGATGATAGGGGAAGGAGGAAGAAAGGGAGGGTGAGGGGAGGAGGAGGAGAGGATAGGGGATGGAGGAGGAAGGAGTATTATTCCATGGTGCTGGTTGACTGCAGTTGATCTTCTGGGAAGGGTCACAGTTTCTTGTACTTTGTGCTTTCCATGGACAGGTATCGCAGACCCACAAGTCCTTGTCTTTAGCTGCTGCTGCAAGATTCTTTTCACTCCCCACAAAATATTCTGCTTCAACCAGTGCTTGTGTCTTGGCTAACGCAAGGCGATTCTATTCGGTTTTAGGCAAATCCTCTTGGTCTTTCGTGAAACGACGTCCAAAGACCTGGAGTGTCAGAGTCCACAGCGCTGGACTCCGACTGTGCACCTCATAGGAAGAGGTCTCCTACCACCAAGACTCTCCGGGTCTGCAAGGGTCGAGCACCAGACCCAAGACACTTGGACTGGGCTCTCAGGGTCCTCGGACACTGGAGTGGTCTGGACCACGGGGCCACTGGACCTGGACGACGTAAAGGGTCCAGGTTAAAAGACTGAACTTGGTTTCAAGATATGGTTAAATGTAGAACTGGGCGCGTTCCTCGATGTCCTGAACAAAGTCATGATTGACAGGACACCGAGGAACGTACCTAGGAACGCACAGATGAACTCGCCTAGCTCTGGTTAAATGGGAGGCGGGAGGGAGAAGACGAATAGAAAGAGGAGGAGGAAAATAAAGAGGAGGAGGAAGATAAAGAGGAGGAGGAAGAGGAAGAGAAAGAGGAGGAGGAAGAGAAAGAAGAGGAGGAGGAAGAGAAAGGAGAAAGAAGAGGAGGAGGAGGAGGAAGAGGAAGAGAAGGAGGAGGAGGAAGAGAAGGAGGAGGAGGAGGAGGAGGAGGAGGAGGAGGAGAAGGAGGAGGAGGAGGAGGAGGAGAAGGAGGAGGAGGAGGAGGAGGAGGAGGAGGAGGAGGAGGAAGAGGAGGAGGAGGAGGAAGAGGAGGAGGAGGAAGAGAAGGAGGAGGAGGAAGAGAAGGAGGAGGAAGAGAAGGAGGAGGAAGAGAAGGAGGAGGAGGAAGAGAAGGAGGAGGAGGAAGAGAAGGAGGAGGAGGAAGAGAAGGAGGAGGAGGAAGAGAAGGCAATAAATATTAAAAAATTGAATAGAAGAGAAAAGATACAAAGCGAATAGTATGGTCATTATAGAAGAAGGGTATAAAGTACTAAAACAAAAGAAAAAATATGTGGAAGAAAAGAAAGAAAAAGGAACAGGAATGAAAAATTCCCGACGTGTGTGTGTGTGTGTGTGTGTGTGTGTGTGTGTGTGTGTGTGTGTGTGTGTGTGTGTGTGTGTGTGTGTGTGTGTGTGTGTGTGTGTGTGTGTGTGTGTGTGTGTGTGTGTGTGTGTGTGTGTGTGTGTGTGTGTGTGTGTGTGTGTGTGTGTGTGTGTGTGTGTGTGTGTGTGTGTGTGTGTGTGTGTGTGTGTGTGTGTGTGTGTGTGTGTGTGTGCGCGTGTGTCCCAGGAGTCTATGGGATGCAATTGTGATATCTGGAGACTCTTTTAAGTCTGGGGTGTATGTAGTCTTCAGCCTGGAACTTCGAAATCTCTAGGTGTCTAGAACCTGACTGTTCGACACAGGAACCAAGATTCCCACACACGGGTCGGGTTCCAGGTGAACTTAGCACCCCTCCTAGTCCGGGTTCGGAACCTGATCAAGGAACATCTCCCGGGACTGGCGGACAAGTGGAATCTGTCGCTCGAAATGTTACCGAAGTCGTTCTCCATGACGACCTCTTCATAAGAATGAAGGAGATTGCAAGAGACCATAAGGCCTACACTAGGTAGTTCCATGTCTATTACCACTTGTTATTCTGACTGCCGCCAGGAGATTTTAGTCAATTTATGGCGCCTCCTAACCCCGTCAGTAGCCAAAGGGTGGTAGTGCTCTACCCTCTGTGGTCCGGGGAACTCCCTGAGGGTTCCACCGGGTATCACAGTTGGGGCCACTTCAACCCGAACACCAGTTGGAGTTCGTGGGGACCAAACGATTTGATTCAGACTTCAGGGTCTCTAAAAGGCGAACTGCGATACATAACTAGACATTGGATACACGAGCGAATAAACAAAGAAACTCTCCCTCATCCTTCCCGAAGACAGGGGATGATGGTGGTAACGATACAAAGTATGGGGATGGTTATATACCGCAGCTGAGAGAACCGGGGAATAGTAAATGTAATGAGTAATAATGATGGTTATGCTAGTAATAATAGCTACAATTATAATGACAATAATGATGATAATAGTGATAATAATGATGATGATGGTGGTAATAATGATGGCAATAATAACTTTAAGAGTAACAGTGATGATAATAATGATAATAATGATAAAAATAATGCTAATAATAATAATAATAACAATAACAATAACAACAATAATAATAATAATAATAACAATAATGATTATAATGATAATAATAATGATAATAATAAGGATAATGATGATAATAGTAATGAAAACAATGACGGCGGTAATTGATAATAGTGGTGTTAATAATGATAATAGAAACAATGATTATAACAGTTGTAATAGGATTGATAATAATAACAACTCTGGCCAACATCGAGAATTGGCCCTCTCGGAGAGGTCAGGTGAAGAAAATAAGTTTAACGACAACAGCATATTAATTAACAGACAATACAATAAGATGGATCACAATCAACAACACGAGGACAACGGTGCCCACAATCCCACTACCATGTATTGTGATCCTTAAGTGACGAATCTCTACGTGTTTTGAATCCGCGCGTAGTTCTTCGTACTTGCCGGACCGGATCAATACTGTTTGCGATTCCCTTAGTCCTAATCCCTTCTAATCCCCCCCGGGTTAATCCATTGGCTCATTCCCGTGCCTCTGCGAAACCACAGGGCTCCTGCGGCTGGGGTAATGAGCCAGCCTCGTCAGCTATCCGACCACCCCATCAGATGCTCATTCAAGTGTGTCATTGTCCACACTTGGAATGCTCTGCACACCATCCAAACAACCTTACCAAACCGAATTAAGAAGCTAGCCCGGTGAGGCAAAGAGGTTGGGTTCTACCCTAACGGGATAGGCCGGTGGTTCTGTAATGGGCCATCAAGGCTATTTCGAGTGTTGAGGAAATGATTCGACGTCCCACAATCTCGACAATGACCTTATCATCCGTTCCGATCAAAGAAACCCTCAGAAATATCTCGCCGACTCTCTGAGACACTTTTTTTTTCTCCTTCAAACCAGCAGAAGGAGGTCGTGGTCTGTCTACCCACCTAGCGAACCAACCACAACCACCTGCCACACCGGCATCAGGAACCGACCAACCACCCAACCACCTCAAACACAATCAACCCGGGCCTCCCATCGTCATCACCTTCGCCGCCTCGATCCATCTCCGCGCAAGACAGGGCGCGTTTCTCATCCAATCATAATGCACGGATGAGAAGTCCCACTGTTTTGATTGGTCATTTCAGCGAGGTGTCTGGCCTGTGCCGCAGGTCACGGGAACGGGCGACAGGGAGAGTGACCGGAATACTTGAGAAGGGGATGAAGCCGCACCGTACCGGCTCCGGTTAAGATTTCGTTTCTGTTCGATCGCATTTCCAGATTACATGGGGCGGGGCTCGGGGCTCATGGCATACAGAAAATCTGCCAAATCTGCTTAATATAAATACACGAGGTGGTAAGCGCCTTTACCAATGCTGGTTCCATCATATGTTCTATTTGCAAGACTCTACGGCCCAACTGATTTTGATGGGAGGCACAAAATGTTTAAATTTGAATAAAACCCCTTTCTACGGCACATGGATGCCAGTGCGGCGGAAAACCGGTTGTGAAATATTCCAGTGATCCAGAGGGAAAGGATAAAGAGAGGTGGGAGAGGTACAGGGAGAGAGAGAGACAGAGAGGAGGAGAGAGAGCAAGGAGTAGATAAAAAGAGGCGGTGCGGAGGGTGGGGAGAGGTTCGCGCGCATGCGCGCACACATACACACAAACACGCACACACGCACGCAGACACACACACACAAACACGCAGACACACACACACAAACACGCACACACACATACACACAAACGTGCACGCAGATACACTCACACACACACACACACACACACACACACACACACACACACACACACACACACACACACACACACACACACACACACACACACACACACACACACATATATATATATATGTATATATTTATATATATATATGTATATATATACACAAGTGTGTATATATGTATATATATATATATATACAT
>NC_134793.1:28446980-28469480 GCF_046742065.1 Oratosquilla oratoria | reverse complement strand
TTCTCTAACCTAACCTTCCCCTCTTTCAATCTTTCTCATTTTTTATAATTCTTTATCATCACATATCTTCACTTCCTCTTTTATATTTTCCTTATACATTCTATCTTCTCTCTCTCTCTCTCTCTCTCTCTCTCTCTCTCTCTCTCTCTCTCTCTCTCTCTCTCTCTCTCTCTCTCTCTCACACACACACACACACACACACACTCTCTATTGCCATTTTACTTCTCTTTATATTTTTTCTCGGCATTCTTCTATTTCCGACTAAAATTTCCTCTCCTCTCTCCTCTCTTTTTTCCAGTTCTTTATTCACCGTATATCGTGCACCTCATTCTTTTTCTATACCCTCCTGCTCTTTCTATTTTTCCGCTTTTCATTCCTCTTCCTCCTTTTTCTCATCTTCGTCGTCCTCGTCATCGTCCTTCTCGTCTTACCCCCCTCTCCCTCCTTCTCCGCCTCCCCCTCTTCCTCCTCCTCCTCCTCCTCTTCCCCCGTCTCCTGTTTTTCGCCCCTCCTCCTCCTCCCCTCCTTCACCTCCTCCTTCTCCCCTTTTTCTTCCTCGCTCTCCTTCGCCTTCTCATACTCCCCTCCTCCTATCCCCACCACGTTCTCTTCCTTCCCCTTCCTCCCCCTCCTCCTCCCTCTCCCATTCTTCCCCTCTCCTCCCCTTCCCCGTCCCCGTCCAATAAGACAATGGGCGACCGCTTCCCGACCACAGCGCGGATGGCCTCGAAGTCATTCCGGCCAGACTTTGATGAAAATCATATTATCTGATCAACATTAATTGATCCCATTCCATCCCACAATTCAATTTTTGGGCCTCGTGTCTTCCCTTTTCTCTCGTTTTCTCCCTCCCCCCCCCTCACCCTCGTGTTTCACCAATCCCTAATCTCGACGTAGGGACATTCCTCCTCTTTCTCCAAGTACTGCTTCATCCATTTCAATCATTTCCTCATCCATTCCATCCACTCCGGGCTTTCCTGGAATCTAAGTCTTTTCTCTCTTTTCTCCTCTCCTTCATTTCCCTCTCGTCGGAATCTTTTGGAAGGTTCTCTGAGAGACACGACAGCCTTCCTACCAGACTCGCAAATGTGTGTGTTTTTTCTTCCTCTGTTTCTTCTTTGTGTACTTTCTCCAAAAAATTTCTTGTATTCCTGGGAAGTAACTGGCTCTCCTCCTCCTCCTCCTCCTCCTCCTCCTTCTCTCGGCCGGATACTTCTTCAGTGTCAATGTTTACTGACTGAGAGAGGAGCAAGAGAGACACCACCAAGAGTCTAGTAGACGAACTCAGACACGAAAAACTCACTCACACTTAACACACGCTCACACACATGTAAGCACATATTCACTCGTTCATAAACACAACAAGAACGCGTACATGATGGAGCAAGTGCTCGCGAGCGCGTGCACATATGCACACACACACACACACACACACACACACACACACACACACACACACACACACACACACACACACACACACACACACACACATGCACACACACACATGCACACACACACACACACACACACACACACACACACACACACACACACACGCACACACGCACACACACACACATATATACACATCACACACACACGTGCTTATACATACACACACACATATTCATACATACTCATACATGCACACACACACACACACACACACACACACACACACACACACACACACACACACACACACACACACACACACACACACACACACACACAACCATGATCGCTGCAGGGCTAAAACAACACAAATCCGGTAAGAACAATATGTTGGGCAGCAAGCGAATCACAGAGAGAAATATTCTCGCTGTTGTTGTGCCGATTGGCTAACATCGATACTTTTGGCTAAAAAACATTGGAAGCAGAAAATAGCCGTATGGGGTTCGAAGGGAGGGAGGGAGGGAGGGAGGGAGGGAGGGAGGGAGGGAATGGAACAAGGGGTGGAGGGAAGTGGAAATGGTGGAAGGGAAAATATCCACAGATGTGTGCGTTTGCGCGTGTTTGTGTGTGTCTGTGTGTGTGTCTGTGTGTGTGTTTGTGTGTGTGTGTCTGTGTGTGTGCGTGTTTGTGTGATTGCGTGCTTGTGTGTGTCTGTGTTTGCTTGTGCGTGTATGTGTGCGTGCTTGTGAGCGTGCGTGTTCGTGTGTGTGTGTTCGCGTGTTTGCGTGTGTGTCTGTGTGATTGATGTAATAATAGAAGACTGAACACTGGGAAGGAGAGAGAAGGGAGGGGAAGACTTTATTTATTGAAGAGAGAGAGAGAGACAAGGTAGGAGAGTTTGGGAGTGGGTGGAAAGGTTCGATGCCTGCAATCGCCTAGCGCCAACCGAGACAAGGTTTGACGTCATCGATACCGATACCACGGGGGTGGATAAAATCGCCCGACAATAGCCAGAATAAAACAAAAGGTATTAGTGCCGCTGAGTTAGGAAGTAATCAACGATGGCGTCCCACTTTATGAACTTTTTTAAGGTCAAGGATGGAAAGATGATTTTTTTTCTTATTTTTATTTATTTATTATTTTTTTTTATCTTTATTTTCTTAGTGAGGAACATGGCGCAAACGGAGCCCCGGTTAAAAGATCTCCCCCCCCACCACCCGTTCTCCTCTCCCCGTATCACCCACCCCTTCCGGTCTCCCTGTCCCCTCTCCTCTCCCCCTCTCCCCCTCTCTCCCTATCTCACTCTCTATCTCTCCCCTTCTCCCGCTCTCCCCCTCTCCCTCTCTATTCTCCCTCCTCTCCCCTCCTCCGCCTCTCCCACCTCTCCCCTCCTCCCCGTCTCCCCCTCCCCGTCTCCCCTCATTTCCTTTTCACCCTCTCCTCTCCCCTCTCACCCTACTCCATTTCCTTCACCTCTTCCCCCTCCCCTCTGTTCTCCTCCTTGTCCTCTCCTCTCTCCTCTCTCCTCTCCCCTCTCTCCTCCTTCTCCTCCTCTCACCTCTCTACCTCTTGACGGCCTTCCGCTGCCACTCTTCCACCTGACGAACAGAATCGTGTGTCCTCAGACGAAACAAGTATCCAAGAAATGAGGCTTCTGGGAGGTGAAATTGATGTAAAGTAAGGATGAGAATCAGCCCAAAGCATGGAGAAGGGACCGAACGAGATAATGAAGACAGAGAAATGGCCAAAATAAATAAATGAATAAATGAATAGATAGAATAGATAAAAAGAGCTGGAAAAAAAGAGGTAGTTTTAAAAAGAGAAGAGTGGGAATGAGACACTTAAGCAATGTGTGTGTGTCTGTGTGTGTGTGTGTGTGTGTGTGTGTGTGTGTGTGTGTGTGTGTGTGTGTGTGTGTGTGTGTGTGTGTGACAAAAGGAATGAGAGAGAGAGAGAGAGAGAGAGAGAGAGAGAGAGAGAGAGAGAGAGAGAGAGAGAGAGAGAGAGAGAGAGAGAGAGAGAGAGAGAGAGAGAGAGAGAGAGAGAGAGAGAGAGAGAGAGAGAGAGAGAGAGAGAGAGAGAGAAAGAGAGGAGAGACAAGTGTGTATGGGACGGCACAAGTGCTGAACATGCAGCGTGTATTTATGGTACAATGAAGGAAAAGAGGAGGGGGGCGGGGGGAGGGGGCCGAGACCCCTCCCCAGTGTTCCCCCCGAGGGCACGAGGAGGGGAGATGGGGGGAAGAGAGGGGAGGAAGAGGGACACGTCAGCAAGGAAACTAAAACGAATTAGAAACTAAAGAGCATAAAAAAAGAAATAAAATGATGAAGAACAGAGGACGATAAAGAAGACGACGACGACGAAGACGACGATGACTCTGGCTTCCGAACGACGCCAAGGGCGAGGCAGGATCGAGATGGGAGGACCTTTCGGCTCTTATGACTCCCAGACATAAGGGTCATTATCAACTACACCTTCACACCAATTTGATCCTAAGTTAACATGGCCGGCGAGGGGAGGGGAGGGGAGGGATGGGAGGGAGAAAGAATGAAGGGGGAGAGGGGGGGAGAGGGGAAGGGGGAAGTGGGAGAGAGGGGAAGTGAGGGAGGGTGATATTCATAAAAAAAGAGTGTGTCGGGGTGGGGGTGAGGGGAATGCAGAGAGAAATGAGGGGAAAAGATGGAGAAGTGTCCGGGGTGAGGCAGGGTCGCTCGCTCTCCGCACATTGACGTCAGAGAGAATTCTTTGCACCGAATAGAATCGCCTGGCCATGTTCAAGACCAGAATACATGATAACCCGAACCTCGAGGGTGAGAGGGTGGGCGGGACGAGACGAGTGGAGGTGGAGGCGGAGGTGTAGGTGGAGGTGAATGTGGATGTGGATGTAGAGGTGGAGGTGGAGGGGGAGGTGGAAGTGGATGTGGATGTGGATGTGGGTGTGGATGTAGAGGTGGAGGTGGAGATGGAGGTGGAGATGGAGGGGGAGGTGGAGGGGAGGTGGAGAGGTGGAGGTGGAGAGGTGGAGGTGAGGTGGAGGTGGAGGTGGAGGTGGAGGCGACTTGGAAGGCTCACCGCGGGAGACGACGAAGACCACAGAGGCAAGGCAGAGGCTGTCTTGGTGGGGGAAATCGTTAAGAGAAAGGTAGAGCGGGGAGAGGAGGGGAAAGTATGGACAAGTGAGGGTAGAGACAGAAGAAGGGAGGAGGAGGAGGAAGAGGAGGAGCAGGAAGAAGAGGACGAATAGGACTAAATGGAGGGGGAGAAGTAGAAACAGAGGAAAAAAAAACAATGAAAAAGTCAGGAGGAAGAAGAAGACGAGAAGGAGAAAGAGGAAGAGAATACGGAGGTGGAAGAAAGTAAGAAGAGAAGAGGAGAAGGAGGAGGAGGAAGAGGAGAAAAAGGAAGAGAATGAGGAGGAGAAAGAGGAAGTGAATGAGGATGTGGAAGGGTGTAAGAAGAGAGGACGAGAAGGTGAAAGAAGAGGAAGAGAATGAGAAGGAGAAGGCTTGGAGAAGGAGGCGAGGAGGAGGAGGAGGAAGAGTAAGAGGGAAGGAAGAAGACGAAGACGAGGATTAGGGTTAAGTGACTGAAGAGGGAGAGGAGGAGGAGGAGGAGAAAAAAAAAAGGGGAATGGCAATAGAAAATGAGGGATAAGAAGAAAATGGGAGGACGGGAAGAAAACGGAGGGAGGCTCAATGAACATGAGTTGGGGAAAACAATAGCAAGTAAAACGTGAAAAGAGGCATTTTGAATAGAAGGAGGAGAAAGAGAAAAAGAGAATTAACAAGAAAAAGAGTTGGAGGAGGGGAGAGAAAAGAGGGGAGGAGGGAGAAAAGGAGGAGAAAGAGGAGGAGAATGAAGAGTAGGAGGATGAAGGGTAGGAGGAAAGAGAAGAGGAATGACTAAGAGAGAGAGGGTATGGGAAGACTGCACAAAATAAAAGAGTAAAAATCAGGAGGAGAAAGAGGAGGAAGAGGAAGGGGAAGAGGAGGAAGGGGAAGAGGAGGAAAAGGAAGACGAGCAAAGAGGTAGAGGAGGAAGCAGAAGAAGGAGAGTCAGGAAAGGAAGATAAGGAGGAATAGGAGTAAGAGGAGGAGAAGAAAGTGAAGGAGTAGGAAGAGGAAGAAGAGGAGTAGGAGAAGAAGGAGTAGGAAGAGGAGAAGCAGGAGAAGAGGGAGTAGGAGGAGGAGGAGGAGAAGAAGAAGGAGTAGGAAGAGAAGGATTAGGAGAAGAAGGAGTAGGAGGAGGAAGAGGAGAAAGAGTGAGTAGGAGAAGGAATGGGGTACTCTGATATAATTACTTGTACAAGATAATAACTCGCACAACCATGTCAGAAACAAGAACAAGAATAAGAACAAGAACAAGAACGAGAAAGAAGTGGTGGAAAGTCTGAAGAGTCTGAAAAAAAAAAAAAACGAAACGAAATCTGGTTTGACATCAGAACAAGGATCAGGACTTTGTCTAGACAAATTGCCGACAGGGAAGAAGACACGAAGAGACAAAGTTGACGCGGAGATGAATTTAGATCCTCCGACCGATGGACAAATGAGAGAGAAAGAGGAAAGGAGGGAGATCAGCAAATGTAATAAGAAAGATGAAAGTGGACGGAGGGTCATAAAAAGAAGAAGAAAAAAAAAGCAAAGTCCGGGAAGGGAAAATAAAAATGTAAAACGAAAAGGATTTGCGAAGGGGGGGAAAGAATGAAAGAGAAAAAAAAAAAAAGCGGATGGAAAAACGGGATGGAAAAAGTAGCATAAACAAGGAAGAAGAAAAGGTATAAAAATGAGATAACAGAGGCAGATTATACAGAACGAGAGAGACGAAAAAAGAAAGAAAGAGGGAAGCTGCTGGAATGCTGGAAGCGGCGGGAAGGGGAGGAGGACACGAGGGGAAGAGAAGGAGGAGGAGGAGGAGGAGGAGGAGGAGGAGGAGGAGGAGGGGGAGGAGGACGAGGAGGAGGAGGAGGAGGAGGAGGAGGGTACGAGGGGAATGAGGTTTAGGGTTTGGGAGGAGAGGAGAGTTAATCTTAATCTTATAATACATATGAGTTTATTACTGGCTTGGGTCGAACACAAATGTTTGTTGGTGGTGAGGGAGTGAAAGCGTCGTCCCTCCCACCCTTCCTCCCTCCTTCCCTCCCTGCCTCCCTCCATCCTCCCCTTCCGTCCTTCCCTCCCTGCCTCCCTCCCTCCTTCCCTCCCTCCTTTTTCTTCCTGCCTCCTTTCCTCTTTCCATCCTTCCCTCCCTCCTCCCTCCTTCTCTCCCTGCCTCCTTCCCTCTTTCCATCCTTCCCTCCCTCCTTCCCTTTCTGCCTTCCTCCCTCCTTCCCTTCCCTCCTTCTCTCCTTCCCTCCTTGCCTCCCTTCCTCCTTCCCTTCTTCCCTCCCTTTCTCCCTCCCATTCGAGCTTGCCGTCTCGTTCCGGCCTCCTGTCCAAACAAAACACTTCTCTTCCACAGGAATCTTTCTCTTCTGTCAGTTCTTTCCAGCATGCTAGGCATGTGTATCATCATTTATGACTTGCTGTCAACACCTTCTAGGTCCTGATGCTCCTCAACCCGTTTGCTCGTAGATCTCTACCTTACTGAATGCTGTTTATTTCTCTTGGAAATCAATCCAACACTAAGTAGTACCGCCTGGCGCACCACAACATCCTCATAGTTTTCGAACTCTGTTTCCTTTCGAAGACCTCTTTGGTGTGTTAAGGGTCTTCCAGAACCTTTTGTTCTTCAGTAGACATGTACCAGGTCATGTCTTCATGGCTCAAATCCTCTTGAGAACTTCCGCCCATCTTGATGCCTTATCCTGGACTTGAATCACGAGATGTGAGAGTTATATAAATATATATTGTCATTGTTAGGTATTTTTTACTCGTATACAGTAATCATTCTGCAATAAAATTGTATTTTTTCTACTTTCGGCAAACAAAAATGGATTAAACAAGCACCAACTAAATATATATTTGTAGAGCTCTGATATAGGTGCCCGTAATGGTATATATTTCCTAGTGTGTTCCTCACAGATCACTCAAATTGTTATGCTTCCATAGGCTTTATATACGTAAATGTATATATCATATACATATATATATATATATACATATATATATATATACATATATATACATACATATATATATATATATATATATATATATCTATATATATTGCAAATTTCCTCTTCCCTGTCACTCGTGCTCCAATATTTCTCCTCAAGTTAATCCTCTTAAATCTACGTAGACTCGGCTTCTCATTTCCTTTTCTTCTTTTAATCTTTCTTTTATTCCCCCTTTTCCTCCTCTTCCTCCCTCCTCTCTTTCCTCTCCTTCTCTTGTCTGACTCTTGTCCTTATTCCCTGACCCTCTTCCTTTTCCTCTACTTCTTCTCTTTCCTCTCCCCGTCTTTGACCCTCCTCTCCACCGTTTATCTTCCCCTCTTTTTCGTCCTCCATCTATCCTTTCCTCCTCCTCCTCCTCCTCGTCCTCTCCCTCCTCTTCCTTTTCCTCCATTTCACTTTCCTCTTCCGCTTTGGTTCTTATCTCCATCTTTTTCCCTCTCTCCCCTTCTCCTCCACCTCCACTTCCCTCCCCTTAGTCTCCTCCTCCTCCTCCTCCTCCTCCCCTTCCTCCTCCTCCTCCTCCTCCTCCTCCTCCCCTTCCTCCTCCTCTTCCCCTTCCTCCTTCCCTTCCTCCTCTTCCTCCCCTTCCCCCTCCTCCCCTTCCTCCTCCTCCTCCCCTTCCTCCTTCTCCTCCTCCTCCTCCTGCATCTCTTCCCTCCTCTTCTCCTCCTCCTGCCCCAGCCACCCTGCGTTGATTGTCCGCCAGATTTGTGGCTAAACTTGTTACGGGTAATACAGATACGACCGCCGATAGCAGTGCCAATATTGATGGCAATTCAGATACTATTTTGTTATCAATTCATGCGATGGATTTCTAGGTCGGAGCTTTTTGTATTTCCCCGATAATCTTCCCTTGATGAATTTTTGGGCGCACTCTGATGCGGATGAAAAAAAAAAAAAAAAATGATACGAGACTAGCTCTCTTGTTCTGAATATTTTACATTATTCAATTCTCTATTGCGGGATGGCGACATCTGTAATGATTCTTTCAGTCTTAGGCACCCTGACAGGGTCGCTAATTCTATTTATCTATTCATTCATTTAACTATTCATCAATTTATTTTTGTTTATCTATTTGGTTATTTGTAGATTTGATTATTCATTTATCTCTATCTATTTATATATTTATTAATTTATTTAACTATTTATCTATTTATTTTTGTCTATCTATTTATCTGGTTATTTATAGATTTAATTGTTCATTTATCTCTTTATTTATTTATATATATATTTATTTATTTAACCATTTATCTATTTATTTTTGTTTATTTATCTGGTTATTTATAAATCTAATTATTCATTTATCTCTATTTATATATTTATTTATTCATATATATATTTATCTATTTACTTTTGTTTATCTATTTATCTGGTCACTCATAATTATAATTATTTATTTATCTGTTTATTTATTCATTTATTCATTTTCTTATTCATTTCTTATTCATCTATCTAATAAGTTATTTGTCTATTTATCTATTTACTTGTTTATTAAATCATTCATTTATCTATTTATTCATATACTTATTTATTCATTCACTCAATTATCTATTTACTCATATATTCATCTACAAAGTTATTGATTCACTTACTATTTTCCAAATATCGCATTTGTGTTGCTGTTATTTGTTGAGACAAGACAGGTACCTGCTAGGTATGATGTAAGTACAGACTCTTTATGAGTGTTGTCGTTGTTTCTTGAGACAAGAGGATGACCCAAGGGAGGAAGGGATCCCATGGGAAGAGCCACAGCGCACGGGAAGGACGAGGTCAGTGACTCCGTCATAGGACCTTCCGCAGTAGTCAGTCCTCGGGGGGGACTTCGAAGTAGTCTTCGGGGGACTTCGAAGATCTCATTCGGCTGGAACACAAGCTGGCCCAAGAATCCCGTCCCTTTCCCCCTTTTCAACACGGTATATACGTATTAAACAGATGAGCTTTGGTAAGCGCCGGGTGATTTCGTTTAACCTCAAAGCGCTCTTTTGATCCGCCGAGTTTGTCGTGACCCGCGGCACCACTGACGGAGGGGTCATCGAGTTCGCTCGGAGTTATCGCCGTTTCTGACTCAAGTTCGGGACACCGGACTCTCCCCCCCCCCTCTTTCTGTGTCTCTCCCGGAAGTCGAGGGGTCCGATTTGTTGCAGACAAACATCCGGGTTTCTCTCCTGGAACTTGGTTGTCTTCGCCTTCTCTCCTTCATTTCTTCCTAACGTTCCGCATAACCACCATCTCTCTGTCGTTCCAGTTCGCCCTCTTTTGGGGTCCTTCCTCAGACTTTCCCTCTCGCCCGCCTCGTCATCCTCATGATGGAACTCGCCTGGGGTGGGCCAGAACAAAGTCTGTGAGGTGCGTCACCCTAGCAAAGGCGTTCACTCATTTTACTTCTTCTCTCCTCCCTTTATCGTTTCTTCGTGTGTTTGGAATCTTTAACCCTCCAGCAGACCATCAAGATATCGTGTCACGGAACTCCAAGTCGCCGTAGGTCACCGCAGCGCAAAATAGCGCTTCGAGAATCGGGGCATCGTGATAACAGGTCGGTCTAAATCGCAAGTTTGTATGTACGTGCGCCCGCGCATAGACACCCCACACATACACATACACACACACGCGCGCGCACACACACACCCACCCACGCACACCCACACCCACACCCACACCCACACGCACACACGCACGCACGCACGCACGCACTCCCCCCCACACACGCACACACACACGCACACACACACACACACACACACACAAAACGAACAAATTTATAAACAAACAACCAGACAGAGATACATGCACCCCACTCCCTTTGTGCGAGCGTATACACATATTTTTATCGGATGCCCCCTCGGGAAATCCCTTGGGAACCCCCATGTATCCCTTCAGCCTCTCATAACACCAATAACTGCCTCCGTTGAGGCTCAGACAGCCTAGGAGGCGATGGCCGCACGAGGCCTCTGCGGCCCGCGTTGGCCAAGTCGTCAGGACAGAATCGTAAGCCCTCGCCACAAGTCAAATTAAGTTACAGCAGAAACTGTCGTAGCTGGTTAACGAGGCATGGAGTTACTGCAGCAGAGGAAGGCAAGAGCTACCCCTTCAGAACAGCGCCTCGTATAGTTAGGAGACGTAAGTCGAAACTTAACGTCACTAGAAATTATTTCATTTATATTTTTTTCCCTTTTGTATACAACGAAAGTCGAAACTTAACGTCACTAGAAATGATTTCATTTATATATTTTTTTCCTTTTGTATACAACGTAAGTCGAAACTTAACGTCACTAGAAATTATTTCATTTATATATTTTTTTCCTTTTGTATACAACGTAAGTCGAAACTTAACGTCACTAGAAATTATTTCATTTATATTTTTTTTCCTTTTGTATACAACGTAAGTCGAAACTTAACGTCACTAGAAATTATTTCATTTATAACTTCGCTTTCACGTCGTATAAACGCGAAAGCGAAGTATTATGAAATATTACGAATCACGCCTTACAACAGTAATCCAACAAACGGGGAGGTTGCATAATGTTTCATTACATTCTAGACAGATGTTGCCGGAATGTGACCACAATTTTGTATCAACAAAACGATGATATCAGGACTCTTGCAGACCATAATTGCAACAATTACAGCTCCAACGAAGTATGACAATTTCTCGTAACGCCTGGGAGATAAGCAAATGCACAGCAGTAAGCTCCCCCTTTCAGTAAGCTCCCTTTTATAATATTGTGCAAAGTCGTAACATATACGGTCATATTCGTCTCCCCGCCTTACATCCACGACAATTATGGCGTGCACACTTACAACGCAAACCGCGGGGTTCCTATGTAGACAACAGGATTAGCAAACGAAGAGGGGAAGGAGGGGGGGGGGCAGGGAGGGAGGGGGAAGAGGGGAAAGGGGGAGGGGGAAGAGGGGAAAGGGGAGGGCAGGGGACGGGAAGGGGGAGCAGGGATGGAGTAACAGGGTAAGGAGATTAAAAAAAAAAAATAAAAAAAAATAATGGAGCGGCAGGGGTGAGGGGGACAGACGAGAGTGAAAATGGTGATTTGAAATATGGGAGACAAAGGAAGATGGAGGGTAAAAGAGAAATGGCGAATGGGACGAGAAGGGGAAAGGAATGAAGAAGGAAACAGGGAGGCGAGATACAAAGAACTGGTCTTGGAAACGGAAATGGATAGGAAAAATGGCGAGTGGGTTGAGATCTTCAGTCTGACGTCTGTCTATCAGCGAAACAGCCGGAATCAAAGGTTATTATCTACTAGGAATCGACGCGAAGAAGGAAAATAAAGAGAAGGAGAAACGAGAGGACGAAGCAAGAAGAGGAGAAATGGAAAACGATGTGTAAAGATGCAGAGAAGGAAAAAGAGAAAAGGAGGTAAGACTGGAAGTTACGCCGATACAATCAAAGAGCAGAAAAGAAGAGCAATGGGAGATATGCAACAGGGAAGGACGAATCTTTGACCTGCAAATCACACAAACGCACACATAGGAAAAAGAGCGTCGACTTACTAAACAGATCCTCCAGCCAACACTCCCTCCTCTCACAACCTCCCTCTTCCCTCCTGCCTCTCCCTTCTCCTTCCCCCACCCTCCCTCCTCCCTCCTCTCTCCTCCTCCCTCTTCCCTCCTGCCTCTCCCTTCTCCTTCCCCCACCCTCCCTCCTCTCTCCTCCTCCCTCTTCCCTCCTGCCTCTCCCTTCTCCTTCTCCACTCCTCCCTCCTCCCTCCTCCTTCCCCCACCCTCCCTCCTCCCTCCTCTCTCCTCCTCCCTCTTCCCTCCTGCCTCTCCCTTTTCCTTCTCCACTCCTCCCTCCTCCCTCCTCTCTCCTCCTCCCTCTTCCCTCCTGCCTCTCACTTCTCCTTCCCCCACCCTCCCTCCTCCCTCCTCACTCCTCCTCTAAAGGAGACACCCAACTTCACGAAGACTTCGGCCACTAGTACTGCCATCGTTGGGCGATCAAGTCTCGATACGTCTTCATTATCGTTCTTATAACAAAACAGGGCGCGCGCGGGGGTGGGGGTGGGTCAGAGGGCTGTTGGGGGGAGGGGAGGGGAGGGACCCCCCCCCCCTCCAAGGGCCTTCATGAGGCGTCTCTTGGTGTATGGGAGATGAAATGAGGCGAAACGTCTCCTGGCTTTCTACCCTTCTGTCTCAGTATCACTTTTTTTTTGTCTCTTTCTCTCTTCCGATACGATTCCTCTGACAGTGTCATTCGTCACCACCACTGAGCCTGGACTGACTGGGTTGGATTGATGGACTGACTGGCCCTCATAAAAAAGACAGAAAGAAGAGGAGGAGGAGAAAAAAAAAGAAGAGGAAGAGGAAGAAGAGGAAGAAGAAGAGGAAGAAGAAGAAAAAGAAGAAGAAATAGGTGAAATAAAAAAGAAGAAGAAGGAGAAGAAGAGGAAAGAGGTGGAGGAGGCGGAGGAGGAGGAGGAGGAGGAGGAGGAAGAGTAGGAAAAGTATAAAATGAAGAAGGAGATGAACGAGAAGAAGAAGAAGGTGCAGAAGAACTCAGACCTTTCCTCCTACACACACCCACACCCACACCCACACCCACACCCACACGCACACACACACACACACACACACACACACACACACACACACACACACACACACACACACACACACACACACACACACACACACACACACTATATCACACGTGGGCACCGACTGGATCCAGGTCTTCAATGATCAAGACCCCCCAAGGCAGGAGGGGCGCCTTTGTGCTACCTGGAGAAGTTCTTTTGTTTCCCTCTTCCATTTCTTCCTCCTCCTCCTCCTCCTCCTCCTCCTCCTCCTCCCCCTTCTTTTCTACCCCCACTTTGTCCTCCTATTCCTCTGACTCCTCCCTTCTCCCTCCTCTTCCTCTTCCTTCTCCTCCTCCTCCTCTTCCTCTTCTTTTCTTTCTCCCTCCGCCTCCTCTTCCTTCTCCCTCCTCCTCCACTTCCTCCGCCTCCTCTTCCATCTCCCTCCTCCTCCTCCTCTACTATCTCCGCCTCCTCTTCCATTTCCCTCCTCCTCCACTTCCTCCCCGTCTTCTTCTTCGTCCTCCTTTCCCTGATCCCTCATCTTGGGTCTTCCAGTTCTTCCTCCTCCTTTCCTCTCTTCTTCTTCAGTCGCTTTAACGGTTGCCTTCTATATGAGAATTCTCCATTCGTTTTCCGAATTATTTTTCTTTCACCATCACCATCACCATCACCATCACCATCACCATCATCATCGTCATCACCATCCCCATCTCCATCACTATTACCATCACCATCACCAATACCATTACCATCACAAATCACCATCATCATCACCATCAATATCGCCCCGACCATCACCATCACCATCACCATCACCATTACCATCACCATCACCATCACCATCACCATCACCATCACCATCACCATCACTCTCACCATCACCCTCACCATCACCATCACCAAATTATCCTTCCTTCCTTCCTTTATCCCTGCTGGTGCAACATCAATTTTTCCTCGTCCGTCTTTCTCTTCTTTCTCCTGATCTTCCCACTTCATCTCTTCCTCCTCCTGCTCGTCCTTCTTCCCCTCCTGCTTCACACTTTTACTCTTTCATTCTTTAGCACTTCGTCCTACTCTTCTTTTTTTCTTCAAAATACCTCCTATACCTTCAGCTTTCTGTGAATGTACAAATTTCGATATGGCTTGCTGCTCGGCACAGTCATCATCTCCTCCGCCATTTCACATTTACTTTGCTTTCCTGGACTCGTCGCTCTCCCCTATCAGCGGTTGGGTTGTTCGCCTCTATATTTACTAACTTGTGTTGCTTTTTTTTTATTCCATTTTACTTTAGTTGATCTTATTATTTTCTCTTTGTTCCAATCTAGTTTAGTTTAACCTGATTTAATCTAATCTAACCTAACTTAATTATATTATATTTTAACTTATTTTGTTTATCTGTTTTTTTATTTATATGATAAAATTTTATTCATCTATATTTTTATTGTGTTTTATATTTAGTTATCATTGTCATTATCATTATCATCATTATTATTATTATTACTATTATTACTATTATCTATTTATTTATTTATATCTATTTATCTATCTTTTTCTGCATCCGAGTTCAATATGGGCCAAAAAGCCTCATGATGGTTCTCTTTGCCACATTCGTCCAATGGCATCGTGTCCTGCCAATGCATGTGAAACTTTTGCAACATACGCTTCTTCTTTTTGTCCTAAACGGATTCCCCTCTCTCCTCCTCTTCCTCCTCCTCCTCCTCTTCCTCCTCCTCCTCCACCTCCACCACCACCTCCTCCTCCACCTCCACAACCTCCTCCTCTTCTTCTTCTTCTTCCTCTTCCTCCAATCCTCTCACCGGTGAGTGGGGTCTGGACACGGCTGCTCCTCCCCAAGGCCAACCCGACTTTACCCCATTCCCCTCCCCTCCCCTCCCCCGTTCCCTTTTTTTCCTTACCTACACTCGTTTACCTTTTACATCCCCAAGGTAATAACGTTTCCCCCTAGTCCCACTCCCTCCCTCCCTTCCTCTGCGCCCCTTTCATCTTTGCATTTCTGCTTTCATCTCTTTATCTCTCCTTTCATTGCTTCTCTCTTTCTCTTTTACCTGCTATGTCTTGTTTCTCTGAAGCTCTTCTTACAGATCTCCTCGTCCCTTTCTCATTCCTCTCCTTTTCCCTTCTTTTACCTCCCACCCCATCCCTCTCCCCTCCCTTCCATTCCTCCCTCCCACTCCCTCCCTTCCTTTTTCTCCCCCACCCCCCCTCTCTCTCAGCCATCACCTCTTCCCTCCCCTCCCCTCCTCTGGCCCATCGTGTATTGTGGGCGCCTCTCAAGTACTCAGTCCAAACAAAACCCAACCAAGAAAGAGCGAACTCGGAGGAGAAGGAGGAGGAGGAGGAGGAAGAGGAGGAAGGGTTGGGAGGAGGAAGGGTTGGGAGGAGGAGGGGAAGAGGCAGGAGGAGGAAAAGAGGAAGAGGAGATAGAGTAGGAGGAAGGAGAGGAGAAGAAGGTAGGGTGGGAGGAAGAAGAGGGGAAGAGGGGCAGGAGTAGGAGGAAGGAGAAGCGAGGGAAGAGGATCAGGAAGAGGACTAAGTGGAGTGGAAGGAAGAGTTGGAGGAGATGAATTAGAGGTTGTGGAAATACAGAAGGAGGAATAACGGGCAGAAGATGAATTGAAAGAAGAAGAAGAGGAGGAGGAGGAGGAGGAGGAGGAGGAGGAGGAGGAGGAGGAGGAGGAGGAGGAGGAGGAGGAGGAGGAGGAGGAAGAGGAGGCATATAAGGAGTATGAAATGGATGGAGAGAAAGGAGAGAAAAGAGCAGTAAGAAGAGGAAAGGAAGGAAGGAAGGGTACCAGGGGGAGGAGGAATAAGAGAAGAGAGAGGAAAGAGAGAATAAGGTGAAGAGAGAGGAAGGGAAGGGGGGAGAGTAGGAGGAAGAAGAAGAGGAGGAGGAGGAATAAGAGAAGAGAGAGGAGAGAGGGAATAAAGTGAAGAGAGAGGAAGGGGGAGGGGAGGAGAGTAGGAGGAAGAATAGGAGGAGGGGAGGGGAATAAGGAGAACGAGAGAGGAGGGTGCTAGGAAGAAGAGGAGAAGGAGAAGGGGAAAATGGAAGATGAAGAGTAGGGAGAGGAAAGGGAGGAGGGGAGGAAGGGGAGGTGGAGGAGATGGAGAAAGAAAAAATGTAGGGGAAAGAGGAGGAGGAGGAGGAGGAGGAGAGGAAAGAAAAGGCGAAGGAGCAGCAGGAGGAAATGGAGGAAGAAGAGGAGAGGTGGGGGGGAAGAGAAACAGGAGGGAGATGAGAAAGATTGTGAAAAAGAGGAGGAGAATCAGGATATGGAGAAAGAGAAGAGGGGAGGTTGGAGGAGGAGGAGGAGGAGGAGGAGGAGGAGGAGGAGGAGGAGGAGGAGGAGGAGGAGGAGGAGGAGGAGGAGGAGGATGTTGAAGGGTAGGAGAAAAGGAAGGAATAGGAGAAGGAGATGAAATGGGAAGAGGAGAAGGAAAAGCAAGAGAAGAAGGAGGAGGAGGAGAGAAGGGGGAGTGGGGAAGGGGGAGGGTAGGTGGTCTAGACTTTTTTTTTTCTTTAATTGGGAGTGGAATGTCACTCCCACGGGCTTTGTTTCAGCCGGTGGGAGGGGTCTAGACGCAAGCACGTTCTAGATGTAAGCACGGTCTAGACGAAAGCACGGTCTACTCTAGACGAAAGCGGAACATTCGGTTTGGGATGTCTTCCTCACTCGGATTGTCGAGTGAAGGTGTGATGCTTCCGTAGAACGAAGAGAGAGTGGGCAGTCCCACTGAATAAACGAATTAAGACATCCCTATATTGCGTGCGGCTCGGGGAACAGTGTCTACACTCAATTTAGGAGAACAATAATGGAAAACAAGAAATCGAAGAAAAGAAAGATCACTGTAGAAAAGGAGAAAATAAAGAAAAAATTGTAGAAGAAAAAGAAAATGAAGTCGAAGAAAAAGAAGAAGCAGAAGAAAATGAATAAGAAGAATAAATAGTAGTAGTAGGAGTAGAGGAGGAAGAAGAAGAGGAAGAAGAGGAGGCGGAGGGGTAAGAAGACAACAGGCTCTCAAGTGCCTTGCCCTCCGGAGAAAGGACAAGGGCTCTAGTACTTGCAGTACAATGCCATTTTCACAACACCACACCTCCCACCTCAACCACACTAACACCACAAATGTCTGTCATGTCTACCCCATCACTACCACAGGACTTAGCCACAATACCACTGCCATAATAACACCACCAGCAGCGCACGCCACCACCACACCATTACGACGCGCTCCTGCAGGAAGACCACCAGAGCACCTCACGCGCGGGGGCAAACAATGAGCTACAACAACTGTGGAGCTTCAGGGGCCTCTACCAAGGGTTCCCCATCGCCCTCAGCTGCCCCTTCGTCTGTAGAGCCATCTACCTACGTACGTACGTACCTACCTACCTACTTACCTACACACACACACCTACACACACCTACACACACACACACACACCTACACACACACACACACACCAACACACACACACACACACACACACACACACACACACACACACACACACACACACACACACACACACACACACACACACACACACACACACACACACACACACACACACACACACACACACACACACACACACACACACACACACAATTCTTATCTAAATCCCCTCTTTCCCTTATTCTTTTCCTTAACCTTTCCTTAACTTGTCCTCGGCTCCTCTCGCCCTTCTTTCCTCCTTCTTCGGCCTGCACCCTTCGTGTAACTTATTTGAATCATGTTTTTAATTTGTCTGCCTCAAGCGACTCTATCTTGCCGAGACGAAAACTCCTTTGAGGATTCTAAACAAGTTAAACTATCCTCGATCCTTAGTTGAGACGGCGCTACGCATGGTGCTTACTCCATTCCGAGCTCGCGCGCGCCGGATGATTTAAATCAAGTGTGGCACCATCCCCTCATCGAAGGGACTAAAGTCATCTGAATTAACTCCTTTGGTTTGCTGACACTCGCTCCAGGTTTCATCCTGGCTGTCGGTCAAAACGATTTCATTCAGGAGCGTTTCTAGGCATCTCTCTTTTTCTGGTTCCCCCATCAGCCCAGCTCTTTCGTTCGAATTCCTTCCCTTCCCTGGAGCTTCTCCTAGCGGATCAAGTGAAAAATCGAACTTCACCTTTGTCGTCTTTACTTAAAAATTCTTTTCGAGGTTGAACAGTAATCTCCACAAAAGTTCAGAAGAACAAAGGCTGATGCCTGAAGGTCACGAGTGACCAAGATTCCATCGAATGATTCAGAATTGAAATATCCTGCCTTAGCCCCAAATTGTCTCGCTGGGGATTTTCAACGCGCTTTCTCAGAATTCCTAGTACAGTTTTTGGATAAACACGTTTAACCATTTCAGTACCTGGTGGCGTTTTCTTTTTATTATGGTCACAATCATGTTATTCTATTCCTCTGCAAGGCACACATTCTGCCACGGTGATTTTTTTTTTCTAATGCAAAGGAAATTTTAGAATCTTGTTGGGGGGTCGGAGCAAGGATGAGATCCATAAGTTCTAAGACTCTTTTGTTTTGTATTTGCCATCCAGATTTTTTCGGACAAAGTCCAACATGATAGCTGTTCTGTGAGTGCCTTACTGAACACTCGTGACACTACGAAAAGGACTGGAATTAGTCTGCGAACACCAATAATGAGAACCAAAGGAGACAGAATAGTTTCTTGATATGGATGTAGTATGTAGACTTTGCATTTGTCAACATTTGGATGCTGTATCCTTCCACTTTCGCTGACGGAGCAGAAGATGGAGGGAGGAAAGGGACCATGGAAAGAAAATGGAAGAAGATGAAAAGAGTGAGGGTAAAGATGTTGTAAGGACAGCAAAGGGACAAAATAAAGAGAGAAGAAGAGAGTGGAGGGTTGTCCGTGAGAGTACGAAAGAGGAGGATCAGGAAGGGGCAGCGGAGGAAGAGGAAAGGCTATTTCAACTCTTTTGGGGGAAACGCTTCACGGGTCGACGGATATCCATTGTCCTTACCCACCAATTATCCGCCATTATTTCCTTCCTCACCGTCATCATCAATAGCAACAACAAGAATAACAGCAGCAACGACAATAAAAGAGGGACCTCGACTCACCCCCACCCACCCTCAACGCATCCACCTTGTTTTACTCCGCCCTCTTCCACCAGTTCTCTCTCTTTCTCTTTTCTTCTCTACTCCTACTACAGAATTTTCACAAGAATAACAATATCTACTTTAGCTTCTTTTCATTCCAATGCAAAACCCACCGTTTCTGACGGGGGCCTAAGGACACGGCGACTCGACTCTGCAACACAATGCAACCGGCCACGGTTCCCAAAGAAGTCTTTCAGCAAACGTGGAAGCCGCGGCTGCAAGAAGGGGCCCTCAAGAGCGGCGGAAACATTGTGGTATGAATTGGTTCACATGAGTGTCGGTAGTCGTTGTGCTGCCCTCTGTGGGTGGCTGTTGCAGTTGTTATTCAAAGGCTCACGTGGTGGTAGGGAGGGGGAGGGGAGGGGATGCTGGTGGTAGGGATAGTCTGAATAGGTTCGTAGTGGCAGTGAGGGTCTTTAAGGTGATGATGTTGGTTGTTATGATGGTAATGGTAATGACAGTGATGTTTAGGGGTAGAGACAAGAGTGATGTCGACAGGAATATGAAAATTACTTCTGAAAGTATTGGTGGTGACATAGTGATGGTGGAATTAGTGAAGTTCTTCGCTGAGATGATGATGATGATGACGATGACGATGCTTTTGGATTTTGTTGTGATGGGATGGCTGGTTCTGGCGATGGCATAACCTCTTTTGAAAAAAAAATACATTGGTGGCATTAAACTTGGTTAATGAATTATGTTCTTGATGGTGGTTGTGGCAAACATTATGGCGAGAACGAGTAGTAATCAGTCCGTTCATGAACGATTTCGTGTTGACACTAGGAAGGCGATATCGCTGAGATGACAGAAACCCTCTCACAAATCAATGAGTTAAGAATCCATCGAGATCGTCCCGTTGGGACAAGAAACTTTACTTCATAACAACAGATCAAGTTTCTTACAAGCGCGAAGTCGAACACCCAAATCTAAGACTGCTTCGCCCCTCTGCTCGCTTAGGAGGGTTTCCAAAAGACTCCTGAGGTTTGACTCCAGAGGGGGGGGGGAAGAATGAGACACTTGGAACTTGAGACTACAGAAGCTTCCGAAGAGTCAAAGGAGAACTCTCCGCCCATCCGACCCTATCAAGTTTTCGGGGATCCTCCCTGGGTCACGGGGTGGCTTCTCCCTCCCCCCCCTCCGTCATCCTCCCCCCCCTCCCTCCCTCCCCTGGTGCCTCTGCTGGTCCCCCTTCTTTTATCTCCCCCTTCTCTTCAACCGTACAATTACCTCTGACCAAATCCGACCCAGACAACCCACCCCCCCACCCTCCACCTGCCACCCAATCCACCAGAACCAATCCAATCCTTCTCAACTCGATGTCTTCCCTTTCAACCTCACTGTTTTTCCTCTCCCTACTCTCGCCTACACCCTCCCTCTCCCTCTCTCTCTCTCTCTCTCTCTCTCTCTCTCTCTCTCTCTCCTTCTCTCACCTCTCTCTATCTCTCTCTCTCTCTCTCTCTCTCACTATATTCTTCTTCATTCTCTTTCCTCACTCATATGATCTCTTTTTTTCTCTATTTTCTTATTCTCTCTTTCCTTTCCTTCTTTTCCTTTTTCTTTCTCTTTACTACACGCTATAATTTCCTTCCCCCTTCCCTTCCTTTCTCCTCTCCCCGTTTCCCTTCTCAGTCTTCCTTCTTCTCTCTCCCCCTTCTCTTCTTTCTCGCCTCTTTTTATCTTTTTTCTATTCTCTTTCTTCCTTTCTTCATTCTCGTCACCTTCCTCCTATTCTTCTTTTCGCATTTTGTTTTCTCTCACCTCCTGTCATTTCGACAACCCTCTATCCCTATCCTCCTCTTCCATTCTCCCCCATCTCCGTGATTCCTTCTTTCCATTCAATTCTCAGGTTTCTCTCTTTCCCTTTTCCTCTCTTCTCCGTCGTCCCCTGGCCCCGTTCTTTATCTTCCATTCTTTCGACCTCTCTTTCGCTTTTTCATTACCCTTCCACTATCTCTTATTCTCATTTTTCTTCTCCTTTGTCCTTAGCCTTTCCCTCTCTTCCTTACTTCATTCTCCTTTCTCATTTTCCTCTTTGCCCCCTCCTCTCTCTCGTCTCATCACTTCCTTACTCTCACTCCTCTTTTCTTACACCTGACCACCAATCGTTCCCAGCTTAAATACACTCTCTCTCTCTTTTTTTCATTTTCCGTCTCCTTTATCTACAGTCTCAGCACCTCCTCCTCATACTATACTCTTTTTTTCACTCCTCTTTTCGATCTTTCCTCTCTCTTCGTCTTACCACTCTCTCTTCCTTGCTCTCAGCCTCCTCTCCCCTCCCCTTCTCCCTCGCCTCCCCTCCCCTCCCCTCCCCTTCCCCCTCGCCTCCCCCCCTCCTCCCTGCTGCCAGCCTAAATCCGTGCCTTCCCCACAATCCCCAGTCCAAGGCTCAAAAACCTCTGTATTCATAAAATCCAACGCCGAAGAGAAAATTCCCGACACTCCTGTTGCCAAGCTGACCACCTCGTCTGTCTGCTTCTTTCGGATTTTTCTTACGGTCTCTTGCTTCCTCTTCCTCCTCTTCCTCCTCTTCCTTCCACACTTATTCTTCTCTTTCTCCTTCTCTTTCCTCTTTTTCTTCCTCCCTTTTTCTTTTTTCTTCTTATTCTTCTCCTTCTCTTTCCTCTTCTTCCTCCTTTTATTCTTCTTTTTTCCTTCTCCTTCTCCTTCTCCTTTTCCTTCTCCCTCTTCTCTTCCTTCTTTTTTCTCCCCCTCGTATCATTCTTGCTCTTTCTTCTTTTTCTTCGTATTCTTCTTCTTCTTCTCTTTTTTCTTCCTTATCTTCTTTCTTATCTTCATTTTCCATCTCCTTCACCTTCTTCCTTTTCTTCTTCTTCTTCTTCACATTCTTGTTCATCTTTCTCTCTCTCTCTCTCTCTCTCTCTCTCTCTCTCTTTTCGACTCTTCTCCACTTCTCTTTTCTCTCAGACTTGTCCCCCACATGTGGGAGGGATGTTTTCTCCCGATTTCTGGAGGAAAGCAGATGTGGAGCAGGCCAGGCCACGACGGATTGTTGGGGAACGTGGATGGGGGACGGAGAGTTGTGGCTTGCATGGGGAGGGAAATGACAAGGTGCTTGGAAGATGCATTTATCTGATTGTATCTGTTTTATAGAGGATCAGAGCTAGGCACGTGGAGTCCTGTCTCTTTGATTTTGTTAGTCAAGCTTGGATTTAAGTCCGTTTGTGTTGTCTGACTGTGCTGTTTCTCAATGTCCTTCAGACACTCTAAGTCTTTTTCAGTTTCTTTTCATGTTTTCGGTTTTTCTTTTGATCCCACGTGAAGAAGTCTTTGTTAACTTTGTCCACT
>NC_134793.1:28406980-28411980 GCF_046742065.1 Oratosquilla oratoria | reverse complement strand
CATCTTTCTATTCTTCTCCACTTCCTTTGTGCTATATTTTAGTTTCGCTTTTCTTTTCTTTTCTTTTTCGCTCTCGTCCTCTGTCTTCTTAGACTCGTTTTACTTCGTCAAATAATCTGTAATCGTGTAGAAGTACTATGGAGGAAGTTGGTAGAGGCCTTTGTTCAGTAGTGGAGTCTGAAGAGCGGAGTGATTGAGAAAAAAAAAAGAAATACAAAGTTTCAAGAGCGCTGACATTGTTGCTGAAGCTCATCACTAACACGTGTTAAAAACAACCACGTTTGTGTTAGATTTGTCAGAATACCAAAGATAAAATGTGAACTAAATCTGTTAGGAAATCGACGGCATGTGCAACTGTTTTGCGCCGATGTGAAATTGTGCCTTCATCCCAAGAAGAACATATTAATTTGAACACGATTCTAAATGCTTTTGAATTTATGCGTATTTGAAGTGTAGATGTATGCAAATCTGCATGTTTGTCTGTATGTATATATGCATGCATGTGTCATACATGCACTTGTATGGAAACTCTTTAATATACCAATCGACCAGTTTCGACTAAAGCTTTTCCCTCTTCTCGACTCTCCACACCAACCTGTACAGGCCTTTTATATGTATTTATTTTTGTATACATGTTTGGTATGTATGCATACATGTACCAAGTATATATATACGTGTATGCACAAAGTTTATTCATGTATGCAGGTGTGCTTATGCACTTTTGTATACATGTTTATGTATGAATACATGCATTATTTATGATACATTTGTGTACGAGTACATATGTAATTGTATTACACATGTATATATACATATTTGTATCACAAAAGCATTCATATATCTGTTTGTGCGAAATTATCTGCATGTATATATATATGTGTATATATACATATATATATATATGTACACACACACACACACACACACACACACACACACACACACACACACACACACACACACACACACACACACACACACACACACATATATATATATATATATATATATATATATATATAATTATATATGTATAATCACATGCATGTGTGCGTATATATAAACAGATGCGTCCGTAAGTATCCATGTAAGTGGAGCACTTTGGCGCGAGTGAAAGAAGGCCGATAAGGGAAGAGTGGAGTGCGCCGCATCGCACCCCATTTACCAAGAGCATTAACTAGGAGATGTAAAAAAAAAAAAAAAAAGAGCAGAAAGAGCAGGGGAGGAAGTGCAATGGGGGAACACGTAATGGGTCGGATGAGCAAGAGGAGAGTTGGGGGAAGGGGGAGGTGAGGAACGGGTGGGGGGAGGTGGTGCGGTGGATAAGTGGAGCGAATGTGGAGGTGGCTGATGATGAGGGAGACGGTCTTTTCTTTGGCACAGAGGGAAAGAGGAGGAAGAAAAGGAGGTGGAGGTTGGAGGTGTGGATGGGGCGAGTCTGGGGGGGATGGGTGGGTGGAATGGCAAAGGAGATCAATGTGGGGGTGAGGGTGGGGGGAATGGGCGACATCGCCTTGTCACTGAGCATCTTCTTTATTAGGATTAGGTCTGAGCTAAGTTTCAAATGTGTATTACAAAGGATTACAAAGGCGGAGCATGCCGACAGGAGACCTTTTGATCCATATCTAGGTCGGATGCGAAAGAAAAAATCATATTAATAAAAAAAAAAAAAAAAAAAATATATAATAATGTAAATAACAAATAAAATACATGTATTGTGTATGTTTTTATTTGGGTCGCAGAATTAAGATGGCCGTCAACCCTTTCTCATAAATCACAGTTATGGTGCAGCACAGTACACTGTTTCAGATCCAGATACTAAGTTCTCTAACCTCGGTAACACTTCATGAGAACAAGCGGCAGACGATTTCATTCGGGACGGACCAGCAATCTGAAGAGGGTAACGATAGGCCCAGACGTCGCCCTGGCCTGGGTACTCTGCTTCAGCTGATTAAATTCGTCTGGTGTTTACTGAGATAAGAAAATCTCTGGAGGAGCCGCCGCTTATTGGAGGTGCTTGTGACGCCTCTTTGGAATCTTTTCCTCATAGCCACGAACCTCCAAAAGGCAATTGAGTTTTCGCCAAGGAATGACATTTCTTTGTTGTTGTTATTACCATCATCATATATATATATATATATATATATATATATATATATATATATATATATATATATATATATATATATATATATATATATTATACATTTTTTTTTCTCCTGACAGAGTGGGCCCTCCTTCACTTTCAGTTGGAAGACCATCACGATTGACCCCTTCCAGTGTGATTTGTGATTAACGAGATGGAGCATGAACTGAATCAGAGATAGAGATAAAGATAGATAGTTAAGTATATATATATATATATATATATATATATATATATATATATATATATATATATATAGAGAGAGAGAGAGAGAGAGAGAGAGAGAGGAGAAAAAAAATTACATGTCTACGACTTCGGTCGTCACCTTTGCCTTATATGCTTGGGCATCATAACCAAGTCAGCAATCTCGGGTCGCTTTATGAGATTTGGACTTGAAGCGGGACCAAAACCAACTCGTCGACACCATCACTCGAATCTTTGACCCTCTTTGGAGCCCAAGTTGGATGAATTTTTCAAACATGGCGGTGAAAGAACTCATGGTTTCTCTATTGTGACGACTCAAAAACACGTCTTAATCAAGCCCGGAGACGAGGAAGACCGTATTAGGGGACTGCAAGTCGCCCAAAGAGGCGTTGCGATGTTCTCAGTAAGGTTGCGCAAGGTGTTCATGGGGAAGTCTGTAGATCCTGCACGGGGAAGGGAGCTTTGGAAGGTCTTTCTCTAAGGTCTCGGGGCCTGAGGAAGGGCTTAGGGTGAAGGAACAGCCCCATGATGTTGGGGAATTGAGGGGGAAGGGAGGAAGGAGGAGGAGGAAAAAGCCACTCTCATGTGTGGGTGTCTTGGATTACTTTTACGGGGAAAAACGATGTTAAGCCTCCTTCTTCTTTTTCTCTTCACTAAGTCATTTTTTTTCTTTTCGTAATCATCAAGGATCTCCATCATCTCATGGTCATTGTCATTGTCATTGTCATTGTCATTGTCGTCGTCGTCGTCGTCGTCGTCGTCGGCGTCCTCCTCCTCCTCCTCCTCCTCCTCCTCATCATCATCATCATCATCATCATCATCATCATCATCATCATCATCATCATCATTACCATCATCACTATTATTACTATCACCATCATCATGTTGTACAACATCATTACCATCTTCATCAGTGTTTTCAGCAGTTATTCTCACCGTAGCCATTACAGTAAGCAAGCCGCCATCAAGGGATCAAGAAGACGACGCCAAAATGAGAAGTCTCTCTCCCTTTTTCCCCTCGCCTTCAACCCTTCCCTCCTCCTCCCTCTCCCTTCCCCCCTCCCCCTCCCTCTCCCTTCCCCCCTCCCCCTCCCTCTCCCTTCCCCCCTCCCCCTCTCCCTCGCCTTTGCCCTCCTCCTCTTCCCCCTGATCGTATAGCCTCGTGCGCCAGATTTGTAACTGCACAGTCAAACTTCACCTAGAAGGATAAAAACTCGTCATACCAGACAGACAGACCTCACACTCAGCGACCTCGGGACCTCTCTTACTCTTCCTTAACCATTCCCCTCCCTTCTCCCTTGGCCACAACCCTTCCCTACAAGTTTCCCCTCATCTCTACTGCCCCTCTCCCTCTCTCTCTCTCACTCTTTCTCCCTCCCTCTCTCTCTCTCTCTCTTTTTCTTTTGCTCTTCACTCCAACCGAGACCCTTTGGAACACTTAAATTTCCGGCGCTCCTCTCTTTGAAGAGCCCCTCTTTATTCTTTGGCAATTTCTGCTCTTGAACACTCGATGGGCAACTGTTCTTTAGAGGCGAGTTGTAATAAAAAATAGTTGTGAGGATGGGCAGAAAAAGAGAGTGTCTGTTGGAAACGGACGAAAATAATCAAGAATGTTTCGACCACCGAGGTACTGAGCAAATTCCGTTCGCCCTGCACAATACTATTTTCAGTGAATCGTAAGTTGGATAGAAAAGTTCAATACGTATTGGTATTTAAAAGGTTTCCATTCATAATCAATTGATATATCAGTTAATTCAGAAGGCGTTGTGCAGTAACATCCTAGGTAGCCGAGGTCAACAAGATACGCTATTTGTTCGTTCGTGACAACGATACGACAGTTTTCTACGTCTATGTTGTCACGTGGCGAGTTCTGCACGCCAGAGCTACTGTACACATGCAGGGGAGTAATTCTCTGCCAACAGTGATTCCACCACATCTCTCTTATAACCCTATCGTCAATATGATAGTCATAATTCTTTTCCCAACAGGACTGCTGTGGTCGAGAGCCAGAAGGAAGAATCACGATAATCATAGCTAGCATATGTATCCCCCCCCCCCCGTCTCACTTTCTTTCTCTCATCACCCCTAACCCATACACCTCGACTTCGGTCCTCAAATATTGAATCTCCAAACACTTGTCCAAATCCCCTCAAACTTCTACCTCCCTGCAAAGACACACCACTCCAAAACCTCTCGACTCATTTCAACCTCCTCTCAACCTACTCCATCTTGCCGGCGTCCGCCACAATCCCTAACCTCAACTGTTGGGGCTAATAAGTATCTAATCCCTTTAGATTGACTCCCCTAATGGAGCTTGTCGGCCTTTGGTTAACACTGTCGGTTCGGTGGGTCTCCAGGCTGCAGCAGACCTCAAGCCACGGGGGCGGAAACTCTAATCCGCCTCAGCCCGGCACCGGACTTGGGGGCTGAGGATACGTCTGGGTCGTCTGCGTCTGTGTCTCCTGTTGATGGGGGATTGCAGGTAGAATCATCTGCGTATACCGGAGAGGGGGAGTTCAAACGGGGGAGGCAGGGGGGGAGGTAGCGAGGGGAAAACGATCATGGAGAGGAAAGAGAAAAGTAGGTATGGCATGAGGGAAGTCTAGCAGACAAAATGTAGAGACGTTACACCCACACGCATTCGCACGCA
>NC_134793.1:28374480-28389480 GCF_046742065.1 Oratosquilla oratoria | reverse complement strand
CTTCTTTCTTCCTTTTCTCTCTATCCATGCGTCACTCTCTCCCTCCACCACGCTCTTCAACTTCCTATCTTTTCCCTTTCCTCCCTCTTCCTTACGCTTTTCGTTCTTCTCCACCTTTCTAATCTTTCCGTTTTCCTGTACTACCTTTCCTCTTCCCTCTCTCCTGCCCTAATTTTTATTTTCATACAAGTTCTTTACATTCTTCTTTCCCCTTTTCACCTCCCCTCGTGTTCCCCTTTCTCCTCCTCCTCCTCCTCCTCCTGCGCAGCCCGACGCGACACACCTTCATAATGGGACCACGGGTAACACTTGACTATCCCCCTAATTATTTTCAAACTTGCGCCTCTGTTGCAGCTCTTTGAGTGCAATGGCGAAGCACAGTCGAGAACGACAATACTCAACCGTGACGGGGCCCCTGGGAATGCGCGCTGAAGGACTCGGGACATGCGACAGGGACTTGGGGGGGGGATGGGGGGATGGGGGGATGGGGGGATGGGGGGGTTAGAAGATGAAAAGAGGAAGGGGAAGACAGGAAAAGAAGAAAGAGATGTGGAGGGCGGGGAGGCGTAGGAAAAAGAGGGAAGAGGAGAAGGAAAAGGAGAGGGAAGAGGAGAAGGAAAAGGAGAGGGAAGAGAGGAAGGGGAAGACAGGAAAAGAGGAAAGAGATGTGGAGGGCGGAGAGGCGTAGGGAAAAGGAGAGGGAAGAGGAGAAGGAAAAGGAGAGGGAGAAAGAGAGCGAGGAGGAGAGGGAGAAAAAATAAAAGGAAAAAGAGAGAAAACAAGGGAAATGAAGGAAGAGAAGAAAAGGGGACTACTTAAAAAAAACAGTAAGAAGAGGAAATTGGGAGAGAAATGGAATGAAACCAGAGAGGCTAGACAAAACGAAACACCGGAATTCAAGGAACTTACGATTCCTCGACGACAACTGAAGTTATCATGGATGACGCAAGGAAATGAAAAGATGGCGCGAGAGGACGTATCCGAGGGAAAGGGATTGCAGCAGGAATTGAGGTTAGATGGAGGTGGAATGGGCCGGGAGGGAAAGAAGCAAAGGTGAAAGAAGTGAGAGGAAGGAGGAGGAGAAGGAGGAGGAGGGAAGGGGGTGGATACGATCTCGCTCTTTCTCTCTTTGGCCTTCTTTCGAGGCTTGAGGCTCTCGCGAAGGAGGACGAGGACGGGGGAAAGGGGGAGAGTCGAGTTTGGGGAAGGGGGGGGGAGACTGAAGCACAAACTCAAAATGACAAATGCCTGTTTCAGCCTTTCATCCCTCCTATCATAAGATCGCGTCACATGAAGCCGCCCCCTCCCCCCAAGCCATCTCTAACCCAGAGTCTTCCATCTGTGTCAGGTCCTCCCACCCAAAGCCCCAAAGCCCCCCGCCTTCTCTGGCCTAAAAGCCACCATTCAAAAACGCCCCCACCAGTCCCTGAGGTCTTGTCTGCAGCCTTGCCCAGCCACCGTCCACGTGTCTCAACAGCCAACTCAAAAGCCCCCTTCAGCCTTCTTTCTTGTCCACCTCTTTCTCCTCTACCTTCTTCCCTCCGTTTGGGTCTTATCCTTGTCCCATCTCTTCTCCATGTGTCTTGAAGTAGTTTCTCCTCGTAATTTTCATTCTACTCTTCCTTCTACATCCTTCCTGCTAATTCTCCTGTTTCGCGTCATCTTCTTTATTTCCATTTTCATTCTCCTTCTGCTCCCTCACCTTTTCATTTTTTTTTTTTAGTCTTTCACCTTTTTACTAACTATATCCTTCTACCTGATTCGCTTCTTCGTTTCCTTTACTTCTAAAGGTCTGAAATCTTCCTTTCCCTTTCCGTGTGGCTTCTATAGTTTCCGATCCTTGTTTTCTCTTCCAAATGATCTCTTGTTCTCTTCCAGCGCGAAGAGAAAACGTCGACCTCCATGTCCTCAGTATCCCCCTACGATTCCGCTCATTTCTCTGCATCTTCTCCAACATTTCCGTTTACACCACCAGGAAGGACCAACACCCTCTCCTCACCCCCGGCCTCTTCCTCCTTCTTATTTGGGAACTACCGCTTCACTCCACTTCCTCTCACTTGCCTTCCCGTCATTTAAGCGTTTTTTTGACATTGCGCATTTACACGTTTCTGTTACATGCATCATCATTCATCTTTCGTCATTGTCCATTTCTTTCTTTCACCTACCTTATCGTTCTACTCCCTGGTTCCCTTTAACAAATACTCTCCTCCACTCCATCCACCAGCGTCTCCTTGCCCCTTCTCTTCCCACCAGCGTCCTCCAGTTCTTCCACCAGAGGCTCTCGCCTCCTTCTCCCACCTCCCTTTTACGTCCACGAGATCCGCTTTGACAAGAGCGGGACAGCGGAGACGAGTGTTTCTTCAGCAGTGTCGTTCCTAATTACACCCAAATGCTGCCTGTGTGCTTCACCAGCTAACGAGGCGGGGGTGTGTACACAGAGCACACAAACACACAAGCGCGTGAACGAACGCCAGCGTCTACAAACACATACATATATTCATATGTGCGCTCGTCGAGCACACGTCAAACACGTACAGACATATGTACTTGGGAAAATGCGGCACTTTCGTGCTAAACGCGCACGTACATATACACACACAGCACACACACACACACACACACACACACACACACACACACACACACACACACACACACACACACACACACACACACACACACACACACACGAGTGAATATTAAACTAATTATAGCAATTGATAAAAAAGGGACAGGACCATATACTGTAAGTGTAGCTCCTTTTCTGCATATTACAATAAGGTAAATACAAATTAGTAAATAGACAAACTCACGCACGCACGCACACGCACACACACACACACACACACACACACACACACACACACACACACACACACACACACACACACACACACACACACGGACACACAGATACACACACACACACACACACACACACACACACACACACACACACACACACACACACACACACACACACACACACACACACACACACACACACACGGACACGCGGACACACACGGGCACACACACACACACACACACACACACACACACACACACACACACACACACACACACACACACACACACACACACACACACACACACACACTTGTGCAGACAAGTCAGAGACCCATGATTATGTGTTCCATATCGAATAGAACCTCCCCTTTTATGTAGGAACCTGACGTGCACACGCAGAACATGGAGGCACTCTGTGCAAAGTTCAGATAGAGTAGTAAGTATATATCTGAAATTTGTTGGCAGACTTTCTTGAGAACACTTTGGATTTCCATCACAGTCGTTTGTATATATTTACAATCTGCAGGAAAACCACCAAGGAAAATAATAAAATGATGGCCGAGCGCTTTCGTCTATTTAGACATTCAGCGTACATGTACCCTGAATATGTCTAAATAGACGAAAGTGCTTGGTCATTTTATTATTTTCCTTGGTGGTTTTTCTGTATATTTAGAATCACGAGTTCATGTGATTTCTCATGTATATTTGCAATCTATTTTGGATCTATTAGCATGATTCTTCAAGGCTACGGCATGAAATATACGTAATCGTATTCTATTCACAGAGCGTGTAATGCGGAGGTACTGTGCCTTGCTGCATTACCTCTGACCTGAGCAGTGGCCAGGAGACAGGTATGACCCTTCATCCACGAGGAGCTAAGATGGGAAGGGGCAGCAAATGGATTCTGGATGGGTGTCGGACGGGTGAAGATTGGATGTATCCCTTGACTGGGCCACTGCCTTATCTAGAGGAAAGGTGCATTTTAGTAAATGCTTGTAGGTATGCAATTATTCTAACAGCCAACATTTCCTATGCATTTTCCTTATCCCTCCGTGGAAAACATGATAATGTGTAATTGAATTCACGCACGCATGCGCATATCGTGACAGCGGGACACGCACTGTCCACGGGGAGAAACGGCTGGTCACGCCTGGATGTGAATGCGTCCAATGCTATACGGACATTTGCATAAAGATGCAGTCCAACATGGCCACAAATTCAATCATGTAAACACCGTCAAACGCGTTCATGTAGTTCTGCCCCAGACGGAAACTTTCGCTGGATTACAAATCAGCAAGGGAGTCTTCAAAGACACCCGTACTAGACACAACTGCAACAAATACTTTATCAGCAAAAGCAAAAGTAAAAGCAGAACCATATATATTTATATATATATATATATATATATATATATATATATATATATATATATATATATATATACATACATACACAAAAAAAACACCTTGTACGCGTGATTCTAGTCATTCAGGAAAGCCACAAAGAACATAACAGGAAATAGATCGAGCGCTTTCGTCTATTTAGACATATCCAAGGTAACTTAAAATTGTTTGAATAGACGAGAGCGCTCAGTCTCTTTCCTGATATATTATACATATATATATATATATATATATGTATATATATATATATATATATATATATATATATATATACACAATCTGTAGTTGAAGCTCCTATCCCAATTCTTTTTGTGATCTGAAGAGCATCTCTCTCTCTCTCTCTCTCTCTCTATCCATCTATCTCTCTATTTGTATCACTGAGTGAGAACCTTACAACGTGTCCAGATTTTGAGTTCATTAGGCTTTGCTGAGGCGGCGAGGTGCGCAAGAAGAGTTGAAGGGATACCAACAGGAAGATGCTGAGGAGAGGCGATGGTGGTGGTAGTGAGGAGACTTGAGGATGGTGTGGTGGAAGAGTCTCCAGTGGCGAAGAAGAGACTGAAGAACGCGGAGAGTTCCAGAGGTGGTTCGATGAGACCACGGTCTCCGGACAGAGTTCTCGATCAGGTATAAGGTCTCAAAATCTGTCAAAAATGGCTGCCTACACCAGACAATAACATCACATTATATATATATATATATTATCCTCCCTTTCTTTTTGCACCTTTACGAGGGGGTAGGAAACATATAAGATTATCTTCTTTTTCTTTTTCTTTTCTTTCTTCTTCTTTTCTTTCTACTTTTTTTCTCTTATTATTATTATTTTCATTTTTCTTTTTCATTTTATTCTCCTTTTCCTCTTCTTTTCTTTTTTCTTCTTATTCCTCTTTATCCTCTTTCCTCTGCATCTACTTCTCCTTCACCTCCTTTCTATCCTTCTTCTCCTCATCCTATTGTTCTCTGGTACTTATTCCTTTTCTTCCTTATCTCATTGTCCTTCTTCTTGTTTTAGTAATTCCCCTTATTTTTACATCTTCCTCTTCATCGACCTCTTTTACTCCATCTTCAAGTTCTTCAGAAGTATCTTGTTTTTTCTCTTCTTCTTCAGTATATTCCTTTTCCTTCTCAACGACGCCTTTCAACATCATCACTCCTTTTTCTTGTTTATCTCTTTCGTCTTCTTGCTCAACATAATTATTGTTTTATTCTTTTACTTTTTCATTTCCTTCTTTTCTTTTTGCTTGTTCTCTTTTTTCTCTTTTTTTCTTCTTCTTCTTTAGCACCTTCTTCAACATCTTTTATTCCTTCTCAGTCTTGTCCTTTAGTATTTATTTTTTTCTTTGTATTTTTTCTGTCTCGCATTTTTTAATCTTCTTATTCATCTATTTTTTCTTTATGTATTTTATTGAATTTTCCTCATCTTCCTCTACACCATATTTTTTACCTTTTCTTTTTGAACATGCTTTCTTCTCTGTATTTTTTTTATATCATATATATTTTTTCGATATCGTTTACTTCGATTTCATTTTCTTCTCGTACTTTCTATTCTTCTTCTATCTCTCTCTTCTTACCATTACATGGATATATATATATATGTATATATATATATTATATATATATATATATGTATATATATATTATATATATATATGTATATATATATATTATATATATATATATATATATGTATATATATATATATATATACACATATGTATATATTGAAGTATGGAAGACAAATGAGTGGAAGGGCGGTGAGCTAAACACAGAGAACAGTTGGAGTTTTATTGACTGACGTTTCGTCCTTACCAGGACATTCTCAAAGTACATGTACTTTGAGAATGTCCTGGTAAGGACGAAACGTCAGTGAATAAAACTCCAACTGTTCTCTGTGTTTAGCTCACCGCCCTTCCACTCTCTCTCTCTCTCTCTCTCTCTCTCTCTCTCTCTCTCTATATATATATATATATATATATATATATATATATATATATATATATATATATATATATATATATACAGAGTGATTGGGAAGTGTTTAGTTCAAGGAAAAAATCGTAGTGGAGAGATGATGGTGAAAATTATTCTAGAGAGATGATGATAGGAAATACAGTGTTTAGGAAGAAAGTCAGGTATAAGTACACATGGGAGAGGATGGTCGATAGAGGGATGGTAGATAGGGCTTTAATGAACTATATAGTGGTAACCAGCTGTAGAGTAGGAAGTTTTGTATGTACATGTTCTAAGGGGAGAGAGTCGGGGAATATCAGATAATTTTTTTGTGGCAGTAAGTTGAGAGTGGAGGACTGGAGAAAGAGGAAAAGAACAGAAGGTAGGGAGGTGCTTAAAAAAGGAACTGCTTAAATGAGAAAGAAAAGGAGAAGAAGCACAAGAAGAAGCTTAGAGAGAGGAGTGGGAGGGGATGAAGGATAGAGTAGAGTAGGACTAGGAGTAGAGGAGGAATGGGGATGGTTCAAGGAGGGAGTCACAAGGTGTGCAAAGATGGTGTGTGGAACAAGGAGGACGGGAGGAAATAGAAGTAAGGGTAGTGAGTGATGGGATGGTGAAGCAAAGAAGGTTGAAGAGAAAAAACAAGTATTCACAAACTGGTTACAAAATAGAACGAGAGAATCCTTTGAGAGGTACAAAGAATAGAGAAGAAAAGTAAAACATAAGATAAAGGAGGCAGAGAGGAGAGTAGATGTGAAATATGATAAGAGTATGACAAAACTTTTTGGAAGTAATTAAAATATGTTTTGGAAAGAAATTAATAGAGGACGAGGAGGCAAATCAAGTAGAGAAGAAAAGGTGAAAGGTGCAGATGGAGAGGTGATAATAGAAGAGACGGCAGTAAGAGGAAGATGGGCAGAGTATTTTAAAGAGTTGCTGAATATGAAGGAGGATAGGGAGGGAAAGGTAGTTGCAGAGGGAAGCACTAAGAAAATGACAGTGATGAAGAGAGAAAATGGAGGAGATATAAAGAAAAATGAGGTGAAAGCAGTTATTAAAATGATGAGAGTAGGTAAGGAACCTGGGTTGAATGGGTGCCATACGTAGTGTCTAAAAAAGGGGGATACAGTGGTGGAATGGCTGGTGAGGTTTTTGATTTTTGTCTAAAAGAGTGTAGAGTGCCGGAGGACAGGAGGAGTGCCTGTATAGTTCCGCTTTACATGGGAAAAGGGGACAAGTGTGAGTGTACTAGTTTCAGAGGGATCAATTTGTTGAGTGTAGATGGAAAGGCTTATGAGAAGGTTTTGATTGAGAGGATTAGGAGAGGAACAGAGGGAGTAATTGGTAAGGAACAGTGTAGGTTTAGGACAGGTAGAGGTTCCATGGATCAGATTTTTGTGGTAAGACAGATATGTGAGAAAGCTATAGGAAAAGGTAAGGATGTCTTTTGGGCTTTTATGGATTTGGAAAGGGTTTATGACAAGGTAGACAGGAAGGCACTGTGGGGGTTATTGTAGATATATGTGATAGGAGGACACTTTTTAAGAGCAGTCAAGAGTTTTTACGAGAGTAGTAGGGCTTGTATTAGAATCAGAAATGGAGAGAGTAAGTAGTTTGAGGTAAAGGTGGGACTTCATCTGGGATGTGTTATGTTGTCTTGGCTGTTCAATTTATATATGGATGGGGTGGTGCGAGAGTAAGTGCAAGGGTAGTGGGTCGGGGATTGAAGATAGTTAAAGAAAATGGAGAAAAGTGAGAGATAAGCCAGTTGTTTGCTGACGACACTGCCCTTGTAGCAGGATCAGAGGAGGGATTGAGGAGGTTAGTGAGAGAGTGTATATATATATATATTACATATATATATATATATATATATATATATATATATATATATATATATATATACGTATGTGTCTGTGTACACGCACATGTGTGTGCGTACGTGTGTATGTGTTGTTTGTGCCTATGTGCCTGTATTTGTGTGTGTGTGTGTGTGTGTGTGTGTGTGTGTGTGTGTGCGTTTGTGTGTGTGTGTGTGTGTGTGTGTGTGTGTGTGTGTGTGTGTGTGTGTGTGTGTGTGTGTGTGTGTGTGTGTGTGTGTGTGTGTGTGCGTTTGTGTGTGTGTGTGTGTTTGTGTGTCTGTGTGTGCGTGCGTGTCTGTGTGCGTGTGTGTCTGTGTGTGCGTGTGTGTCTGTGTGTGCGTGTGTGTCTGTGTGTGCGTGTGTCTGTTTGTGTGCGTGTGTCTGTGTGTGTGCGTGTGTCTGTGTGTGTGTGTGCGTGTGTCTGTGTGTGTGTGTGTGTGTGTGTTTGTGTTTATTTCTGTGAGTGTATGTTTATGTGTGTATGTTTATATGTGTCTGTATTCACCACATTGTATTTCTCTTATATTATTACACAACAATGGAGCAACACTCATAGGGTCCTGTCTCTTATTCTGGAGTTTATGAAATTTAGCTTCAAATCGCGTGTGCATGTGTTTGTGTGTGCTTGAGTGGGTATGTGCGTTTGTGTGTGTGCTTGCGTGGGTATGTGCGTTTGTGTGTGTGCGTGTGTGTGTTAGTTCTTGCCTCCACGCAGGGGAGTTTTTGTCTCCCCCCCCGATCCCCCCCAGCGAGGTTGATGCAGCGATTCCCTGGAAAGAAAGAACATATGTAAAGTCTTAGTTTCTGGATCTTGCGGCTCCCTCGTTCAGCGCTTTCTCCTCCTCTTCCTGCTTTTTATCGCTTCTCATTTCATATTCCTTTGATTCCTTTGTGGTAACTCTCCTTTCTCGGGTCCTGCTTATTCTCCCTCTCCATCTATTGCATTCTTTAATTTATCGAGTATTTTTCATCATCTTATTTACATACATTTATCATCGGTCCTTTCTTTCCATTCTTCTTATTCCTTTCGTATTATTCCTTTTTCTTTTCAGTCCCCTCATTCATGTAAAATTCATCCAATCGCGTTTTTCTCCTTATTGCTGTTTAGGCTCCTCACTTGCTCCCCCCCCCTTAGCGTTGCTTTCCTTTTATTTCCCTTTGTCCTGCTCTTGTTATTCTGATCATTTTTCCACACTTTCTTCTTCTTCTTCTTCTTCTTCTTCTTCTTTTTTTTCTTTCTTTCTTCGCCTTCTTCTTAGTTATCCTTCTCATTAACGTCCGCCCCCTGCGCTGTGGTCTTGTGCTCTCCTCCTCCTCCTCATTCTTCTCCTCATTCTTCTTCTTCTTCTTCTTCTCCTTCTTCTTCTTCTTCGTCGTCTTTTTCTTCGTCGTCTTCTTCTTCTTCGTCTTCTTCGTCGTCGTCTTCTTCTTCGCCTTCTTCGTCGTCGTCTTCTTTTTTTTTCTTCTTCTTCTTCGTCGTCTTCTTCTTCTGCGTCTTCTTCGTCGTCTTCTTCTTTTTTCTTTTCTTCTTCTTCTTCTTCGTCTTCTTCGTCGTCTTCTTCGTCGTCTTCTTCTGCGTTTTCTTTTTTTTTCTTCTTCTTCTTCTTCGTCTTCTTCGTCGTCTTCTTCTGCGTCTTCTTCGTCGTCTTCTTCTTTTTTTCTTCTTCTTCTTCTTCTTCGTCTTCTTCGTCGTCTTCTTCGTCGTCTTCTTCTTCTGCGTCTTCTTCGTCGTCGTCTTCTTTTTTTCTTCTTCTTCTTCTTCGTCTTCTTCGTCTTCTTCTTCGTCTTCTTCTTCTTCTTCCTTATCATCTTATCCTTCCTTTTCATCTTCCTTTTCTTCTTCTTCTTCCTTTTCTTCTTCTTCTTCCTTTTCTTCTTCTTCTTCCTTTTCTTCTTCTTCTTCCTTTTCTTCTTCTTCTTCCTTTTCTTCTTCTTCTTCCTTTTCTTCTTCTTCCTTTTCTTCTTCTTCCTTTTCTTCTTCTTCCTTTTCTTCTTCTTCTTCCTTTTCTTCTTCTTCTTCTTCATCCTTTTCTTCTTCTTCATCCTTTTCTTCTACTTCTTCTACGTCTTCCTTTTCTTCTTCCTCTCCTTCTTCTTCTTCTTCCTTTTCTTTTACTTCCTCTTCTACTTCTTCCTTTTCTTCCTTTTCTTCTTTTTCTTCTTATTCTTTTACTTCTTCTCCTCCACCTTCTTCTTCCTTTCCTTCTTTCTCTTCTTCTTCTTCTTTTACTTCTTCTCCTCCACCTTCTTCTTCCTTTTCTTCTTCTTTTTATCTTCTTCTCCTCCACCCTCTTCTTCCTTTTCTTCTTTTCCTCCACCTTCTTCTTCCTTTTCTTCTTTTCTTCTTCTTCTTCTTCTTCTTCTTTTTCTTCTTCTTCATCTTCATCTTCCTCCTCCCGTTATTCTTCCTTCTCCTCTTCTTCTTCATCTTGTTTTTTTTTCTCCTTGCTTTTATGTTCTTGTTGTTCTTTTTCTTTTTTTCCCTTCTCATTGTTCTTGTTCTTCTTTTTCTTCTTCGTATTCATTTTTATTTTTTCTTCTTCTTTGTTTCTTTTTCTTCTTCGTCCTCCTTTTCCTTCTTATTGTTCATTTTCACTTTCATTAACCTATTTCTTATATTTTTCTTTTTTCCTTTTATTCTTCTACCTCCTCTTTTAATATTTCTCCTGCCTCAACTCCTCCTCCTTCTTCTTCTCCTCCTCCTCTTCCTCCTCCTTCTTCTCCTCCTCCTCTTCCTCCTCCTCCTTCTTCTCCTCCTCCTCTTCCTCCTCCTCCTTCTCCTCCTTCTCCTCCTCCCTCTCCTTCTTCTTGTTTTCATCCTCATCAATCTACATTTTTCTATTCTTCTACTTCCTTTTCCTTCTCGTCTTCTTTTTCTACTTTCTTTTCTACTTCCTCCTTCTCCTAATTTTTTTCCTTCTCTTCCTGTTCTTTTCTTCGCCATTTTGATCTCCCACTCCTTCCTCCTTTCTCTCTCTCTCTCTCTCTCTCTCTCTCTCTCTCTCTCTCTCTCTCTTTTTTTTCCTGTTTTTCCTTTAGTTTTCTTTGCCGTTTTCTTTTCATGTTTCTTCCTCCTGTTTCACCCTTTTCCTCACCGTCTCTCTTCTCTTCTTTTTTCTTTTTTTCCTTTTCCTCTTCTTTATATTCTTCTACTTTTTTCCTACTGCTTCTTCTACTTTTCCTTTTTCTTCCTTTATTCTACTTCTTATATTTTCTTTTTTTCTTTGTCTTCTTTATCCACCTTTTCGTTATTCCTACCCTCGTCCACCTTCCTCTTCATCCTCCTCTTCTTTACTTTTTCTTCTTTTCTTCTTTATCACCTTTCACTGCTTCTCCTTTGTTTACTTTTCCCTTTTATTCTTCTTCTATTTATTTTTTCTTCCAGGCTTTCTTTAGCTTCTTTGCCTATTCCTAGGCTTCCCTCCTACATTTTACCTTGCCATTACCCCTTTAGGCCTTACAATAATTATTATTATTATTATTATTATTATTAATATTATGATTAATTATTATTATTATTATTATTGTTATTACTACTATTACTGTTATAATTATTTACTACTACTTTTATTATCATCATTATTATTACCATTGCCATCACAAACAACGTTTTGGTATGGGTATTATATTTTTACTTTATCTTTTGATTTACATAATCTTTTTATTCAGTTAATAATACATTTATTGATTCATTTATCAGCTTATTTATATCCATTATGTACTAATTCGTATCTAACGTATTTATTTTATTTTTTCTATTTCAGTTATCTATTGATTTTTCATTTTATGCTATCTTATGTTATATTCTATTCTATTCTATATCATATAGTTTTACTTATTTTATTTAATTAGATTTAATTTATTTGTTTTTTTTTCAATTTTGTTTTATTTCATTTTATTTTATTTTATTTTATCTTTACATTCTATTTGATTTAATTTCATTCTATTTCATTTTGTTTTATTTAGTTCTAATTTACATTTTTTCTTTTTATTGTATTTAATTTTAGTTTTATTCTATTCTATTTTGTTTAACTCTATTTAATTCCATTGTATTCTATCTGATTAACTTGATCCATTTATATATTTTTTTCTGTCTCTGTTACCTACAGAAATGTCTCCTATCAGTCTTTGTGCTTTGTCATTGTAACTCGCTGTAACACATGGTCGTCCCCTTGCATCGGCACCACGTGTTGATTTTTGATAGTTCCCTTGGCAAGAATTCTTTTCCAGATGGATCTGAGGCCGTTTGCAAAACGTCCAATAAAGAAGAGGCACATCAGTACAGGGAAATTGATATCAACAAGTACATCCTCACAAAAAAAAAAGGCTTACACGTACAAACTGTTGTGGGAAAGAGGACGAGGAGGGGAGGGGAGGGGATGAGGAAGAGGAGAGAGAAGAATTACCAAAAGGAAAAAGACAAAGAGTAGGTGGATATGCGAGGGAATTAAGAGAGTGGGAGAGGGAAGTGGAAGGTGTGAAAGGAAGACAAGGGAGGAAAGTAGGAATAAGGAAAGAGAAAAAAAAAGAATATCAAGCAGTGTAGCAAGAGACTAAAGTAAAGATATGAAGCTAAAGATGGAGAGAATGTAAAAGAAGCAGAAGAAAGAGCAGAAAAAGAGGAAAGAGAGATGTGAGTGGGTGGAAGGGGGTGGTCAGGAGAAGAGGGAGAAGTAGACTAGTGAGAGGAGAGAGGATAAAAAAGAAGAGGAAGAAGAGAGAGAGAACAGGAGAGGAAATTAGAGAAGGAAGAAAAGGCAAAGGAGAAAAAGAGGAAGAGACGACTATAGGAAAATAAGGAAAAGAGAGAAAAGAATATAAAGAAGGGGGATAAAGAGGAAAAGAGGAAGAGAAAAGGAAGAATAGAAAAAGAAGGGGAGGAAGAGGAGGGGAGAAGGGCCAAAGAAAAAAGAAGAAAAACAGGAGAGGGAGAGAGAAGGGGAGAAAAGAAGAAAATAGAAGGAGGAGAGGAAGAAAAAAAAAAGGAGGAAGGGAAGAGGTTGAGGAGCAGGAGGAAAAGGAGAGGAAGAAAACAGGAGAAAAAAACGGAAGAGGAGAAGGAAAAAGAGGAGGAGGAAGAAGTGGAGGGGGAGGAAGAAGTGGAGGAGGAAGAAGAGGAGGAGGAGGAAGAAGAGAGTAGGAGGAGGAGGAGGAAGAGTATCTTCTGATTTATTGTTGCTTGGGATATCCGCCATTGGAATTGTCAATGAGGCCACTTGTCTCGCCCGAGCCGCTCTCACGGAAGACGACGACGACACGGGAGAGTCTCCAGGACAAGAAAGGTCGAAGGCGGAGAGAGGATGAGGAACATCATCTCAAAGAAATGGAAATAGAAGACAAACGATGAAGCAGAAGGAAGATAAATGCAAGACGAATGAGGAGGGAAAGGGAAAGAAAGCTAAAGGACAAGAAATGTAAATTGTTTTGGAGAAAGGACGACAACATTGCTTTTTCCAATCCCATCATTCCCCTTTTGCCAGCCATACCCTCGTCTTTCCTTCCCCCCCCCACTCTCCCATCTCTCCCCCCCCCTCCATACAGCCCTCCTTCTCCCCCCAATCTCTCTGCGATCTCCACGATATGGTTTATTTTATCGGTAACGCGTGAAAGATGTTGGCTTAGTAATATATATAGAGCCCAGAATCAATGAATATTTTACTTGTTTATTCAAAGGCAAAGACCAATGGATGAATTTGAATATGGCCCGGGAATATTCCGATTTAAGGGAAGGCGGGGACGAAAAGGGAGGAGGCGGGGGAGGAGGCGGGGGAGAAGGAGGAGGAGGAAGAGGAGGAGGTGGAGAAGAGAGGATGACTCATGGGGAATGGGAAGGAGTTCGGGAAGAGGAGAGTGGTTGGGGAAGAAAGAAAGGGGGATAAAGCAATAAGAGAAATACTCACACAACATCATACGAGATATTATTCAATATACATGCACATACGGAAACAAGGAAACGTAGTTGAAAGTAGAAAAATCATGTAATCACACTGATATATATGAATGTGTCTGTATGTGTGTATTATTGTATATATACATCTATACATACATATATATAACCTATATATAATATATATATATATATATATATATATATATATATATATATATATATATATATTGTCGGAAAACACCGGACTCAGAGTAACAGAATTTACTACCGACGTTTCCAACCCTCTCCTGAGTTCGTCTTCAGGGTTACACAATGTCAGCTAAAGGAATCAATTAGATAGTGTACCGGTGTTCCCTGGGACAGGTACCACCAAATTGTACAGAGGTGCAGGTTAATAGAATTTCACACAAGTAAAACTCCTCGACATGGAGAAAGGATTACAAAAATGAATATAAGAGGCAAGAACATGCTGGTACTAAAATCCAAAAAGCTAATGATGACAGAATCTCACAGCAGGCAGAATCCCCTATCCTAAGCCGCCTCCCATCACTCCTACGGTCCTTCCTGTCATCATTAGCTTTTTGGGTTTTTAGTACCAGCATGTTAAGTCCGTTGGTGAATCTGGTCTCGGACTTGATAAACGGATAAATGAACATAAAAATGACGTAAAAGCCCATAGATCCTCTAACTCCATAATAATGCATGTGGATAAGCATGGCCACCTTCCAGACTGGAACAACACAACCATATAATAAAGGATCATCCAAGAAACTGAGGAAGACAATTGAGGCAGTATACATTAACACTAATGACAACATTTACCAGAGAGAAGGCTTTATACGTCTAGAAAAAGCCACAAGCTTATTGATAATAAAAGAATAACCAAATAAAATAACAAGCTCTCCGTCTATGTATAAAATCCCATGTTATATTTGAGTTGTTAGCTTTGTGATCAAGACCCTGCGGGTCGAAACGTTAAAGAATAAAATTCTCCCATGACTCCTCGTCTGCTTCCTCCACCTTCAATAAATAAATAAATAAATTATATATATATATATATTATATATATACATATAAATATATG
>NC_134793.1:28366980-28369480 GCF_046742065.1 Oratosquilla oratoria | reverse complement strand
TGATGATGATGATGATGATGATGATGATGATGACATTAATGATGATGATAAAGATAAAAATAAGATTATTGCGACCCACCGCCACCAATGTCGTGTCCACATTAACTGACACTGTACTGACCATGCAATGCGTCAGCAATAACGGCAGTGACAGCAGCAATAGCAAGCAGCAGGAGAAGCAATAGCAAGCAGCAGGAATAGCATCGGCAGTAATAGCATCATCAAAATAAATTGCAGGAGCAGCAACAACAACAGCGTAAACAGAAATTGCCCTAAAGGCACTACATCCTTGGTCACCACCATCAGCACGAATACCACCAGCACCACCACCCCCACCACCACCACGACTACCTTCACCACCACTGCAACCGCGACCACTATCACCATCATCACCACCACCACCGACAACATCACAGGCATCCATCAAGACCCCTACAATATTGACACCAGTGTGCACCATCGTCTCCACCGCGGCCCCACAAGCTCCACCCACCGTCGTCTCCTCCACCGCTGGCACCACCACCACCACCACCATCGCCGCCACCGCCGCCGCCGCCGCAGCCACCGCCACTATTGTTTTCACAGCTCTGTTTACTTTTGCCGGGTTGGAGCGACGATATTAGGCAGCACAAACAGCAGGCGCAGCTCGGCTGGGCCGACGGGAAAGCAAGAAATACATCGCTGACAGAGCAAGGCTACAGCAGCAGCACGTGTGAGGGAGAGGGGAGAGGGGAGACGGGAGAGGTGAGAGGGCAGAGGGGAGAGACGAGAGGGGAGAGTGAGTTAGAGGTTGGGAGTTGCCGGGTGGGTGGTGTAGAAGAATGGTTGGAGGATAGAAACGCAGTGAGGACAATAAGAGGAGACATTAGAAATAGGACATATTGTGGCAAGGAAGTGTAATGAATATAAATATATATATATATAAATATATATATATATATATATATATATACATATACATATACATATATATATTATATATATATATATATATATATATATACACATATATGTAAAAACGTACATACATAGATACGAGAGTCGGAGAGCGAGAGGATAATGACTGGGAGAAAAATGGGAGAAGAATGGTTGATGAACGAGAATGAGAATGTGAATACTTTGATAATAAAGGAGAGATGGAGAGAGGAGATGATGACGACGAAGACGCGGCGGAAACAAACAAGGGCGACGTGATGTGATGTGACGGCGCCAAAGAATATGTCGGATGAAACGGCTAAACAGATATTTGGACAGAGAGCGAGAAACAGACAAGAGGGGATACATGTGTGTGTGTGTGTATACATATATGTATATATGTATACATATATATATGTATACATATATATATATATGTATACATATATATATGTATACATATATATATTGGCAGAAAACCACTTGGGAAATAAGACACTCTGATCAGAACGTTTTCATCGGCTCAGACATTTTCAAGGAATACAGAATGATAAAAGGTGGGAACGTATATACAGAAAAGTAGCAGATAAGACAGGAATATGTGAGGTCACACAAGACAATTTTTCAGAGTGTATCAAGGCGGGGACACACCGTGAGCTGCTACGTAATCAACAATTTTCTTTACAATGAAATTATATAAACCTAAACTTACGTTCATAATGTTATCAAAGGAATGTTTAATCAAACTGGATTCAATAATGTTTCTATCTAGCAAAGAACTACAAGCGATAATTTCTTTAGAATTATTCCAATCAATGGGATGGTTGTGGTCTCTAACGTGTACAAAAATCTCACTGGACAATTGACCCGATCTCACACTATACCTGTGTTGATTGATTCTGGTGCCTAACTCTTTTCCAGTTTGACCAATGTAGTATTTATCGCATTTGTGACAAGGAATGCTATAAACACAGCCTACCCATCACCTGGGGGATTTTTAATAAGAATGTTTTTAATAGAATTTGGGTTCTTGAATACCACATTGATGTCAAACTGTCTAAGATTCTTAGGAAGACTTATCAAGTTCTCATGGAAAGGAAGAACTAAAAATTTTTTGCTACAAAATTTATTCCTTTCCCGAGTGATGTCAAAGTAGGACCTCTTAGCCATTTTATGATCCTTAGCAATTAAATGTTTTGGATATCTCAGGTCCGATGCAATGTCACAAATTTTCCTCAGCTCATACATACATATACCAAAGGCTTTTTCCCCTTATAAGGAAGGTAGCAAAAAAAAAAAAAAAAAGGCATAAAAACCACTCCCACCCATTCCATCCCTATCACACTCCCCTCCCCTCCACCCTCTTCCCTCCTTCTTATCTTGGGACCCCCTAGATGACGGGTCATCCCTGCATCCTGTCCACTGCCCTGGGTTAGAAGCAGTGTCGCAGGACACACACATCCACAGCAAGGCCGCTTCATTAAATCGGCGAACCCCCCTCTCCATCCCCTCATGCAGAAAAGGAGAAGACGGGGAGAAATCCCTTTGGGCTCCGTCAAATTTTCCTCACGCATACTCCCTCACC